>NW_020948983.1:10309784-10561445 GCF_900497805.2 Vombatus ursinus
TGTGTGTGTGTGTGTGTGTGTGTGTGTGTGTGTGTGTGTGTGTGTGTTCTTCTATAAAGAGATGAAGGACATTAGGGCTTAGTCTGGAACCAGTTGGTTCATAGCTTTGTTAATCCAGTTGCTTAAGTAATCATCATCATCCAAAAGGGATTTATTAAAACATGTCACTAGTAAATTATATAGAAAAAAAGATATAAGGTAACTTTGGAGGGGAGACACTAGTGATGATAATGATGATGTTCAGTTGTTTTTCAGTAATGTCTGACTCTTCATGATCCCCATTTGGGGTTTTCTTGGCAAAGATGCTGGAATGGTTTTCCATTTCCTCCTCTAGCTCATTTTGCACATGAGGAAACTGGGGCAAATAAGGTTAAGTGACTTGCCTAGGGTTACACAGCTAGTAAGTGTCTGAGGCCAGATTTGAACTCAGGAAAATGAGTCTTCCTTACTTCAGGCCCAGTGCTCTATCCACGGCACTACCTAGCTATCCTGAAGCCCTACTACCTGGGAAGACTAGGAAAGACCTCATCTTTGAGATTACTTTTAAAGGAAACCAGGGATTCCAAGAAGTAGAAGCAAGAAAAGAAGGCATTCTAGACATAGGAGAAAACTAATGAAAAAAGTACAAAAGGAGAGGATGAAGTGCTGGATATAGGTGTGACTAGACCATAGACAATATGACTAGACCATAGAGTATGTGAATGGGAGTAGTGTGCAAAAAGGTGAAAAAAGTAGGATAGGACAATTTGCAAAGAGTTTTAGTTACAAAACAGAAAAGTTTATCTCATAGTCCTAAGGAACCATTCGAGTTTTTTTGAGTAGGTGGGATGTCATGGTCAGACATCTGCTTTAGGAAAGTTACTTTGATAGCTGTGTGAAGGAGCAAGGGTTGGAACCAAGAGAAATTTTAGATAGGGAGATCAATTAAAAAGGCATTGGAAGAGGAGAGCAAGGGGAGATAAAGGCCAAACTAGTGAGGTGGTCGTATGAGTGGGAAAAGGAGATATATAAAACAGATGGTTTGGAGAGAGAAATGAAAAGATGGCAAATGAGTAACTGGAAGGATGGTGATGCAAATAGAAATAGCTAAACTCAAAAGAGGGTTGGGTTGAGAAAAATAATGAGATCTGTGTTGAATGTGCTAGATTTGAAACATCTATGGGACAGCTAGTTGAAAATCTTCAATAAGCAGTGGGTAATACGGAACAGAAGCCCTGGAGGGTGACTAGGGCTGGATATATGATTTGGGATTGATCTGTATAGAGATTTTCATCAAACCCATGGGAGTTAATGAGGTAATAAAGTGAAAGAATATATTGGACCCAATGAATGTGGTTTTGTGACTTTCTCAAGTTCAAGAGGACCAATATGGCTAGACCATAGAGTATGTGAAAGGGAGTAGTGTGCAAGGAAATGTGTGAGGAAAGGAATTGGAAGAGATAGAAGATTAAAAGGATGTTGTTGTTGTTGTGTAAATTGTTCTCCTGGTTCTGCTCACTTCATTCTGTATCAGTTCATACAAATCTCAGATCTCACCAAAATCATCTCTTAATTGACAAATCCAATTGTCTTTTCTCAGTGGGCATTCCTCTTGATCTTTGATGCATTTGGTCTTGTTGATCACTCTTTGCTCCTGAAAACTCCTCTTTTGGGGGTTTTATGACTCTATTCTTTCTTTGTTTGACCACTTATCAGTCACCTTTGCTGCTTGATCATCTATATCATATCCCTTAACTGAGGGTGAATATCAATACTTTATCCTGAGCCCTCTTTACTTTATCTCCTGGGGATTTCATTAGTTTTCATGGGTTTAATTATCATCTCTGTACAGATGAGATATATAGATATAGATATACACACATAATATGTATATGTATATATACATGTGCATATGTGTGATAAATATGTACACACATATATGCAGGTAAATATATATACATTTACACATAAAGATGTATGTATATCCCTAGTCTATCCCCTGAGTTCCAAACCCAAATCACCAATTGTACATTGGATATTTGGGGCTATATGTCCCAGACACATTTAAAACTCAATGTATCAAAAACAAAATTTACTATCTTTCTTGCAAAAGCTTTCCCTCTACCAAACTTTCCTATTTCTCTACAGAAGTGGTCTCCATTGTTTTTTGTTACATGAACTCTTTTCAACAACAAAACAGTATGCCCAAGGTAATTTAATATACTACTTATAATATTCCTTTAGATTTATTCACTAAGTGCTTACAATAGCTACAATAATAACATTTACTCCAAAATGCTAATTAAAATTATATTGAAATTATATTGAAAATTACAATTATAGAATATAAATTTTATACTTATGATTATAAAAACTCTAAAATTATAAAACAATTATGAATACTTTATGGGGGACAATCTGTAAGAATTAAAAGAAGTAACAGCAAATTCTCATGTGCTTGCTATTATCTGCAAGATTTCACATTAAATTTCTTTATTTTACAAATTTTTCTCACTATAAATAGCATTTAATGAAATAAATTACAACTCAGAAGATGTTTAAACTAACAAAATACTAATATATAAACTTTATTTCTATGTTGGATCTTTTTATTTAAACAAAAATTAGCTTTGTGATGAAAATAAATAGTTATGAAAAATACTTTTTTTTACTGGTTAATGATAAGAATCATATTAAAATATAAATGTACTTGAAGCTTAATTTCATATATTGCTTCCCTTTAACAATGTTTATATGTAAACTAAAATTGTTGTTGTTGTTCAGCCATTCTCAATTATGTCTGATTCTTCATGACCCCATTTGAGGTTTTCCTGGCAAAGATACTGGAGTGATTTGCCATTGCCTTCTCCAGCTCATTTACAGATGAGGAAACTGAGGCAAATAGTGTAAAGTGACTTGGCCAGGATCACACAGCAGTAAGTGTCTAAGTCCAGATCTGAACTTAGGAAGATGAGTCTTACTAATTCCAGGCCCAGCACTCAATCCATTGTACCACCTAGTTGCCCTAAACTAACATTAGTATAGCTATAATCTCTTCAGATGTGACTTTCATCTCTTCTACCACTGGCAAACCAGTTATAATCTCATAGAAACATTAATGAATGATGACTAATGTTGTCAATAAGTTCACTTGAAAAGTCACTAGGTAAAAGAAGAGTAATATAAGTGAAGGATAAGAAAACAGCTTTAATATTGCAATGAGAAGCAATATAATGTTTGTTTCAGCAGAATGTTTATGATGGTCTGTGATGGTTTTGAGACAACTTGTAAGCCACATGCCTAATAACCATGGTTTTCAAAAAGCTTGACACCTCCCCTGTAAGAACACAAATGTTAGCAACATCCCAATCACATGATTACACAGCTGAAAGGATACAGGTACAGAGTAATAAAAGAGAATGATGGAGCTACTATGGCACAATGTACAGCATTCAGATATGATTATTCTTTGGGAATCAGTTTGTGCTTAAATGTCAAACCATTGTGATGGTTTGGAAACAATTTGATGGCAGGTTGAGAAGCTTCAAGAACACATTACATTTAGTCAAAAGCAATCAGAAGTTGACATACTAAACATTGTTGTGCACATGATCATGATGATTTTGAATCAGTTTGCCGAATTCATGGAAGAGATTAAGTTGTAACAAGACTGGAAAGATAGAAAGGGACCAGGTTATGAAAGACTTTAAATGACAAACAATGGATTTTATATTTGATGCTGGAGGCTATGGGAAGTCAATGGATTTACTGAATGGTAGTGGGGAGCGATATGGTCAAATATGAGCTTTAGGAAAATCAATTTGATAGCTTCTATATAATGCTTCAAACATGCACATGCTTGTTGTCACACAGGAAATATATGTGTGTAACATAATTGGGCAATGACTAACTACTTAAGGCAGTATTGAAGAATTTTCGGCACAAACACCTTATACCACCATTACAAACTACTAAATAGGAATCACTGCTCTAGAGGACACCATCACCATTGTTCTTATGATTATAACCTTTGCATAGTCCTTGACCTCCTCACTCCATCTAAATCTCTGCATCCAGCCAAGCCCCTGCAGTCATCATCCAGGAAATCAACCCTTGTGGAAATGCAATCTGGCAACTGCTTCTGCATGTTCCACCTCCTCAGCAAAAATAGCTACTGAATACCTGGGGAAAAAGTTCTCAGTGCCACAAGTCCTTGGTACTATCAAATGGTTCAACATCAGACATGGATACTAATTTATCAGTGGCGAAAAAAAACACTAAAGAAGATGTATTGGCATTTGCTTTGCCACTGTGTGCTAAGGACCATGGGGCCTTTCCATCTCACTTAAAGATGAAACTTTTTTTTATGTGCTGTCTTCTCCATTAGAATGTGAGCTCCTTTGGAGGAGGGAATGTTTTGTTTTCTTATTTGTATGGCCAGTTCAATGCTTTGTATGACCAGTGTTTGAGAAATCTTTTTTCATTCATTCATTTATGTACGCTTCTTAAAGAACAGGAACAGTTTCATTCTTTGTCTGGAAGATAAAATGTATTTAATAAATGATTACCAGTTGATCAATTGGTCCAGATAAGATGTGAAGACCTGAACATCGGTAGCAAAAATGGATTGGTAAGGAGGGGGTAGAAGTAAGAGTACATTGTGCCAGTTCGTGGCACATATATAACAAATGTTTGATGAATGCTCAAATAAATAAACAATGTAATTTCAATAGAAACTGGTAGCTCTTTGGATGTGAAAGGTGAGAGGAAAGCACTGAATGATGACATGAATGTTTCAAACCTGGTTACTGAAGAAGAGTAGAACAATTAAAAGGAATGTAGTAGTTAGGAAAATGAAAAGATTCAGGAAAGATTATAATGAGTTTGGTTCAAGGAACATTAAGTATAAGGTGACACTCGGATGTCCACGTGAAGAGGCCCAGAGGACAGTTAAAAAGATAAACATAGCACAGTGGATAGAGTGCTGGGCCTGAAGTCAGGAAGACTCATCTTCCTGAGTTCAAATCCAGCCTCAGACACTTACTAGCTTTGTGACCCTGGGCAAGTCACTTAACCCAGTTTGCCTCAATTCCTCATCTGTAAAATAAGCTGGAGAAGGAAATGGCAAACCACTACAGTATCTCTGCCAAGAAAACCCCAAATGGGATCATGAAGAGTCTGAAATGACTAAATAACAACAACAAAAGAATGCAGTGTATCTTATTTTTCAAAAATAAGTCTGAAGGTTATATATGAACCTAAGGAACCTATGCAGGATAAAAGAAAATTAACCTGTAAAAAGATCTCATTTTTTGCATGTATTTCTTAGTTTATTTTGTTCACATTGTATGACTTCTTACAAATTTAATATAATTTTGATGGTTTAACATTTGTCTCAAAAAACATGAATTCTGATTAAACATTTTCTGCAAAGCGACTTTAATGAGTAAATAACTTGGAAGTTCAGTATGTCAATATGACCACTTTGGGAAGGTTTTTATTAAATTTTTCTTCATTTATAAGCTTGGCTATTTTATACATTAAAATTGAGGAAATAATGGATAATTTTTTAAAAAAGATAAACATGAAATTCAGTGTTAGCAGGTATTGGGAGCAAACTTGCAGACTGACTGCTATGGTTCAGCTCTCAGATTGCCCACTCATTCAAGTCTGGATCCCGTCAACGGTTCCTTGGCTAGATCCCAGGTACATCCCCAGTGTCATCCCCACCAGGGCTTCAGGTAACTTGTATTGGAGAGAGGTTCAGGGCTAGAGATATAAATTTGGGGCACACATTTAAATAATTTAATAGGCCGTCTCAGAGAATCAGACTAACAATTTAGCAAGAGTGAGGGGAGGAATGATTTCTCAGGTCCCTACTTGAGAACATACTTTTTCAGGGGAGGAAAGGGCAAAGATAAAATTAAGTTTTAGTATTTTTCTGAAGAATACAAACAAGTGAGTTGTTCAGCAGATCAATCGTATGGCTTGCACCAACATAAATGGTCCTTCCTTGTGGAGAAAGGGAACTTCTCTTACTTCTCAGCTTTGAGAAGAAAACATAAGTTTCTAGAAGATGGGGATCACATCCATTAATTCAGTCCTCCTAGTATTGTACATCAGGATCCACTCACATACCTGGAGAACAAATGGGGCCTTTAACTTGAGCCTTTACAACTCTCCCCCATCCCACAGTTTTTTTTTATATTCTCTCTCCTATTCTTCAGATCGCTCCTGCCTTTCCTGTTATTCACTGAGGCAGAAATGCTGAATTCACCTAACACATGACTGAGGCAGATTTGAAACAAGCTTCTTTAATCGTTGATAGATAAATTCAGAGAGAAACCTGTGCTGTCTAGTGTGGCAAAAGGAGAGCAGAGGATCAACATTTCAGGACAATTAACTTAACTTTACTAACTTAAAATATCAAACTTAACTAAAAATATCAAACTTATCTAACTTAAAATATCAAAATAAAAAATCCAGCTGTGATTGGGTCTTCTCTACTAATATTTTTTATCAATTACTTGATAAATAATAAAGGCAGAGAAGTCAAGTTTATCATTTTGATGACAAACTCTAGATCCAAAAGAATCACAACAACCTACAATAATGGACTGATTTTAAAATAAAATTTAATTGAGATAAATCTTAAGTACTACAAATGGATTCAGAAAATTAATTTCACAGGTACAGGATAAGAAGATATGGTTAGAAAGGTGTTCCTGTGTAAAAAATCTAAGAACTCCAATGGAGTACAGCCTCAATGGAAGTCAACAGCGCAACATGGCACCTAAAAAGCTAATGCTAACCAAGGCTGCATTCTATGAAATGTCCCCCTGCATTCTGCTCTCATCAGACCCCAATTGGAGTACTGTGCTCAGTTCTGAGTGCCACATTTTAGGGAGGACACCGATAAACAACAGCGTACACAGAAGATGGTGGCCAAGTTGGACAGAAAAAATGAAAGATTATTTTATGTGAGAATCAGTTGCAGAAACTGAAAATATTTGGACTGGAGAAGAGAAGACAAGAAGAACATAAGAGCCTTTGAGGTATTTGGAGGGTTTGCAATGTGGAAAAAGATTTAGTCCTATTTTGCTTTGTCTCAGAGGGCAGAAGTAGGAGAGATGGATGGAAGCTGTACACTGATTGATTTAGGCTTGATGGAAGGAAAAACTTCCTACCCCTTATGGAAAAAAAGGTTGAAGGGTTGGACTACATGTGGGGAACCTGCAGCCTCAAGGCCACATGTGGCCTTCTACCTAGGTCCTTGGGTATCGCCTTTTGACTGAGTCCAAGTTTTACAGAACAAATCCTTTTATTACAGGGATTTGTTATGTGAAGTTTGGATTAGGTCAAAGGGCTGCACTTGAGAACCTAGAGGGGCCTCAAGGACACAGGTTCCCCACCCCTAGCCTAGATGATAGTAGAATAGGTTGCCTTGGGAGCTAGTAGTTTCCCCCTCATTGGAGGTCTTCGAGCAAAGGCTAGGTTTCTATTTGTTAGGGGCTATTAACAGAGCTAATTCTTGCTCAAGTGTGAGTTAAATGAGATGTCCTCTGAGGTCCCTTCCAAATAAAAAATTCTGTAGTTTTATGCCTCAACAGTGTTGTTCATCATGGCTAGAATAACTGAGTAGGGGGTTAGAAAGTCAGTCTGAGGAACACAGGAGAGAAGCAGAAGGCACTTGCTCTTATATCCTATCCATTATCGGCTGGTTAGGCAACCTACTACTAACCTAACGATGCCCTTGGATCCAACCAGCCTGATGTACTCACTACTCCTTAAACACACGTTGCACACTCTCTCTTGCATTTGATCCAACTATTCTTATCCAGAATGTCATTGCCTTTATATATCCGAATCTTATTCACCAGCCTTAAAAGTCTGGGTTAAATCTCTATTCTGCCACTAATTTGGGGTGTGGCCAAAATCACTTCTCTCTAGGCCTCCATTTCTTCAAGTGTAAAAGACAATGGCTGTCCTAGATTATCTGAAAAAAGTCCTATCTAGCTCAGAAATAATCCCTGAAAGCCTTTCCTGACTGCTCCACCCCCATCCTGCTGCCCTTGTCAAATCTTTCTATCCTCTGAACTCACAGAGCACTATCTCCAGCCTTTATTGAACATATATCATGGGCCATTATTATCTGACTCTTGTATTGTTCTTTTAACTTTCTGTCTTATTTCTCCCAGTAGAGGGAGAGCCCCTCAAGGTCAGGAACTATATCTCATATATTCCATTCCTACCCACACCCTAGTGCTTAGCACAGACTTCTGAGGATAATTGTACCCTTCATAAATATTTGTTGAATGAAACTTCATGAGAAGCTACAAGAGAAGTCCTCAGAATTTGAAAGCTAGTTCTATATTTTCCTGAATCATCTCTTTAGGTTAAGGTACTCCAATTTTCTTCCATCCTGGCTGAATCTCAACATGACTGAGGTCAAAATAGGGTAGGAAGAATTTTGATTATAACAGTTTCTTTTCCCTTTTCCTTAAAACTTGGCTTTTAAAATGTTCCCCAAGATGAAAAATGTGATATATAAACTCAGCACCTAGGGAAATGAAACTTGGCTTAGTGTGGATGTGACCATTTTTTACAGTTTGTGAGAAGGCCAAGGAAAAAAAAGTATTGAATTTCATACAATTTTTATCATGCCATAAAGTGAGAAGCCACTTCCCATTTACAAGTGGAACTTTGAAAGACTTCTACATCCTTTAGAAAAAAAACCACATCTATTAAGCCAAAGCACAGAGGTGGAATTCTGGCATTTGAAAACTGGAATTCGCTCTTTAAAACATAAACTTGTGCCCTCTTTGGAGACTTTGGGTAAGTTCTTTCCCCTGCTAGGGACTCTATTTCCCTGTCTAGAAAAGGGAGGTTATGAAGAAAGTTCCTTACTCTGCTGGGAGAACAAAAGTTCTCAGGGAACTGTGGAGGGTTTTTTTTTCCTTTTTTAAGTCAAAGACTTTATGTCTCAAGTGTTGAAATCTGCTGTTATGTACGTGACATTTGTGCATTCTATTTTTTCCTGTTTTTTTTGACAAAGTTTTGATCATTAATGTACCTAAAATCAATTATAGGAAAGATCGGCCTAGTGGTTCAGTTCACCTGGTCACAGAGGAACTTGCTTCCTCACAAATTAAGCTGACTCAGTGCTCTCTAGACACCAATATCTCAGTTCAAAAAGAATCAAACCTCTCCCATTTCTCCTCAAGGCTTTACTCAATATGGGCCTTTATTCCTGAAGAAATGAAGCCAAGAGCTACTTGGTTTCCACAGGTCACAATCCAAAGCAAACAGACAAAAAATAACTACGATGGTAAATATGGCAGACTTATTAACTAAGTCTTCTCTGTGGGGTCTAAAACCAATAGCCACAAGAGGTTCTTCTGAGGAACAATATTTTTTTTTCTGCTAATCTGGCTTAGCACCAAAGTAGTCTACTTGAGAGTTAGTTGCAATATACCCTGGCCATTTTTGTTTTATTTCCTATTGTGCAATGATGAGAACTGGAGCAGTGAGCCTGGCCAAAGCACCCTCAATGCAACTATTTCTACATAAAGCATAGGGGAGAGACGTAATGGAAACAGATGACTCTAATGAAAAGTAGGGTATAACACATAAGAAGGAACAGAAAAAGACAAAGTGTTATTCAATGTTCAAGGAAGGAAAGATCATTTCCAATTATCAAAGGAAGAAGAGATCAAGTGAGAAAGAGGAGGAGAAGTCAAGGAAGGCTTCACAGATGTAACCAATCAACAAACACATATTAAGTGCCAACTTTATACTAGGTACTGTACTAGGTATTAAGGATATAAATACAAAAATTAAACAGTCTGTGTCCTCAAGGAACTTAAGTTTAATCAGTAGAGGAAACATGAAAACAGGTGAAGCAGTAATCTACATAAGTGTCTCATGACTTGTTCAATAATTATCTTTACTTTTTGTCTTTAGAAAAGACTTTGTGACTTGAAACCTAGTTTCAACACTTTAAGTATTTTGTTACTTTAATCCTTCCCAGTGGACTATGTGTTCCAGTTCTATATAGTGCTATATATTATCCCATCACTTCCTTCTGAACCATCTCTAACTTTCCAATCTTTTTCAATGGAGCCCAAATTAGAAACATCCTTTGAATTGTAACCACATAAATCTTTCTACAAATTCCATTTACCAAAGATGAAATGTACCTATAAAGTTCCATTAGGAATTATTCACATGGTCTCCTCTAGTTACACAGCAAGAAGTCACGACCAAGGTTGAGTGAGATGGAGATTCTGCAGGAAGCGGGAATGGGAGGTAGAGTAGGTAATAGGCAAAAAAAGAAGTGGTGCAGGATTACAAACATAAATTCACTGCATTAAAGAATCAGATACATCAAAATGCAGTAGAAATAAAGGAATGAAGGCTCATCAAAAATTCTTAGAATGAAAACAAAGAACATGGGTGAAGATACTAAAATTATCAAATTTATGGATGGCAGAAAGCAGGGAGGGACAGCTAACATGCTGGAATGATTGGTTGGGATCCAAAAAGACCTTGATATCTTTGAATATTGAGCTGAAACTAATAAGATGAAATGTAATGTATATAAATACAAAGTTTTCTACTTATGTTCAAATACTGAGCTGCACAAGTGCAAAATGACAAAGCTAGATAGCAATTCATCCAAACAAAAAGATTTGGGGAGCCCAGGCAACTGGACATATAATGAGTCAATGGTGTGGTAGGGCAGTCCAAAACAGTTTGTGTGATTTAGGCTGCATTAAGAAAGGAAGAGTAAAAAAAAAGGAAGAATGTCCAGAATGAAAGAAATCTTAGTCCCACTGTGTCTTATTAAGATCAGACCCCATCTGGAGCATTCATTTTAGTTCTTGGCATCAAATTTTAAGGAAGGCATTGATAAGCTGGAGAGTATCCAAAGGAGCATGATCCAGCTGGTAAGGGACCTTAAGATCATTTCATGTTTATTCACTCATTTAACAAGCATTTACTTAACACCTACTAAGTACAAAACACAATGCTAGGTGCTAGAGATACAAAGACAAAAAAAGAAGATATTCCCAGCCCTAAAGGAGTTTATCAAGAAACCATATATACTCTGATAAATCAATTCAAATACATAAAAAATAAATACAAAGTAATTGGAGAATGGAACAATTGAAGTTATCTTTTAAAAAGGCCTGATATAGGAAGTGGTACTTGAAGAAAGCTACAAATTCTAAAGAGGTGGGAAAGAGTGCTTTTCAGGTCTGAGGGACAGCCTATGCAAAGGCATGAAAGTGAGAGATGTGGGAATATTATGTATAGGGAACAATAGCAACACTGGTAGGAGCCAGATTTTGAAGGATTTTTAATAACAAGCAAATATGGGGTTTTTTAAAATTTTATCTTAGAGGCAATAGAAGGTGGGTACCTGTTCAGGGAAAAGGAAGCTGGTAAGAGAGGTAGAGCACCCTGGAGAGTGGATTGAGCTGGGAGTGAAGAAGAGACAGTGGCAGAGGCAGATCTCAGACCAATGTAAGAAAAAACCCTCTAAAAATTTGCTTGTGGGATATGTATTTTTTTAAAACTTTGATGTGAGGAATATCATTTGAGATACTTTTAAAATTTCATAGCTTTGAAATGAACACATAATTTGGTTTTGTTATGGAATTTTAAATTTTCACCATGCATGAGTGAGATGGGCTGCCTTAGGAGGGAGTGGGTTGCCCCTCTCTGGACAGCAACCAAGTCCAGGTTACCTCACACAAATCACATTAGCAAGAAGATCCTTGGTCACGTACAGTGTGGACTAAATGCCCTCTGAGGCACCTTACAGCTCAGAGCATCTCTGATTCTGTGAATCTGCTTCTGGCTCTTCATAACTTCAAACGCATGATCCATTTTGTTACAGAGCTAGTGTTTTTGTGACGCTTCCAGACCATGAACATAACCAGCTATAGAATGGGAAAATGGTCACACACACTCACACATCCCCAAGTCAGTGGCAAATACAAAACTCTAGATGCAACCACTGCGTTTTCATAGATATTAATCTGATCAGGGACGGAGAAAGATTACAACAATCTCTCAATTTAGCTTTTACAAAGGCAGGCTGAGAACTTGTTTTCAGTATTTTCTCATCTTCAAATGCATTTAGGGTTCACCTTTTTTTATAGGCTGTAGTTTTATTTATTGCTTCATCCTCTTTTTATTAGACTCTTCTTCCATTGCTTCCAGTTTTGCTTCCATCAACTAGTCCCCAGTCAAAGTTGCCCCTGACTTAACAATAAAAAACAAATGCATTACTGGACACCATAGGAAATACCTGGGGACATGACAACACAAATTTGTTGGGGGTGAAAGGAAGCTGACCATTGCCTCAGTTACTTTCCTTTTGCTGAAGAAATCTGTTCAGTGAAAAAGTGATCAAGAAATTCCATTTAACAAACATTCCCTCAGTCCTCAAAAGTATATCCCTTCTGCTCATAAAACCTTCCCCATTGCTCATTATATACCACTCCATCTTATCCTATCATATAAGGCCCTTCACAATCTACTCCAGGACCTATGCTCTTAACCTTATTTCTGTAATTTCCCTGGACACCATACTCCGTTACTCCAGCCAGGGTGGTGGCTCACGTTCCTTAAAGCACTCTCATCTGTTCGTTTTTGCTCACTTTCATGAATGTCTCATGTGAAGCAGCCCTTTTCCTTGCCAACACAAAGTCTTATATATGCACAACTGATTCCATTCCATCTCTATCTTCCTTACCTAGAATGCCTTTCTCAACATCTAACCAAACCCTAGCCATCCTTACAAGCCCAGCTTAAGTCCTGTCTCCTCTATAGTGTCTTCCTTGATCATGCCAAGCCTCACTGATCTCTCTTACAGCATTTACTCTCTGCACCATTCATCTGACACTTATCATATACTTACTTGTACTGTTAAATATTGACATATGAAATACTTATCCCTCCAACTAGATTGTAAGCTCCCCTTTGGCAGACAATAATTTTTTTTTTTACTTTATATTCTATTTTGAAGGATCTGGTATGGTACGGAGTATAGGGAGTACCCAGAGGACTCTCATCTCTGACTAAGATGTTATCATTCCATGCCCCTTTAGCTTTCTTAAGTGAATATTGAGTTTATGGCATCTATCTCAATTGGTGTTTTAGATATTCTTGGTCTGTATTCTTATGCCCTTCACATGTGGATTTGCTGTAAGAGAAGATATTAGTTTTCTTGGGAACATATATTTGTTTTCTGTTTGTAACATCAGGTTTTCCCTATATTGGTTCATTTTGCTAAACTCTTTTTTTCTTCTTTATTATGAAATGTTGTGGTCTGGAAGAGGGTGAAGGGAGGGATACAGTGAGAAATAGTAAGAAATATCATTAGATATTTATTTAATAAAACTTATAATGGGTCAGCTACAAATTTATGTTACACACTATCAATTGGGTCTCATCTGAAACTAGGCAATCCTTTTATATCTCCCTAATTAATTCACTATCCCATTTACCATAGAAGCTTTTCTAAACTTTTCCATCTCTTTTCAAGCCTTCCATGGCTCCCTCATGCTCCATTCTTTCAGCTAAGAACCTTGCTTCATATTTCACTAATAAATTAAAGCCCTTTGCTGACAACTTCCTTTTCTCCATTCCTTTTCATCTCACATCACTAAAATGTCTTCTTCCCCTTTATCCTCATTCACTCATATCTCATGAGAAGAGATGGCCTATCTCCTTGTCAATAAAAAAGTTTTATAACATGTGGAAGTGATTTCATTCCATCTTATTTTCTCCAGTACATTATCCCTCTATCATCTCTACTCTCTCTTATTTTCAATCTTTCCCTGACTACTGACTGCTTCCCTGATGCCTACAAGAATGTTCATGTCTCTCCCATCCTCAAAAAGTCCTCACTTGATCCATCTACCCATGGTACTATCATCCTATAACTCTTCTCACTTTTCTGGCTAAACTCCCAAAGACCATCTACAATCGATACCTCCACGCGGAAATGTGTTGGAGCCAGCTTGAATCACCTTGCAAGAGCTGATTGTTAAATTCTCAGTGTGAGTATTCATACCTCAAAAAATGACAAATGCTACAAATTGAAGCTTAATTTATTTTTTGTTGATTTCTGCACTAAAGATGGTTATGGAGAAAAAGTTACTAATGCAAATGAAGCTTAGAAATGTGCTATGCAAAAAAAAAAAATTTCCGAGATTCAGTTACTAAATGTTTACAAAAACATCATTGCCTGTATCTCCTTTCCTCTCAGTTCCTTCTCACCTCTCTGTAGCCTGGCCTCTGATTTGATCATTCCACTGAAACTGCTCTCTCTAGAGTTAACAGTGATCGCTTAGTTGCCAAATTCAGTGGCCTTTTTCTCTTGGTTCTCATCTTTCTTAACCTCTCTGCTGCCTTTGACATTGTCAATCACCTTATTCTCTTTGAAATTTTCTCTAGGTTTTTGTGATGCTTCCCTCTTCTAGTTTTATTCCTACCTGCTCCTGCTTCCTCTTTTCCTCTGCCTGCTCCTTTTCAGTTGCTTCTAATAGGTCTTTATCCAGGTCATGGCTGTTAATTATGGATGTCCTTCATGGCTCTGTCCTCATCCCTCTTCTTTTCTCTTCTCCTTCTATACTAATTCACTTGGGAAGCCATGAAATCCCATGGATTCAACAATCACCTCTATGCATATGATTCTAAGATTTATTTGCCTAGCCCTAACTTCTCTCCTGACTTTCAGTCTTGCATCTCCAACTACCTATTGGACATCTCAAACTAGATGTCCTGGAGACATCTTAAGCTTAGCATGTCCAAAACTAAATTCATTAATTTTATTCCACAAACCCAAGCCTATTCCTAACTTCCCTAGTGATATCAAGGATAGTTTCATCCTCCCAATCACCCAGGCTCAAAACCTAGACATCTTCCTCAAATCCTCGCTCTCTCTTAACCCCTCCACCATATCCAATCTTTCAAATCCTGTTGTTTCTACCTCAGTACCATTTCTCATAGAGACCCCCTTCTTTCTTCTGCCACTGCCCCCATGATGGTCAAGCTCTCATCATCTCATGCCTGAATGATTGCAAAAGCCAGATGGTTGGTCTTCCTTCCTCAAGTCTCTGCCCTTTACACTCTACCCTCCACTCAGCTGTCATATTGATCTTCCTAAAGCAAAAGTCTGACCATGTCAGTCCCCTCCCCATTCAATCAACTAGTAGCTCCCTTTTTGCCTCCAAGATTGAATTAAAAATCTTCTATTTGCCTTTTAAAGCCTTCCATAACCTGGCCCTCTCCTATTCTCTCCTCCAATTTTTTTATACCTTATATCTCCTCTCCCTCACATGCTCTTCAATCCAGTGACACTGGCCTCCTTGCTGTTACTCAAACAAGATACTCCATCTTCCAACTACAGCCATTTTCATTGACTCTATCATGCCTAAAATTCTCTCCCTCCTCATCTCCACCTCCTACCTTCCCTAGCTTCAATCAAGTCTCATCTGAAGTCCCAGCTTCTCTAAGAAGTCTTTCCAAATCCCCTTAATTCTAGTGTTGGTTATCTCCAATTTAACCTACACATATCTTGTTTGTATATCATTGTTTGCATGTTGTTTCCCTCATTAGACTGTAAGTTTCTTGAGAGCAGGAACTATTCTTTGTCTTCTTTTTATTCCCAGTCCTTCAGACAGGTACCTGGCATATAATTGGTGCTTAGTAAATGCTAGTTGACTGACTGAATGATTCTGTGGTTTGCTTTGAATTCCCCCAGCATGTCTAATAGGCCCTTGAGTCAACTGGCTTCCAAAACTAGTTAAAACATAATGAAAGATGAAGTGTCCTCATCATGAAAGGGAAAGGCTTGTACTGCTATTGCCAAGACAAAGTAGGTAGTGTTAACTGCCTGAACTCTTCCTGGCAATTTTAGCACCATGGGCAAGCAGCATGAAACACACCCTCAAATCAGTTTCCTAATTCATGATACAAAAACAATACAAGAAGTAATTAAGAAAATTTCAGTTAAGCAGGAGGGTGAATTGGTTACTATCATGGCTCACAGATGGATGATATCACAGCAATGCTTGCAATCTGAAGCTTATGTTAGCAATTGTTGCAAGGTGCATAATTGGTGAATAATTTGATGACTCTATACTGCTGAAGGAGTGCATGTGCTCCTGTGCCCTCAAAATGTCATTCTCCTGAATCAAAATCCTGGTCCTCAACACCAGTAATGGCTCCAATAACTTCCCAAATGATCTATTTATTTCCACAGCTTTAGACCATCTCTGCTGAGAGCAACCCAGAAAATAATCTTGATACTTCTTTGGTCATTGAACCATATAAATATTAAATAACTAATATGAACTATAAATATAATATATAAATAAGTAATAAGGAACCTTAGAGATGTCTAATATCATAAGACTAATTTGGAAAGTGCCAACAGCCCAATCTTTTTATGTTATAGATGAGTATATGAGGCCCAGAGAAGCAAAATTACTTGACCAAGGTAGTAAATAGCAGAATCAGGATTGAAATCTAAGTCTTCTGATTTTAAATGCAAAGCTCTTTCCATCATACCTGATTGCCTCCTTGATAACTTACATATATTTTTTAATTTTTCCTCACAAAAACATTGCCAGATAAGAAGTGCAGATATCATTATCCCCATTTCACGGATGGGGAAACTTGGGCCTACACCACAAAAATGATTTGTCCAAGGTCACACAGATAGTTAGTGGAAGAGCCAAGAACAGAACCCAGGCACTCTGACTCCAGACATAATGTTCACTCCACTATGCCATGCTCATTCACAGAACCTTTATTAGTGCTAAATTCCTCCAGCCAGATTTGAACATGAAATATATTCTATTCCTACATGGCTAGGTTATAGTTTCTCTAGTAACTGTGTGGTACAGGGGATAGACCCCTTGACTTAGAATCAGGAAAACCTGAGTTCAAATCCTGCCTCAGATACTTAGTAGATGTCTGACCTTGGACAAGTCACAAGACCTCTCTCATCTGCAATTTTCTCATCTATAAATATGAATGATAATAATAGCACCAATCCCATAGAGTTATTGTGAGGCTCAAATGAAAGGACCTTAAAGTACTATGTATATATAGTGTATATAAAATGTTATTTATTATATTATATAATTATATTATAATATAATATAATAATATTATATATTGTTTATATAAAAGTACTTATATAAAATATAAAAGTCAATAGTCAATAAACATTTATTAAATGCCCACTACGTCCCAGACATCGTGCTAAATGCTGGAGATGCAAATAAAAAAAGTTACCCATTGTTATTATTAATTATTATTGTTGTTGTTATTCTCTATGAATGTTTTCCTCCTGGGTTCTCAAAACTTTTGTAATCAAAACACACAAATAAAAGGGCTACCAAATGATCTCCAAGATCTATTTGAGGTTCTAGGTCTTATTTCTACCAAGTTATATTTATATTCAGGCTTTATATTCAGACCTTGTGCCAGATTGCATGCCTATCATCTGAGGTCCAGCTTAGGTAAGTTTGGAGAGATCCCAGAGCGGTGAGGAACAGTGCAAAGGGCACTGAATTTGGAATCAGATGATCTGGGTTCAAGTCCAGACTGTAGATACTACCAAGTGACCTTGTGCAAGTCACATAATTTTTATGGGCCTCAGTTTCCTCATCTGTAAAATGAAGAGGTCGGACTAGATGACTTCTTTCTATCTCTACAGCTATGATCCTACAGTCCTAAGTTCCACATATTATAGGGGAGACTCAGAATTCAGGCAGACAATAAAAAGGGAGCACAATGTTCAAATACCGATTGAGGCGCACTTTTCAATGCTCACCTTTGGTGGAGTGGAGGGGTATATGTGTGTGTGTGACATAACTGCTTGTCTTGTATACACAAATTCCTTGCCCTATCACTTTAGTCCTTCGTATGAAAAGAGCATCAATACAGTAAGATTATAGGTTTATAATTTAGTCCAACTCCCTTACGTTCAGATGAGGAAACTGAGGCCAAGAGGAGTTAAATAACTTACTGAAGGTTACATACATAATGAGAGATAGAGACAGGATAGAAACATAGGCTCTCCAACTCCAAATTCAGTTCTCTTTTTTACTGTACCACACTCCCCACAAGCCATACACACGCGCGCACACACACACACACACACACACACACACACACACACACACACACAAGGGCTCCTATAAAATGGCCTACACTCCTTAGCTTCCCTGGCTTCTTTCTGCAGGGCTCAGCTCAAATGCCACCAAGAAAGGCCAAGGTTACCCACTACATCCTTCACCATCACCAGTTGTCTGGACCTTTGTCTTGCCTTTGGACCCTCATTTCTCTAAAGGAGAGAATGAGGCTGACAATTTTGTGCAGCTCTGCCTCACTCAAATCCAATTCAAGTGCAAGTCAAGACATCACCCTTGTGATATCTTCAGTCCTCTTTGAGAACGAAGGACAAACAACAACAGAACTTGACTTAGCAGTAACTTAGGGAAGATGGCAGCGTAAGATACTCTTAAAATACAGTGCATACCCACACTGTGTGGCCCCAGAGAGTAAGACAACCTCTGAGGTTAGTTCTAAGTATAAGTGAAAGAAACAATCTTTACTAGCAGAAGTAGATACATACTCTTGTTAAAAGAAGTAAACCTGAGATAAGCAGGGGAAAGTAAAGATAGGAATGATAGCCTGGAGAATTCTACCCAAGATACCTCACTGAGTTCCCTTCCTAATTGGGTAGATGGTGGTGTTATTGACATGCCTGGGCTCAGACTGCGCTATGTTGATTACTTTTTATAAGGTGATGAGTTGTTTTAATCAACCTGGGTTTTTCCAGACCAGTTTATATATCTTTTTTTTTTTCCTGCAGTCTCACATAAGTCTGCTTTCCATATCCTTGATCTAGGACTTTGTAAGCAGAGATGTTCTCTGGAAATGGAAGTTATTATTATTATTGATATACTGGGCCCTATCCCAAGGGTTCTTATGAGATCTCTCCCTTTTGCACAGCACTTGGAAACTCATTATGAGTGGCACTGATCCTGTTTTACTACTGGATTTGGAATGGAGTTAATTAAAAAGAGATAATTGGAATAAATAGTGTGACATGTTAGCCAAAAAAGAGCTAATGCAATTAGGTTATATTAAGAGAGTAAAGGGGCCAGAGAGTGGTAGAGGGCAGTAATGCTGGATTCTCCTCCAATCATACCACACATAGAATAATGCTTTCATTCCTGGGTACCAGATTTCAGAAAGGATATTGACACATTCTAATATATCCAGAGGAGGATATCCAGGATAGTAAGAAAAGTAGAGACCATGTCAGCTAAGGATCAGTTGAAGGAACTGAGGCTGTTTGGCATGGGGAAGAGGTTTTGAGTTGAAATAAAAACTCCAAAAGTATTGAAGAGCTATCATACGGAAGAGAGATGATCGGACTTGTTCAACTTGCTCCTTCAGAACAGAAACAAGGATTTCTCCTTGTTTCATTTTTTATTTGTATTCCTGGTTCCCAGAACAGTGCCTAACACATTGTTAGCATGTTAGTGCTTAATAAATTTTTATTGATTGATTGACTGGGCCCAGAGAGCAGAACTAGGAGTAATTAGCAAAAGATGGAGAGGGATATATTTCAGTTCAATATAATAAACCTAAGTGTTCAGTTCCTAACCATCAGAACAGTACGAAAACAGACGCACTGCCTTGGGTGAGGGGAAACCATTCCTCCTCCCCAGAGATGTTCAAGAAGATACTACACCATTT
This sequence comes from Vombatus ursinus, assembly GCF_900497805.2. Classification (NCBI taxonomy): domain Eukaryota; kingdom Metazoa; phylum Chordata; class Mammalia; order Diprotodontia; family Vombatidae; genus Vombatus; species Vombatus ursinus. The sequence goes on from NW_020948983.1 coordinate 10,329,564, forward strand.
GTCTGTGATACAGTGGATGAGATTAATGCTTCAGGTTCAGGTTGGACCGGAGGTCCTGATCAGTTCAGATTCCAAGGTTCTGTGCAGATCTGAATGAAGTTTGACCAGCATCATTACAAAGATTCTAAGTAGTGGAAATCACTCCAAAGTCAGAACCCTGTGTGTTTGGGGCAGACTTCCTGCAAACAGGGTAGGCATTGAAGCAAGACAGAGGAAGGCCTGTGAGAACTTCCACCGCCCAGCCAGAGTCATCCATCTTCTCCACAGCTTTATGTGCTGCTTGTCATTTTTATGAGGGTCACATCTACATCTGTGTTCAACATTGCACAGGATCCAGTGAATCTTTATTGTGATTATTGGTAATGATAATCAGGCAAAGGAAGAAAGTTTTTTCCTATTTGCTACCGACTTATTTTTTTCTATCCTTATTCATTAAGGTAAGGCATGGCAGGCTTTGCACTACACATGAAAACACACATGTATATATTTATATGTATGTCTATACATATAAACATATATATTACATGTACATAATATATGTGTACATGTACATATATGCTATGTCTTATCCATCTCATTTTCTTTATGAAGTATCTGACACATCTACCAGAAACCCAAGTCACCAACGTACAAACTCTGAAAGTCCAGAGTTTCATTCATAGATACTTTGCTGACTTCATTAAAGTTAGCCAAAATGGCATGGGCTGCGTTACAGAGTAGTGAGATCCTTATCACGAGAGGTGTTCAAGAGCAGGCTGGGTGACCATATCCAGTAACCTTGTAGAGAGACCATATATATCAGGTATAGGTTGGACTAGAGGATTTCTAAAGTCTCTTCTCTAAGATTCTAGGGGTTTATGTCCTTGGGCAAACTGTTTTGGTCCTTAGCTTCACTTACATAAATTAACATGTATTAATCACCTACGGTACACTGAGCACTGGGATACAAAGACAAAACCAAAAATAGTCCTGCCCTCAATGAATTTACTTTCTACTGGGTTGATAACTGTCTCTCTAAAGGAGCCTTCAGGCATTATTAAGCAACCCTGACTTTTTACCAGATCCTCTCTTGCAAAATCCAAAGGAAAAGATAGAGATCCTAGTTTGCCTACTAAACTTTCCCAATGTGAGCTTTATCTCTCCTATTAGACTGTAAATCTCTTGAAAGTGGCAGCTACATCTGCCTCTCACTTCCCCAGTGCTGAGTGCATAGAAGTCACTCAAACATCTACTGATTGGTCGATTTTCAGGACTTAGGATATCTACTTAAATGTGGGACAGTGAAATCTTTCTTTTTAGGCAATTGGGGTTAAGTGACTTGCCCAGGGTCACACAGCTAGTAAGTGTCAAGTGTTTGGTCTGAGGCTGGTTTTGACCTCAGGTTCTCCTGACTTCAGGGCCGGTGCTCTATCCACTGTGCCACTTAGCTGCCTCCCAGGTTTGATTTTTAAAGAATATAAATAAATTTATTACAATTATGTATGCCTGTCTCCCACAAAGTTGACATGAATCAGCCCTTATTTATTTTGGGTTTGGTTTGCCCATGTTTGCCTTTTAGCCACCAGCAAGCACTCGCCTGACCTCTCTCTCTGGCTGTCAGCAGTGGGGACAATAACACCAGAGTTCCCTGGGTAATTAAAGGATGTTATTGAATTTAATTGAAGTGAAATGAGATGGTCAGAGATAAGCAAACATAAGGTATGTAGCTGGGAGCCCTGAGCTGTCCACTTCCCCAGATTGGGAAAGAGGGATAAGAGAAAGATTGGTCAGGCATCAAGAAGCTAGTATTCAGCCAATCAGAAAAGGGCCATGTTCCACATGCTGCCAATGGCACCTGCAGCCACAGTTACTATTTAGCACAGTAACTTTGTACATCACATGAGCTTAACAAGGACAGTTTTTCTATGGATCCTTAGTGACCACCAAGGGCCAATTAGGAAATACTGACTGACTGCTTGCTATGTGCAAAACACGTGTGGGTAAGTAGATGCTCTATTCCCAATACAAACTAAATATTTTTGTAGGATTATAAACTCAGAGCTAGAAAGGGCCTTAGTGGTCCTCAATTTCAATCCCCTCATTTTTCAGTTAAGTAAATTGAGAGAGGCCCTCACCTACAGTCACATAGCTAATAAATGTCTGAGAGAGGATTTGAACCCAGTTTTTCCTATCTCAAAATCCAACTCTCTAGCCACTATTCCATAGAGTGAAGCAAACCCAAACACTAGTTTTTAAAATTCATTTTCATTATTACTTCTGGGACCTAATTCACTGGGGAAAAAAATTCCCCACTACAATTTTCTCTTTCTAGTACCGTGAATACCTCCCATATAACATAGTGACCCTAGCCAAGGGGATTCCAACTCAGCTTTATTCTTAAAATGAAACTTCTCCTGTTTAAGAAATCTATAAAGTTCTTATCCTCCTTCTATACACAGCCTAAAGTCCAGGACCTCTCCTAACCTTGCATTGCCCCCCTAGGTAGAGATCCCCTCCTTATTCAGCCCTTGGATCTGTGACTCAGAACTCTCAGAAGACAGTTGCCAGTTTGCACCCGTTTCACCTCCCTGCACAAGCCTAGGACCCTCTACATTCACATTAGGACTGTTTCCTTCCCTGCTAACAGCTAGGTAGCTTCTGCCTACCCTAGAATGCTCTGTCCAGCAATTTCCACCTAGACTCCATTCCTAGTGTCCCCAGACCTCTTTATATTCTTATATTTTTTTGAATCCTCAGTTTTAGCAGCACATTTTGAAAAACTTATCCCATTTACACTCAGATATCATAACAAAACTTTTTGGAGGCAAACACTCAATAAACTTAAACTATAAATCCATTCACATCACAAACAATTAACAAGCATTTATTAAAGTTCTTCTCCATGGCAGACTAAACTCTGGAAATACTAAGACAAAGATGAAATAGTGTAGGATGTGGGTATGCATTGTGCCTATATGTATATACATACATGTGTGTACACACATGTATATGTGTGCATATACATGTATTATATACCTATTTATACACACAAGGGTGTATACATACATGCATACAAATGTGTGTGTATGTTGGTGGAACAATGTATATGAAACTAAATCTGGAAAGGTAGGTTGGAACCAAGTTGTGAGGACTTTAAATGCCAGAAAAGAGTTTTTACTTAAAGACAATAGAGAGCCACTAGAATTTAATGAGTAAGAGAATCCAATAGTCAGACCTGTGCTTTGGGAAGATCCCTTTATCATCCATGCAGAGGGTGGTGTAGAAAAGGAAGAGATATGAGGCAGTGAGACCAAATAAGAGATTATTTACACTCTGCCCTGAAGTTAGCCCTATTCACCTGGTCAGGTGAACCTTTGCAAGTGAACCAGAGGAGAATCATCTACAAGTATAAACAATCACCATCATAAAGCACTTGCCTTCACTTCTATCAAGCACTGGGCAAAATACAAACTTTCTGTGGGGGAAATGATACATCCCTTTCCAAAAGGAAGTTTCTAGAATAACTCTAAAAGTTGTCTCAGCCATCTGTTCAAGATGGTCATGCTAAGACACCTTAGCAACTGGAGGGATGGTGAGAGGACACCATAGCCCAAAAAGAGTCAACGCAGTATAGAGCACAAGGAAAAAAAGCTTAGTGGGACAAGCCTCAAACCTGCAGTGACATCTCAGCCTCAGTAACCTCCTTCCAATCACCTCTGTCTTCCTGTCAAGGCCTGCTGCCGGATCGATCTGCTCCGAGTCTTTACTCAATCCCAGGATTAGAGAAGATAATGCCGAAGGATAATGCAGAAGAACCACTATCACTCACACTTCTCCTTCCACACATGCTCCTGCTGCCTCCAGAGAGTTGAGAGTCCTTGAAGGTCATAGGCTACACTGCAAAAAATGCAGTCTATGTTTTGAGAGGGAAAGGGTCTTCTCTACCACAGCTGTGCAGAAACGCCAGTGACTTGCTGGAAAGCTATCTGAGCCACAATGAAAGTGATATACCAAAGAAGGAATCCCAAGACTTTCCCCAGCACCGCAGGAAAATTCTCGCCACCTTGGCATTCCCCATACCATGGATGGTCTCAGTCTCTCCCCAGGTGTTATCCCACTGACCCAAGGGCCAGAATTACTAGTAACACTACTGGAGTTGGATTTCATAAATGTGAGTTCTCCGTCTTTCTAAGTCTTCAAAGGGAATTTAAGATAATCATTTACCAGGCATATTGAGGAACAATAAGTGTTGGACTAGATGGCCTTGAATTTTTCATCCAACTCTAAGATTCTATCATTAAGTCAACACTAAGTTGCAGATGAGGATAGGGGTGGGTTGTGCTTCTCCCCAGCCAGCCCAGGCACAAATGTTCTTGTGTAGCTCTAAATCTGCCCATCAACATAGCCAAAATCTCACACTGGCACAGGGGCAGAGAGTAATAAAACATGATATTTAATGTTGAGGTACCAATTTCCCTAACAGCATCCTGGGGGTAACATTTCTCATGGGCCTCCAATTGCCAGAGACATGAACAGCTGTACTGTAAAAGTCCTGCTGAGCCCAAAATGGGAGCCAATTAACATTTTCTTCCCCTGCATTCAGTAACTAGGCTTTTCCTCAAGCCTTGCCTTCATTTAGCATTTGAGCTGGCATCCTGGGGTGTGTGTGTTTTACAAATCTACCCACTCTCCTACCTGGAAACCTCACACTCTGGAGCACAGCAGCCTTGAGCAAACATCCCGCCCCTTCATTTCCAAAGTGCCATCAGACTAATAGGAGCACTGCTGCAAAGAAAACCAGTGTCAAGTGCTGGGGAACAAGGAGTCCAGAGAAATAGAAGTCATTATATCTGACCTAGGGGAACTAGAAGGAAAGACAGGATTCACCTCCACAAAGCAAAAACTCAGACTATATAAATAGTTTCATGTGGTTAAAAAATGTCACTAGTTTATGAATTTTTGAACATAGAATTTGAAGATCTTCATGATCATCCTAGCTCAACCACTTTGTAGTATAAAATTAGAAACAAAGCAACTGAAATCCAGTGAGGGGAAGTAACTTGCTGTCACATGGCTAGTTAGTGGCCAAATCAGGTCTGGAACTGCAATCTCCTGACTCTCTCCAGCTGGGACTTTTTTCCATAGCAGGTTTCCAACCCTGCAGTCTCTGAGGATTTTAAAGTGAACATCACCCAAAGGGCAATGGAAATGCACACAGTAGGCAAGAGCATTACAAGCAAGGAAGCATAAAAGAGGACCAGAGTAAAGAATGTCAACAAAGGTGTGTGGGAGCAAAAAAGGAGGAGGAACTGATCATAGGAGGACAGTGAGGGAATGATCAACAGGTAGTCAATGTGCTCCACTGGCAGCCTCACTGGGCGAAGAGAAAGGACGTCCCACCATCCTAAGGGAGTAAATGGACAAGAGTTGCACAGACTATGCTAACATGGGTGTCTTTAGGGAGAAGACCCACTCGGATCAATGAGATCACAGATAGATGTGAGAATCCAATTACTGAGAGTCCCAGCTGCCTCCTGTGATAATTCAGTTATCTGGGAGTAGCACACATCTAACAGTCTCCCTGCTCTTACCTTAGCCTTCTCACAAGGAAGGATATATGGTGTTTGGTATGGTATGCTGACTGCATTCAAATTGGCCTGAAACAAGAGAAATTGGTGTTTTGCGAGCATAGATGTGCTTGTCACTATATTCATTCATTCAGCAAACATATACTGAGTGCTGGCTTTTTGTAAGTTCCCTGCTATGGGCTGAACTGTAAGGGAAACAAACACTGAGCTACTAATTTAGTCACCTCTTATTTATCCATACAAATGAAAGGAGAGCAGCCTGAAGAATGCAAAACTGCACATGTTTAAGAAATTATTTTTATTTGGCATGGAAATTGGTCAATATGTATCCCCAACTTGGTGCCCCTCTTCTCCCCACCACTACCACATCCATAAAGTATTAATGTGTCTACCTCTGGTTAATGTTGACATTAATTTGCATTTCCTAAGCACTCAGCAAATGACTCTGAAGAAAAGAAGGAAAGAGTGGACCAGACAGGATCTGGACATTTCCTGGGAGATAATACACACACCGATCATGGGATTCTAAATTTAGAGTTAGAAGGGAGTTCAGAGGTCATCCAGCTCATTTAGATGGGAAAAGAAAAGTTCAGAAAGGCTTAGTGATTTGCCCCATGACACATAGGTAGTACGTGGCAGAATAAGGATTAGAATCCATGTTCTCTGACTCCAAATCCAGCCCTCTTCCCATTATACCAGGTTGCTGGAAAATGAAGATAATCAAAAATCAGACTCATAGTTACATAGCTCACATTTACACATCATTTTAAAGTTTACATAGCACTTTAATTACAACAAACCCTATGTACCACAAGGGCTTCAGGGAATTATTCAGTTTCACAAAGTCTACTAACAGATATGACATTGACACCGACTATAATAATTTTATATAGAAATTAAATCAATGTAAATCTACTGCTACAAGGAGATGGAAAGTCCCTTACTTAGCTAGCAAACATCTGACAATGCCAAATGGAGAGATGTACTTGCCGAAGGTAACCCGAGGGTAAAATATAAACTCATTTGTAAAATCTTATGAAAAAGGATGATGGACAATTATGAGCAATATTATCTCATGATGCAGAGAAAGACAATGGTGGGTAAAACCAGTTTAAAGAAAACTTGGCAAGAGATTCACCTCTCTAGCCACTTTCATGTCACGCCTCCTCACTTAATCCTTTACTTCCTAACTATCAGTTCAGTTTCTACCCATCCCAGACTGAAATTCTCTATATCCAGCTGACCTAGGCCTATCACACACTGTTCTTGAGCTAAGTTCATGGACTCTCCTATCTTTCATACTATTCCCCCTATCTCAACTGCTTTCCACCTGTAGCACTGAGAACAGTAACCAAATCAACACTATTATTCCTGGAAAGGACATGTCAATCAGTAACCAAATGGCTCTACTCAACATCCCTGTGACTTCCCCTGTCAAAATACCCCTGTCTGGCCACTACATACTGATATGTATTGTCTTCCTCTACTGATGTCAAGGAGTTGCTTTTTTATTTATTTCCCCAAGGCTTAGCTCAGTGTCTAGCAAGTAGTAAATACCTGAAAAATGATTTTTTTTGTTCATTCATCCATTTATTGAACTATGCAAATTATCCTAAGAAAATTCAAGGTAAAAAATGGGAGGAGGACAACAAACAGAAGGAAACATGGATGAGATTTGTAAAAAAAAAAAATATTTTAACAAAGTATTATATTCATTAAGGACAGTAAAACCACCACAGTTGGATTAACATCACAGCCCCAGATATACATGTAGGGTAAGAAGAAATGGCACTAATGAGAATAAAAACTGGAAAAGCAAGAAAACCGGACCAAGTATGTATGGAAGAAGTCTGTTCTGGAAGGTGTTAAGGGATCAATATACAAATTATATAAAAGGGAGATACATACCAACATGGGAGGGGGGAATGTCAGAACTTATTAAAACTGAAAAAATAACTGACTGAGAAACATCAATAACTATTCAACTCTTTATGCCTACTCTCTCATCTATACAAAATCTTTATGAGGGTTCACTATGCACAAATCAAGGGTATTGATTAGAGTATTAGTAGTATATTAGTAGACTTCATAAGCAATACTTAACAGTGAAAGACATATTTGCCATTTTACAGTTGACTGAAAGAAATCCTTATCATTTTTATTAAGAAAAAACATTTGATTCAGTATAACAAAGTACTATCTTACAGATTTAATTTCCACAATTTGTTTCCCATTCAGATAACAAAATCATTGGATACACTTTAAAATATGTAACAATATAAGTAACCCTGTTCAATGACCTTCTGATTATAGATGCTGGGTGAAGTACAAAGGAAGGAAAAAATGTTCATCACAATTTTTCATAACTGTGATGAATGAGATCCATCCAAGCTGAAGAGTGATTTTTTGTGGACGGTGAAGTCCTTCAGATGCTCCTATTTTCAGACAACATTTTGCTGATTATACATATATCCCCTGGAATATCAGAGAACTTCTTAGAAGATATCTATAATCACACTCAAGGGAGTTTAGCATGACTATCCACATAAGGTCAAGTGGATGAAAAATAGCTATTACCCAGATTACAGTATATATTCAGATAGACAACTATAGAACTCTATAGGCAGTACAGATAGACAAGGAGTTGAGCCCAAAATTGAGCAAAAAAAAGAAAGCAAGTTTGATTGTGTTTAGGAGATAGATTCCTTTAACAACCCTATGAAAGCACAAGGTCCATCTTTTTCTTAAATATTAAGATCTCATCAGATTTACTGTAAGATAATACGACCACAAATGCAACAGTATCTGAATAATTAAAATTTAACATTGCATTGTATCTCTGATGGTTTTCTGCACACTGTAGGTCCTTAGTAAATGTTCCTGGAATTGAAGAAATCTGAAACACAGTGGATTAAACTCACAATCAGCCAAGAGTGAGGGCTAGCTAACAAAGAACATTCCTGAAGGAGTGAAAATTCCCCTCTCTCCAGGCAGAGCAACTACAGAGAATATTAATATTGGGGGAAAAGGGAAGGGGAATTCAAGAACCTAATAATAGTCTGTGAGGAAACATTAACACTTCCCTAGATAGGCTGAACTTCACTACTCTGACTGATAAGCAAACCCGTCACCAATCTAGATAACATATTACAACAGTGAAGAAAGGAAGATTAGTGAAATTCTTACCTTCTCATCTTAAGAAAGATGCTGAAAAGAAGGACAATGCTAACTTTGAAAAAGGTCAGTGAGACAGTTATAATACTCTAAGGTTCCATGATAAAATAGTACCTAACATATCTACAGAGCTTTTAACTTTTCAAAGTATCTCCTTATCTGCTTTTTCACTCAGTATTCATAACATCCCTGCCAGGTAGATGTTAGTCACATTAGCCCTATGACACGTGAAGAAACAGAAGGGCAGAGAGGTTGAATTGACTCACCTTACATCATAGAGAAAGCTAGCCCCAGAGGCATACCTGTTAATGGTAGCAGTAATTATTCAAAGGGAAAACATAAAATTTAGTGTTGAATATGGATTCTATTCCATACTTTGACACTAAGTAGCTCTGTGGCCAGGGCAGCTAGGTGGCACAGTGGATAGAGTGCCTGACCTGGAGTCAGGAAGAGTCATCTTCCTGAGTTCAAATTTGGCCTCAGACACTTACTAGTTGTGTGAGCCTGGGCAAGTCACTTAACCTTGTTTGCCTCAGTTCCTCATCTATAAAAATGAACTAGAGAAGGAAATGGCAAATCCAGTATACTCCAGTATCTTTTCCAAAAAAACCCCAATGTGGAATTACAAAGAGTCAGACATGACTGAAATGACCCAACAATAACAACAAAAGCTCTGTGGCCTTGGGCAAGCTGCTTCCCTGCTCTGGGTCTCAGTTTTTTCAGTTGTCAAATGAGGGAATTGGACTAAATGAATCATAAGGTTTCTTCCAGATCTAACATTCTGCCCTGTCTATATCAAATCAATTTCTTCTCATCCCAGCCCAGCACTCTTTATAGCAGCTAAAGTGCTGCTCTTAACAAACATAGAGAAAATAGAAGGCAAAAATTTGAATGGAAAGAGAAATGTCAAATGATCATAGATTTAGAAAAGAAAAAAGCAATCATGAAGAGCCTAGTCTGTGCCCGGCACTATACTAACCACTGCAAATATTTCATTTGATTCTCACAACAATCCTGGGAGGGAACTGCTATTATTTCTCCCATTTTACATTTGAGGAAACTGAGGCCCAGAGAATTTAAGTGGCTTGCCCAGAGGAATACAGCTAGCTAGTAAGTCTCTGAGGCTAGATTTGAACTCAGGTCTTCCTGACTCCTGGTCCAATACTCTATCCACTGTGCCACCTAGCTGTCAGGAGATGTAGGTAGCTAAGTTACTGGCAACCTTCCAGGTAAATTCATTCTCAGTATTCCTCTTTATTTGAAAGAATACTAGATTAGAAATCATATGACTTGGTTTCACGTTCTTGCTCTGTCACAAGCTTGCTGTGAGATATGGAGTAAACACTTTACCTTTTGTAGCTTCATTCTGTAAAATCAGATGTTTGGACTAGAATATCTTTACAGCCTCTTCTAGACCCAATATTTCAGGGTCCTATCATGATGCTCACCATTCTCCATAAAATGAAACAAAACCAATTAGTTGGGGTAGAGGGAAAGAAGAGATACATAAAAACTGATTATATATGTATTAGTTTAGATGCCTACATACTATGATATTGCAAAGGTCGGTGATTTCATCAGTTTAGATATGCGCCCTCCTACCAACACAGATCACAAGCCCTCTACAACTCAGCAGACAGTTGTTAAGAATTATTGTGGCTGAAAAATTCATCAGCCTGAAGACAATTGGCTGATGAGTCTTTCTGAACTTAACCAGGCTGATCCTCGGATGACAAGCACACAATCTGTCACTCAAAGCCTTTCCAACTAGGTAGAACCTGTGAAAGCTTACATTCTACTGGATTCAAGAATTCAGAGACACCTGAACATCACAATAAGGAATCAGAAAGGGATTTTAGTGTGTAGGTATACACATATGCATACATACACACACACTCAGCCAGGCCCCAGATTAATGTGAATAATGAATCCCTTGAAGTGGTTGCATACATCCAAATTTGCACTATTCAAAGTTAAAATTATGTAAAATATGATCATTGGTTCCAGTACAGTGAGAATATGTCATGTGAATTTAAATAATGCGACCACTTTGGGTGGGGGGTTCATTATTTGCACTAATTGGAACATAGCTGTATGAGATATAGAAACACATATACAGGCATAGTACATGTGTGACTATATACACACATGTGTATGTGCATGCATGTGTGTATTGAATGGTGATGTGTACATGTTGGCAATATGCTCATGTTATAAATATTTGTGCTTATATGCATATATGTTACATACATATATGCCTATTATGGAATAACCATATATACTCAGATTATATACTTTCTCCAATGTGTGCACATTGAATAAAAATATAACTTGCATGAGTTGTATATCTACACATATGCTTTATACACATTTACATATGAAGCACATGCATATGTGTGTATGTATATGAGTCTTTGACTGCAATATGTCATGACTTGCAGTTATACAGCGCCACTGGAGGAATACTGATTTTTAAAAAGTTGTCCCTTGTTGAAAGGAGATTATTGGAATTGTTGAAAGTGGCACTCAATATTCCAAATACAACCATCTTTCCTCCTCCTATTCAATTCTGATCCAGTTCATTGTTCATCTGTATAGCCTGTCCAAGTCAGACAGATAGGCATACATAGATTGTGGGCTGGGTGTACCAGAACCCTCAAGCACACCCAGCCTGTGCTCTATGGGTTCCCATGGCTACATACATTCACACTCCAGATCAATAGCTTCTCTATTCAATTGCATACCACAAAAGGAATTGTTCATCTATTTTTTCCCTTTGTGAAGAGCTAAGCTTTTCACTTTCAAGTGAATGTGCACATCATTTGGAAGCTCTACAATTCAGGGATTGCTACAATTAGCACAGTGTCATCCAAAGCCATCTGAAGGACTTCCTCATCTATAAATAGTTCTACTTTCATTTGAACTGTGTGCTATACATTCTCTGTAATGGTGGCATATGACTTTGGTGAGCATACTTTTCCCTTTTGTATACCCTGCTTGATATTTAATAATCAGAGGTCATAGTTCAAAGTTATCTTTGTCCTTATCTCTTTCCAGACATCAAATATGCATGGAAGACATCTTGTTGGATAAAAGCTACCTGCAAGCTGCATTTTGCCCTAATGAATCAAATATTTTTTAGTCAAATAAAGAGCAAAATGGGATCTTATATTATCTTTACCTTTTAATCAGTTTCATGAGTGTAAAAATATGGTCTGCTGTAGACTATAATTTACAAAAACTGTCAGTTTCCTCTCATATCATATCCTCAATACAGGTCAACTTTAATATTTGGGTAAATTATTTTTATATGGATTTTGTAGATATGAGAAAGTGGGCATATGGGTCAGCACTATTGAAATTATCTTGGTCCTAGGGGCAGGGTCCCTACAGAAGGGCTGTCTGTCCTTCCCGGGGAACGAGCTTCTGCGTAGGCACTGCCCCTCAGGTTCTGGCCAGCCCTGCAGACCTGGTGTGTGTTGGCTCTCAGCACCTGCAGCACCTGGGCGCAGTCCTGCAGTGCCTGGTGGCGGGCAAGCTGGTTCTGTGTGAGAAGCCTCTCGGAGTCACCATGTGAGGTCCAGGAGATGGGGGCAGCTGTGCGGATCCACCGCCTCTTCCTGATGGAGGCATGAAGGACACAGTGACGGTCATCCTGCAGTACCCTGGTGAACTCCAGGCCTCCTTCAATCGTAGTGTCGCCACTGAGCTATCCGACTCATTCATGGTGTTTGGAACCAAGAGCAAGGCAGAGATCTCTTCCACCACCATGGAGATGGTAGTGAATGGGAAGAGGCACCACGTTCCCTTTGCCCAAGGTGGCAGATACAGAGAAGTTCAATTTCATCAATTCCATTGTCATGGTCTATGAGGCCCAGCATGTGAGACAGTGTCTGCTGCCTGTAATGCTCCTGTAATGCCCCTGGCAGAGAGTGAGCTCTTGGCAGACATCTTGGAGGAAGTCAGGAGGCAGATTGGTCTCAGGTTCCTCCAGGACAGAACCAAAGCTTCCAAACTTTTGCCCAATGAAGAAATCCCTGTCCATGAGTTTGTCACCCACGTTCCTACTCTTCAGAGTGGCCCTGGAAGCTGCCTTGCTCTGGCCCTGAGTCCTGGCCCTGTCCCAATCTATGACATGATCTATCCCTGCCCTTCTTAGCCTCAGAAGGTATTCTGGAATAAAAAGAATCCCATTCCTTTGGGTCTCAGCATACAGTCTCCCTCCACTTTACACAGGGGGAAATAGAATTTCAGAGAAAAGGGGATGACCCTCCAGCTCCATGGTTCTAGGACTAATGCACTGTACAACAGAACAGGGGAGTAGGCCCAGGCCTAGACCCAGAGTTTGAGTCTCAGCTCTGCCACTTCTGCATTTAGCAGTTTCTTTTCCTCCCCATCTTTCTGGGCCTCAGTTTCCTCATCTGTAAGGTGAAGGAATTGCTAAGCTATAGCTAGAATTGCTAACAAAGAGAAAGATAGGGATTGCTGGAGGCAGCTCCAACACTTTCTGGAAACACTACAAATCAGGGCTTGATTTATTGTGTGCTTGATTGTATAGACTTAATCAAGTGATGAAGAAAATATCATTAATGCAGATAAAACTTTAAAGTGGGTTTCACATCCTTTTCTTATTTCCCCCTGAGAGCATTTTGTTAATTGCTTATCAGCAGACCAGAAGATAGTGGTGATCACAGAAAATGAAATCGTCAGTATGCATTACATTAAATTCAAAAGCTTGTGAATGAACAACATCAATGTAGTTGGAAAATAAACAGTTAATTCAGGGGGAAATCTGACTCAGGCATCTCTGAGAAAAGTCTGATATCCAAGATACATAGAGTTGATTCTTTTCAAGTATGAGTTGGGCTCGATGGTGGCAGGTTGAGGTTGTTTCCCGATTCTCTGATTCTGTGATACAAACAAATACATGAGAACAAGAGCCATTCCTCAGTAGATTAAGTAGACAGAGAATACAAACAGGAAGTTTTCAAAATAAATCCAAGCTATCAACAACCAATGCCCCAAATCACTAATAACAAGAAATACAAATGAAGACAACTCTTAATATTTCACCTCAAAACCATCAGGTTGGCAAAGATGACAGACAAAAATGGTAATGATTAAAGTGTCTTTGAGAAGACAGGCACACTAATGTGTTGTGATGGAGTGCTGAATTAATGTAACCATTCTGGAAAACATTTTGGAATTCTACTAAGATCATTCATCTGTACTTACCTTTTGACCAGTGATAATAAGCATTATTAGGCAATACCCCAAGAATATCAAAGACAGAGGAATAACACCCAAATGTACAAAAATATTAATAGCAGCCCTTTTCCTAGCAGAAAAGAACTAAAAAGAAACTAAGTACCAATCAATTGGAGGATGGTTCTCTATGGAGAAGGGAAGAATTTATGACCAAAAGAGATAGAGAACATTATGAAATGCAAAATGGATCATTTTGATTAAGAAGTTCTTGCGCAAAGAAAGTCAATGTAACCAAGGTTAGAAGGAAAGCAGAAATCTGGGAAATATTTTTCATAGCCAGTGTTTCTGATAAAGACCTCATTTCTAAAATATATAGAGAACTGAGTCTAATTTATAAAAATACAAGTCACTGTTCAACTGATAAATGGTGAAAGAATGTGAACAGACAGTTTTCAGATAAAGAAATTAAAGCTATCTATAGTCATATGAAAAAATGTTCTAAATCACTATTGATTAGAAAGATGCAAAATAAAACAGTTCTGAGGTGCCATCTCACACCTATCAGATTGGCTAATATGACAGAAAAGGAGAATGATGAATGTTTGAGAAGATGTGGGGAAGTTGGAAACTAACGCATTGGTTGGTGGAGTTATGAACTGATCCAACCATTCTAGAGAGCAATTTGGAACTATGCCCAAAGGGCTAAAAAAAAATGCATACCCTTTGATTCAGTATTACCACTACTAGGTCTGTATCCCAAAGAAATCATAAAAAGGGAAAAGGACCCACATGTACAAAAATATTTACAGCAGCCCTTTTTATGGTTGCAAAGAATTGGAAATTGAGGGGATACCTATCAATTGGGGAATGGCTGAATAAGTTGTGGCATATGAATGTAATGGAATACTATTTTTCCATAAGAAATGGTGAGCAGGCAGACTTCAGCAAAACCTGGACAGACTTGCATGAACAGCAGAACCAGGAGAACATTGTACACAGTAACAGTAACATTGTGTGATGATCAACTATGATGGACTTCGCTGTTCTCAGCAATACAATGATCCAAGATCATTTCAAAGGACTCATGATGGAAACTACTATCCACATCCAGAGAAAGACCTATGGAGTCTAAATGCAGATTGAAACACAGTGTTTTCACTTTTTCTGTTTTTTCTCATGGTTTTCTGTCTTATTCTGGTTCTTCTTTCACACCATGACAAATATGGAAATATGTTTAATATGATTGTACATGTATAACCTGTATCAGATTGTTTGCTGTCTGGGGGAGGGAGAAAAAATTTGGAACTCAAAATATTATAAAAATGAATGTTGAAAACTATCTTTACATGTAATTGGAAAAATAAAATACTGTTAAGTGTGGGGGGGTGGATTATCTTGATCACCTTATTTTAATTAATCCTAAAAACCTTAGGGGCTTTTGTGTCAAAGTTTTTGCATCTTTCCTTCTTTTTAATAGCTTGAGGATCAATCCTCCAGTATTTATGAACCGGTTCAGCACAGAACTCCTCTTTGTATAATTGGGGTAGTCCAGCTTCTCTTCTCATCTTTATTTTTTCTTTAGTACCTTTTCTGCTTTCTCGCATCCAAATAGAGAGGCTCAGCAGTCATTGATGAAAAGAAAGTCTGTTATAGAAAACTAGATAGATCTTTTCTACTTTTCATCCACGTGTTACCCTCCTTCTAGTTTCATGTTCTTAGGGTGATCTGGATTGATTGAGGGTTTTGTTCAGCTTTCTGTAACTTTGTTTTACCTCAATTACTTCCACCTGTTTTGTTAAATGATATTGTTAATAAACTATAAGCATCTTTGCAAGATCTTTACAAATAATTTAATATCCTAAACCAATCTATACTTGGTTGCCATTGGTTGCCACATCTCTGGTATAGCTTGGGTGGGGGGGATCAAGATCATCTTGGTAGAAGTGGTTGCAAAGATCTTTTAGCCTCCTTGTTATAGTATTGATTTATAATAGTTAGGCTTCCTCAGGAAAAGTCAATAGACTCTGCCATGCCTGTTCCCTTACCCATTTCCCATTTTTGGCATCAATTGCATTTTCAGAAAGATCAGGCTGAAGTTGCCTCAAATGGAAGTCGTATCTCTTCAATTTTGTTCTCTCTTCTAATTTAGTCTTTGTTTAGATATACACTCAGACACGTTGAATATATATAGACAGCTGACTTGGAAACGACTTTCTCTTTGTTGACTAGTCATTTCCTGTTTGAATGCAATCAACTTCAATCTTTTATGAGGTTATATATCATTCACTATGTCCAGCACCTCCTTTCTCTTGAAGAACATACTCATGATATATAGGCCTGAGGAGGCTGTTTGCTCAACAGATCTTTGCTTATCTTGTTTCTTACTCCTGAGCTAAGTTTTTCAATGTATTTGCCATCATCCTCTATGACTACGTTTGTATTGACGTCACTAAGTTTCAGTTTTATATGTTGATTTAATTTGAAGAGTGTTATTGGATTTTCTGTAGAATTTCTTTTCCTTTCATCCCCTACAACAGATGTTGGCATACAAATTGCAATTATCTACATGGTGGTTTTGTTTGTTTGTTTGTTTGTTTGTTTTCAAATGCCTGTCAGGAGCATTGCAATGCATGATGACCCAGCACCCTATGAAATCATTATTCTTGTTGCTGAGGTTACACAACAAAACCAACTTAGCCAACCCTTTTTTTTTGTGTCTCTGAAGAGAACTCATGAGCCATCCTTACATTTTTTGTGGTTTGTTGTTCAGTGATTTCAGTCATGTCTAACTCTTTGTGACCTCATTTGGGGTTTTCTTGGCAAAAATGCTGGTGTGGTTTGTCATTTCCTTCTCCAGTTCATTTTACAGTTGAAGAACAGAGGCAAAAAAATTAAGTAACTTGCCCAGAGTCACACAGCTAGTAAATGTCTGAGAGCAGATTTGAACTCAGGAAGATGACTCTTCCTGACTCCAGGTCCAGCACTCTATTCACTGCACCACCTAGCTGCCCATTCTTACATTTTGCTGCAGTTTATTTTGGTCTTTGGATTTCATGGGTAACAAGGATGTCGAGATCAATATGATTTGGTTCTTCCAGTAATATAGACATTATTTGATCACAGCACAAGGAGCTCATGTATAGAGATCCAATAGCCAATAAGTCAGTGAGGTACCTACTATGTGCCAGGCACTATGCTAAGCATGGGGAATACAAATAATGCTAAATGACAGTCCCTGCTTTCAAGGAACTCAGAGTCAAATGGAGAGAAGGCATGTGAGTAACAATATACGAACAAGCTATATACAGGATAAACTAGAAATGATCAATAGAAGGAAAACGTTAGGATTAAGAAAGACATACTGTAGGGTGATTTTAGCTGAACCTTTAAGTTAGTCATGGAAGTCAGGAGGTAGAAATGAGAAAAGAAAGGATTCTAGGCATGGGGGACTACCAGTGAAAATACCCAGAGCAGGAAGATGAAATATCTCACTCAAGGAACAGCAAGGAGGCCAATATTGGATCACAGAGAAGGTGTAGGTGAGGGAAGTGGTGGGCAAGCTATGAGAAGACTGGAAATTGGCATAGGAAGGGTGGGTAGGAGGCAGATTATGAAGGGCTTTGAATGCCAAATAGAAAATTTTATATTTGATCCTGGGGGTGTTAGTGAACTACTGGAGTTTATTAAGTAGCGGGGTGATATGGTCAAACTCACACTTTAGAAAGATCATTTTGGTAGCTGAGTCAAAAATGGCCTAGATTGGGAAGAGAATGTCAACAGGTAGACAACTAGAAGGTTATTTCAATAGTCTAGGCATGAAGTGATGAGGTTCTGCACCAAGGTAGTGGCAGTGCCACAGGAAAGAAGGGGGCATATTTGAAAGTTGTTACAATGGTGAAACCAACAGGCCTTCCAACGGACTGGATATAGAGGGGTCAGAGTGAAGTTCTGACTATGACACCTAGGTTACAGGCCTTGGTGACCGGGAAGATGGTGCTGCCCTAAATAGGGGATTTAAAAAGAGGTGAAAGTTTGAGGTAAGAAAAAATAATGAACTCAGTTTTGGATACATGGAGTTTAAGATGCCCATGGGATATCCAGTTTGAGATGTCTAGTAGGCAGTTGAGAGATATGAGAGTAAAGGTCAGAAGAAAGGTTTGGGTTGGATAAGTAAATTTGAGAATTCTCAACATAAAGATGATTATTGAATCTAATTCAACAGTTAAGTTAATGTTTACAAATGGTTTATACAGTGAACTAAAGATTGTATGATTATGTGTATAACACACACATACATCTATATGTTTAAAACAACTATGTTGCCACAGATGTTGCATTCTTTAATCCCCCTTTCTGAAATCCTTCTAAAATCTTGCCTGAAATTCTCCCAACATCATCTTTGATTCAGAGACAGAAAATCATAAACAAGCCAACTCTAAAAAATCCATAAAATGTTGCTTAAAAAAACAAATGGAAAATGTTTGGCTAAAGAAATCTTTCAAAAACATCCATCCTAACCACAGCTCAGTGGAGTTGGGGTGGGGGAAGGGAATGGTAATGACTTCTTCACAGTTAGTCGGCCCTCATAAATAAGAGATAAACTGGACCCACTCTACTTATCCAACCTCATTTTCAACTGCTCCTTTACACAGACCTTCCATTCCAGCCAATATTCAATTCAATTCAAAAAGCATTTCTTAAAACCTGCTATGTGTTAGGCATTAGGAATACAAAGACAAAACAAACAGCCCTCAAACAGCTTTCATTCTAGTGGGGGACCATATAGTATTTCATGTTCATTCCAATACCCCATTCCTTCATGTATATGAATCTCCTCCCCAATATGGTCTCCTCCCCTCTTCTTCTACATTCTAAATTTTGGCCATCCATCAAAACCCAGTTCAAATCACAGACCTTCTTTCTAAGCTCACCACAATTACTGCAACGTATTCTAATTCTTCTGTGTTCTGATTCTCATGTAACAATGCAAGTTACTCCCATAACCCTCAATTTATCACTTGATTATATATCATCTTAAGTTGTTGATCAATTGTTTCAGATGGATTATTCTTGTCTCCCCAGCTAGACTCTAAGCAGTACCCAATTACACAGTAGTTGTGCTAGGTACATGAATAAGTCTCTCCAAGATCATCAGAAGGGAAATAAGCAAATAGAAAACAAATTGATTCCACTAATGAAAGTCTTAACCAGAATTGTTATCTCCCAACATTACCTACTTCCTACCCTATCTGGTCCTTCCAAGGTCATAGAGTAATTTAGAGTAACTCTGAATTTATTCAAATATTTCTTTGAGCCTCTATACCTCTAGCTACAAAGAACAGAGAATGGGTTTGCTTTAGATGTACATTCTGAGCCCCACCCTTCCAACTTTCCTGGTTACATGACTCTTCTATACCTTAAACTAACAGCCATCTCATGATGTTCACAAATGCTACCCAAACATCAGCCCTGGGTGTCTTAAATCAGTTGCTGTATCCTGCAGTTCACATAGCCTCTCATGTGCCCAGTCAGAATCCAAGAGCCATCATCATAGTGACCTTCCTATTACATGTGCATATCATTGCCTTAGTTCATTTTTAGTTCACTCTAGTTTCATTCTCTATCTTATCTTGAGTTCCACTGATGCTACATTCCTGTGGTCCTTCTTGTGGCTATCTCTCCATTACCTTCCTCTCTGCAGGTGTTAGGTATAATTTATGTGTCGGTTTCTAAGATAAAACACTTTATTTTTCTTTCCCATTACATCTTCCCTTAAATAATATAGTATGTTTTAAAGTAACTCATTGTGAACCTATCTAGATAAAGGACCATTCCAATGAGAGACCCCCTTCCTTCCATTCTGAGCCTAACCCAATCTCTAGCTCAAGTCTTTTATTGGCCCAACATAACTAGTTTTTGTTCCTTAGACACTATAACATAGGTATAGATTTCAAATGGTGTGTATGCCAATTGCATGCACCTTCAGCATCATTATTCACCACCCTTTTTCACAACGTGGAAAAAGAAAAGAAACATGTATTTGTTAAGCACCTACTATGTGCCACACACTGTGCTAAACACTTTACAAATATTATCTCATTTGAGCCTCATTAAAAACCTTAGGACGTAGGTGCTATTATCATTCCCATTTTACAGTTGATGAAACTAAGGCAAATAGAGGATAAAGTGAGTCGCCCAGGGTCACACAGCTATGAAGTATCTGATGCCAAATTTAAACTTGGGTCCTCCTGACTCCAGATTCTGAGCTCTATTTACTGTCCTACCTAGCTATCTTGGGGAAGATCAAATCTCTGGATCCTGACCTGATGCAGAACTTACATGCAGATGATTAGCTCCAGATAATAAGAACACTCAGAACCCAGGATTTTCAAAATCTTCCCATTCACTATCTATCCTGGTCCCAATGTCCTGCAAGCCCCCCACTTGGATTCAACACAAATCACCACATGGCATGGTTCATTCTTTCTACCCACTTCCACAGGCCATGCCTTCCACTGAGACAACTGGTAGTTTTGTAATCAACACAAGTGTCTTCTTCATATGTTATAGGCAAGGGTAATTTTGTCAAGTTTTATTTCATTTAATGATTTTAGCTTTTCTCAAATCTCTTTTTTATTTTATAACCACTATGCTAGATAAAACTGTGGTTCATATAGCATCTTCAGGCTTGATATATTTTGTCTCATTTGATTGTTCTTTTTCACTTGATTAACAATTGCTCTCATTTTCAAGGATGAGAGAAATGACAGATCAGTGATGATCTACCTGGTCTCTAACATTATAGGTACTGATGTGCTGGCATGAGCAAATAGAAATGGCACTAAAGATGATGGGTGGATGAATACATGGATGGATGCACAGTTGGATGCATGGATGGATGGATATTAAGTGCTTACTATATGTAAGGCAAAGAGAGAAAACACAACTAAAGTAGACCAAATATAGACAAAGGGAGGTTTTTGCTGGGGGCAGCACAATTCTGAAGTTGTTAATGGATAGATTCTGAAAATGTCTGATATGGGAGAGTATACCAAGCACTTGGAAAAACTTCAAGGACTTTTTATTACTTTCAAAATGGCAATTGAAAGAATATCAATGACTAATGACTCATATGACTACTTTTTCATCCTATAAAAATTTTATGAGAATAATCTGCACACATATTGAGGTCAACCGAAATGAAGATATGACAAGAACAGACAGGCTTTTATAAATAATATTCTACAGCAGACTACATCTTTACAATTACATAAGTGACTGCAAGGTCCAGAAAAGACGAGATTTCATAGTCCATACTGTTAGTTGGCTATTTTTTAAAGCATTTGAATTCGTTGAACAAAATGCTAACTTAAGGTCTCTCAAGATATATGCCACGTATATGTGAAAAACATACCCTTGAAAGATGTATAATCTTCTTTAGTTTTCAATGTTTTTTTTTATTTTTACAACTCTGTATGTTCTTATTATATTCTAAAAATAAAGCAATGTAGAGACTTTTTTATGGTTCCATTAAAGTACCAATGTAAATGTTAAAACAAGACATGGATTTTCAGACACAGCCAACATGGGAATTTGGTTGGCTTAACTATACATATTTGCTACAAAAATTTTGTTTTTCCTTTTTTTCCTGTGGGAGATGAGGAGGAGGTGGGAGGTAGAGAAAATAAATGCATATTAACTGAAAGAAGAACACTTTAAAAAGAAAAAAAAATATGTTTTTAAAAACTTCAAATAAAATAGAATCATAAGGCTATCTTCCTTAGGCAGATTCCAGGCAATCTGACTTATTTTCCCGTAATGTCTGGGTCCTTGTAGGCCTCAGATCTTTATTTGCTCCTGACCCAGATAGTAAACTCTTCAACCAATCGATGAGCATCTCCTAAGTACCTGCTGTGTTCTAGACACTGGAGATGTAAAGACAAAAATAAAAGGTATGCTGCTTCTATCTCTCTCACAGTGCCCACCACAGGGTTGACTATAATAAATAAATAAATAAATAAATCCTTGATGTTATTGATTGTGAGCAGGGGCATTGTTGTAAACTAGAAACCAATTCTCTAACAACTTTCTGGTCTACCGTGGTGTCCACGCTGCTGAAGGACAAAGGAATAGAGTCCTCTCTCTGTAGCCAAAACTGAAGAAAAAAATTGAAAGTTTGTTTGGGGAAGTCATCTAGGTAACTTTTGCACTGACAGGCAAAAGGGCCATGGCAACTGCACTACTGGTCCAGACAACAATGCTCTATGTGACTCCCCAGCATCCATGCTGCTCACGTTCTCATCTATGTTGTTTCCTCCTTATGGGGCCAGATCTACATGTTGGCTCTGCCTAGGACTCAAATGCTGTTTGGATGTCTAATTAAATCTTGGGAGTACCTGTTCCTCTATTGGTACCTGAAATTTCTTCTTCAGCTTATATGTTCCAACTGGAGAATAAACAAAGAACACACACACACATACACACACACACACACACACACACACACCCTTTTCACTTTTCCTGCAACGTCTTTATTTCCTGGTCGTAACCAAAGCAACACGTTCCCCTGTTGCACACATCTCCTTGTCCACCCCCACTCCCAAGTCCTAGTCCCACCAAGAAAAGGCCTCCATTGTAGCTTCTCAAACATCCTCATTCATTTCTCCAAATGTAAAGAAAGCAGAACAATAACAAGTCCACACTTTTCTTTCTACTGTTTTGACAATTTACCGGAAGCTTTGGAATTCATACAATTCCTCCACACACATTCTTACATGCTGAACTTATGTCCCTTGCACTGGTACAGATTTATGAATAACTGTTGGAGAGGTCAGAGACTGTCAGACTCTTTGATTTTTGCATTTCTATGCTCTAGAACCAAGCACAGTGCACATATAATTATATATATATATATATATATATATATATATATAAAATTAGTATATAATTAGCACATAATAAATATTTGATTTTAGTATTCCAAAGCCATAAAACACAATGAACTGCCTGAAATGGGTGTTTAGGACCTCCTTTCAATGAAATTCAAGTCAACAAACCTTGAAAGATAAGGCATCTATGTTGGAGGCATTGTCAAGTGAGTAAAGAGAAATAAATGGTTGGGAGAGATGTTGAGGAGATGCAATCAACAAGACTTGGCAACTAACTGGATGTGGTGGCAGAGGGATAGGGAAGAGTAGAGGGAAAAAAAGCAAGGGTTTGGAATATGGTTGACTGATAGTGGCCCAGATAGAAATAGGGAAATAAGAAGGGACACAGTTAGCAGGGTAAATGAGTTCCATTTTGGAAATGTTTACACTGAAGTGCCTATAGGACATAGACATCCTTCTACCCTTATTTCTTTATGTCAACGGGAATATTTGCTAAGTTTGCCCAACAGTTCATTGTAAAGCTACCCCAACCATGAGCTTAAAAAAATAAGCTAAGGTCAAGCCCAAATACTACTACCATTTCCCTTCCAGACTTGATTCATTTCAAAGAGTTTTCATCATATCACACCTTTGCTAAATAGTTGTTAATGGTTGTCCATGGTCTATGGAAATTCCTTAGCCTGGCATTTAAAGACCTGGATCTTGTCCCAGACCATTTTTCCATCTTTATCTCCCATTGTTCCTATGCACGAACCCTCTGCTTCAACAAAATTGATCTATTTGCTGCCCTTAAATACGCTTAACATCTTCCCTGTGCCACATTTATGCTTATTCTCTTCTCTACCTGGAATACCTTCTCTCCACCTATCTAAATTTTTTCCATCCTTCAGTATACTGATGAAGTGCTACCTTCTTTGTGAAGTTTTCCCTGACCATCTCACTGTACAATTACCTCATCCTCTTCTGGGATCTTGCAACATTTCTTTCTTCCTCCTGATAACATTAAAGGCTACCTAATACTATTATTTAATTTTTATACCTATCTGAGCTCCTCACTTGACTGAGAGCTCCTTGAGAACAGGATGATTCTTATACTGTGTATAATCGTAAGCATGAAATAGAAGCTGCTTAGTTAACATTTGATGATTAATCATACCCATTTCCACCCATTCTAATTTAAACATAGCAAACACTGGATAATCAGACATTGTTTTGGATATTTCCTTGTCCTCAGCTTAGTTACTTCCTGGTTCTAACAGCCAAAACCTCCTTTATGTCTGAGAAAAAGCAGCCATAAGGTTTGGCCACGTTGTCTTTTCTTTGGCAAAAGAAACATCTTGGTCCATGGGACTGGAGATTTCTAAAGCTCACGCTCTACAAAGCCAAAGGGCTGTTGGGTTTGGCACATCTCTCTATTAGCTCTAAGCCTCTGGGGCCGAGTCACTCATTTAGAATTCCAAATTGGTCTCCAGGAGATATGAATGATTAGATTCTTTTCAGCTAATTCTCTTCACAACAATAATGAGTGGTTTTGTTTTTTCAAAAAAAAATCAAACAAGGGAATAGGAGGGAATGAAAAATAAATTCATCTGCAGGGAAGGACTAGCTAGGGGGCTGGTGCCTAAGGTTAGGGCTTATAAACATCCTGGGACTTGTCAGTTCCAAACCCCAACCAAATTCTTCTTGGTTGTTTCACAGGGTAATGGGAATGTTCAGTTCCAATCAGAAGCAAAGAATAATAATGCTAAAGGAACCTCAGAGCTTACTCATCATCTACTGAAACTCTCCTTTGATAGAAAAAGCAACTGAGGTACAATTCTAATCACTTGCGCAAGGGTCATGTACCAAGTAAATGACAGAGCAAAATTTGAACACAAGTCTTCTGGGTTCACTACAGTTATTTTCACTACAACTATTAGTTCTACAGCTATTTTCACTACAACATGTAGTTTCCAAGTACATATCATGAAGGCATTGGGATAAACCCAGGGATTCTTCATTTTCTCTGCTTTAACGTGAAACAATCTACTTGCTCGCAACTTTTCTGCTGAACTGTTTATTTACTCCCTTTCCTCCAGGACCTAGACATTGCCTACCTGAATTGACCTGTCAGTTCCTCTCTGATTTATATTATTCCTCTGAACACTAACTATAATACTTTAGGCCCCCCCTAGCTAATTAAACTCTCAGTCCCAAAACACCAGGTTAGCTTGGTCCTCTGGATGCTATCGCTACCATGACCTACTCCACTGCATTTCACTATATATTGCTATGCATTCTAGTATCGTGCCTTATATGTATATGTGTGTATGTATATATTTCAATATTTTGTCCTGAAGTCAGGACATTGCTCATTTATGTTCAGCTTATAGTCCATTTTGGATATCAGGTCTGTCTGTCATTGTTATGCTCAAAAGAATGTAGCTCCTAGTCATTGTAAGTACATACACCCATCAGGGATATCTGCCATTTTGGGTAAAGAATGCAATGGTCTTGATATTTGTCATCAAAAAGACATTTTCTCCTTCCATCTACCCTTTTGGGTTCCTCAGAAGCTCAGCTGGGTTTTGTTTGTTAGCTTTTGTTTTTTTTCTTTTCAAAATCTAGTTTGGTAGCTATAATAATTTTTCACTAAAAATGTATAAGGTCATATATTCAGGTGTTCTTGCCTTGTTTTCAATTGAACTAGAATTTGTAAAGCATTATCCACTATCCTTAAAACTTATTATGTGTTTATTCACATTACTCAAAAAAAATTTGTGTTGTCTACATAGAATTTTTTTTTGTTTAATACCTAGGTTCAGGTTGAATTTATATGACAAAGGGGTTATTGGCAGGCCTTTTTTCCCTTTTCAAATGTTGGGAAAAGTCCATTATAAATATGCATTATAAGTGGCTTCATTTGGCAATGGTTAATCATGTTCCTATAGAGTCAAAGAACATTCACAGGAAAAATCATACACTCCAAGGTCTCTGCCAGCAATCTGAACCAAGATTTCAAGCTCAGAAACATAGCTTTGCACTCTGTTGCATCTAGCAACAGGGTTAGTACACAAATCACTATACTAAACAAAAGATTTTAGGATGCACGTGCTCTGACCATCTTACCACAACCTGGGTCCCAATAAGGGCTTTGATTCTGAGAGATGACGCAGCAAATGTAATCGTTTCAGATAACCAGAGCTGCATAGAACCTTGTAGAGTGATTATGAGTATCTCAAGGTAGTTAGGGTCTGTGGGGTTTTATATTGAGATGGAACCTTTTACAAATATACCTTGGGCAGCTAGGTGATGCAGTGGATAGAGTACCTGGCCTGAAGTCAGGAAGATCTGAATTCAAAAAGAGCTTCAGTCACTTATTAGCTGTATGACCCTGGGCACGTCACTTAAACCTGTTTGCCTTAGTTTCCTCATCTGTAGAATAAGCTGGAGAAGGAAATGGCAAACCACTCCAATATATTTGCCAAGAAAATCTCAAAGTAGGGTCACGAAGAGTCAGACACAACTGAAAAATGACTAAACAATAACAACAACAATAAATACACCAATTTAATTGTTAAGTGGACCTCAGATCCCTTTGAATACATCAATCTCAAGTAGATCAAATGAGGGTTAAACATAGAGGTTAACAGAATGTATTTTCTGCCAGAAGCTACATTTAATGGTCTAGGTGTTTCTATCTAAAATCCCCATCCTTACTCTAGAGGGAGGCATGCTCAGGCTTACCAGAATGTATCAAGATGATTCCAGTTCCGAAATTCCTTGTTCACGTCTTCTAATAAAAAGTTGGCAAATACTTGTTTCTTCCTCCAAAGAAAAAGTATGTTATCTGTTACTACCTATGTGACATTGGGCAAGTCACTTAACCTCTAGATACCTCAGTTACCTTATCTGTAAAAAGAGAGATTTGTACTGAATGGTTTCTAATGTCCCTTCCTGCCTTTCATCTGTTATCCTGTTCTCTATGTGTACCCCCTTTGTATGGATATACATTCTGTCCACACTCTGCCTCTTTAGACCTCCAGTAGTATCAGCTTAGGGACAGTTCAGGCACCAGAGTCAGAATGTAGAGCCTATTGCCTCTGAGCAACAGTCATGGCTGCAGGCCTCTAAACATAGCTTTTGGTTCAGAAATATCAAGAGCTATCCTCTTTGCCTAGCAGCTGTCTGGCTCCTTTGCTAGTGACACTTACCATAACTATTCTGTCATCCTAAATCCTTCTAGTCCTGGGGCTATCCTTCCCAGGACATCAAAAGGAACAATGAAAGCCATGTTAAGAAGAAAAGTACACTCCAATCCTTCCAGTTTTCTGCTCAGCTTCCTTGCCACCCTGGCCCACTTTGGGCTCCTTCTAATTTGCTCTGATTAGTTAGAATAGCTCCTCACATTTGTGGAACATTTTAAGGCATTCTATTCACAACAATTGGGGAGGCTAATAGTGCATGATTATTGCTGTTTTATAGATTTAAAAAAGATGAAACTGAGGCATAAGTGACCAGCCCAGTTAGTAGTCAGCAGTCAGAACCAGGACCGAGATAGGAAACCAGGTCTTCCCTGGCTCTATCCACTATACTATGCTGCCTTTAAGAGAAGCAAGCTTCTTCCCAAATTATAATCAAGGGGAAGGACTTTTATATGGTGGTAGAAACTAAAAAAATTTTTTTTTACATTTTTAAATAAAGTTGCATTTATATTTATGACATTGTAGTTTAAAATGTAAAAACCATTCTTAGCTCTCAGGCCATATGTATGTATATACGCATATATGTATAAATAAATGGATAACTAACTAGATAAATGTGTAAGTAAATGGATACGTTAAAAATAAAAATAGAATAAAACCAAACAAAAGAGTTAGCGGGCTAGATTTAGCCAGCATGCTACAGTTTGCCAAACCCTGCTCTAGTGAGTAACTCTGGGATCAAACAAAAACACACAAAATTTTTGGCACCCACTAGGTGCTCAAGTCCCTATTGAATCAAATGGTTATGTCCCCTGGCATAAAGATTCAAGTACTAGAGAGAAAGCTTTAGTGATACGTTAAAGTTAAACTCTACATTAAAGGGTTCTCAGAGATCATCTCTAGTCCAACATTCTCCTTAGAGCCAAAGTTCTCCATCTAAATGATCCCTGATAAACAACCTAAAACACCCGTATGTGTTTTCATTTTACCGCATTGATTACAGCTTCTGGTTACTAACATTAAAATGAAGGAAACTACGAACTTTCCTTTCTTTGCCTGCATGTTCAGAGTCACAGGATATGAGGTTTAAAGGGACATCTGAAGACTTTCACATTACTCTACACACACACATACACTCTCTATCTCTCTTTCTCTGTCTCTCTCTCTCCTTTTCACCGTTTGCTCTTCATGTTCTCTGCCCTTATCTTGGCCTCTGAAAATCCTTAGCACCCTTTGTGATTCATCTCAAGTACTCCCTCCTATAGGAGGCCTTTCCTTATAACACTAGATGTTAGCAATACACACACATACACACATACACACACACACACATACTATCAGTCTGTGGTTTGTATTAATTCATCTTTGGATATGTTGCTTCACACCTTCCCTCATTATTATTATTATTATTAATTTATTTTTGTTTTTGTAGCTGGTGTATAAATAACAATAACTAGCATTTATGTAGTACTTTAGTATTTGCGAAGTGCTTTACAAATATTATCTCATTTTAACCTCACAACAACCCTGGGAGGAAAGTATTATCATTATCCCCATTTTGCAGATGAGGAAACTGAGGCAGACAGAGGTTAAGTGACCTGTCCAAGCTCAAATGGTTAGTAAGTGTCTGAGGCTAGATTTTAATGCAAACCTTCCTGGCTTTATCCACTCTATCCACCTGATTTATTCACTGTGCCACTTAGATGGCAGGGACTTAGAGGGCAGGGATGCTTTCATTTTTTTGTCTCTATCTCCAGCACCTAACACTTCACTTGGCACACAGTAGTCACTTAATAAATTCATACTGAATTGAATTGAAGGGACTTTAAAGTTCCTCTATTCCAACTCCCTTATTTGACAGATGAGGGAACTGAGGCCCGGAGAAATGAAATGACTTTCTCAAGGTTACACAGGAGGAAATAGAAGAGGCAGCATCCAATCTAGGTCTTCTGACTCAAACCAACACTCTACACAGCACTTCTCTAAATTGGTGCTCTAAGAATATTTGATGAATTTCTTTAAAGACAGGGAAATTTGAGGAGGAAGGGTGACTTGGCCGAGGACAAAGAAAATGTTTAAAAATGCATTTACTCATTACAAAGTTTAAAAACAGGTGCCTTCCTATTATGTCCAACATTTTATATATGATGATTAATGGCTGAAAAGACTTTGTCACATAAGTGAACGCCAACCAACTCCAAGTCACACCAGGAAAACCAAGATCTCACCACCTAAGACATTTGTAGGGGTACCCTACAAGGAATGCACCCTTGTCCGAGAACTGTTAAAAGCCAAAAGGGCCAATGAGTCCTTATGCCACCCTTTGCCTTGGAAGCTACCTTAGGGTCCTCCCCACCCTGATTGGCTTCTAAGCCATATTTTTTAAATAGTTCTTTCTCCTAATGAGAATGCCTATATCCTTCTCTGCTCTGGATTCAGAATCCATTTTGGGATCACCATTGTATATCTCCATATATACAAATATATATGTGTGTGTGTGTGTGTGTGTGTGTGTGTGTGTGTGTGTGTGAAAGTGTGTATGCATGCATATATGTATGTGTGTATTCACATACATATATGTATATATAATCAATGGGACACAAAAACGATGTGCTTGCACTCTCAGATCATGATTCTGCTCTAAATTATAAGATTATGTAGGCAACATCCACCTCCCTTCAAATGTAGGCAGGAACCACTCTCCACCCACCCCAGGACACCCCAATAGGTAACCAGTCACACTAGTGTTTCTAATTCATCACATCTATGTCATCTGTATGTGTTTTTTTTTTCTTACACCAAAGAGCTCCGGCCTCTGGGCTAAGAAGGGAAATGATAGTTATTTTGTCAGTGCCCACATGTTGTTCAGGGTCAGCCAAAGGACTTCCCCACCTCTGCTCCCTCCTCTTAATCTTGACCCATGGCATAGTACATTATTTGCCAACACTTCCTTACCACAAAGCCCAGTGTTTTAGATTCTTGTATGGGAATTACAGAAATTTAAGAAATTAAAATAAGAATTAAGGGTTTTCTCCTCTAAACTCTCCCTAGAACATCTAGCCTTACATTTTGCATAGACTTTTGAATACAGTTCTATCTTTACCATTCACTTTTTTTGGTTCTTGCAATCCTTGAGCAATGGCTGAATGTGAGAATTTCCAAAGATCAATGTCTTTTGAAACTCAATAGCTCTCACTTGCCCTGTGTAACAGAAGATATGTGCCAAAAGCATAGATTATCCTAATGCCTTTCAATTAAAAACCTGGGCTAGACAGGCTAGACAGGGTAAACAAAGTCACTATTCAAAGAAAAGCTTGCCAAGTGTTCAGCCTAGGAAACTTCTAAATTAAATCAATGGTAAGATTTATTATTGGAGGGGGGAAAAAAATCACTGAAAAAAATCAACACCAGGAAGAAGAGAAAGTTGAGAATTACAAACACACACCTTAATCCAATGTATTCCTTCCACCATTACCAAATAGGCCAAGCTGACTCAGACACACAAGCAGTTTTCTGATGGTTTAATGGCTGACGTTGGCCCAGGAGTCATTACAACTAAGAGATACCAGCTAAAATGCTAGTGTCCTTGTACATCCCAGTCAAAACTGTTGGCAGGTTTCAGGCATCCTGGGGATTGCTGTTCACTAGATTTGTACATTCTGATCACTTTCTAATTTCATCTGCATTGTTGTTAACTCTGGACTTCTACCTTCTAACTCCTATATTCTTCTTCAACCTTGGGGGAAACATCCATCATTTACCAAACACAAGGCTGGTCCAAATGTCAAGGGAAAGATTCCTTTCTTGGCTTCCTGTGATTTTCCTCAAGAACCAAAATCCACAGAAGAAATTTTATTATAGAACCAGAAGGCTCTATACTTTTAGGAAAGGCTTTTCTAAGATGCACTCTCTTCCTTACCTATGTAAATGCCTAAATGCCTTCTCTCAAAACACATGCTGAGCTTTTTCGTGGGCTCCATCAAACTCTGGTTCTTAGCCTCCTCATCCTCCCCAAGAATAATGGCATCCTTAATCAGGATTGAAGTCATGCAGAGAACTAAGACTTCAGGTTCCAATTAAATTTGCAACAGAAGTCAACCCATTTTTACTCACTACCCATCATAATGATTTTTAATCCTTTCTCTCCAGGCTACATCTAAGGCTTGGATTCTTTCAGGACCTGAAAAACAAGAGTCAGCAGGACAAAGTGGGAGCTCCCATGCCTGGGAGCTCAGGTTCACTGGGCTGTGACCTTGGCCATTTTCCAAGAAATGTTCCTTATTTTCTAACTCAGAAACTCATTTCACCTGATAACTAGAAAAGCATGACTGTCTTGCACTGCTTTGTAAAAACAAAAAAAGCAATGCTTTAAACATTTATTAAGCACCTACTATGTGTCAGGCACTCAGCTAGATGCTGGGAAATCTTAATGACCAGTTAAGTCTAGGCATTAGGGAACATGTGACTGAAACTAACAAATGCCTATTGTATCCTCCTAAAATAGGGTGAGCAGTTAGGCGGCACGACTGAAACAGTGCTGGGTCTACAGTGGAGAAGACTCCTTTTCCTGAGTTCAAATCCGGCCTCAGACACTTGTTAGCTGTGTGACCCTGGGCAAGTCACTTTACCTTGTTTGCCTCACTTTCCTCATCTGTAAAATGAGCTGGAGAAGGAAATGGCAAACCACTCCAGTACCTTTGCCAAGAAAGCCCAAAAATGTGGTCATGAAGAGTCAGACATGACTGAAAAGCGACTGAACAACAACAATAAAAAGGGGGGAGACCTAAGAAATGGATGTCAGTCATATCCACAATAAAAACAGTAATCATCATAATCATGGCTAAATTTTATACAGTACCTACTATGTGTTAAGCACTTTACAACTATTATCTCATTTGATCTTCACAACAACTTTGAGAAATAGGGAGCTATTATTATCCTGGTTTTACAGATGAGGAAACTGAGGCAGACTTGCCCTGGAACATACAGCTAGTAGTAAGTTTTTATGGCTGGATTTAAACTCAGATCTTCTTAATTCCAAGACAAGCATTCTACACACTGTACCACAGCCTAGTTCAGAGGGTTGTGAGGATGAAATGAGATAATATCTGTAAAGTGCTTAATACGGTGCCTGGCACAGGAAGTATATATATATATATATATTCCCTTTTCTCCCTCCCCCTTTCTGCCTGTCCCCTACTTAGCTGTCCCGATGGGCTACCACAGAGAGGCTTGCCTTTTTTACATCAAAAAACAATATTTAGGTCTCAGGTGAAACCAGCTTCAGAATAGAAAATATGGAACATTTCTCAGAAAATGGACAGGCTCCCAGCCCAGTAAGCCCCAGTGTCTAGGGATGGGAGCTCTTTGTTTGGCTCAAGAGCTACTGCTTTTTAGGTTCTTAAAGAACATTGCTGCTTCCATTCAGTTTGACCTAAAGTTTGGGAAGGAGGTCTCCCTCCAAATAACAGTTCTCAGCTTCTCATGCTCATCCTAGTAGCTCAGGCTCATTATGACTGTGATGAGAAAGTAATTCCTTCCCTGAGAGCTGACCTGGCTCCCAGTTCACAGATGTACACTTTGAATGCACTTTTTTCAATATCCTAAAATTCTGAGATCCAGCCCTGAAAGCAGTCCAGCTTCTGTCCAAGTCAGCAGTTTCACCAGCAAGTTCATTTATTTTTCATGCCTACTATATTGAAATTTTCCTCAACACCATGCCCACCTCCTCTAGTCCCTTCAGAGGAAAGAGCTTACATTTAGAGAGAGGAACAGCTGTGAAAAACAATGGAGGCAGCCTGGGCATTGGCCACAGCCCAGAATGGGAAAGGAAATGTTGGGCAGGACATAACAGTAATTTTCTCTACTTCTCAATATGTCCCAAACCAAATTCATCTTCTTCCTCACCACTACCACCACTAATTCCCTCCACCACCTGACTTCCCTAATTCTCTCAATGACATCACCGTCCTCTTGTTAATCAAGCTCAAATATCCCTGGTCATCTCCACCTCCATCCATTCTTCTCATGGAATTTGCTGTTGTTCAGTCGTTTCAGTCATGTCCTACTCTCCATGACCCCATTTGGGATTTTCTTGGCAAAGATACTGGAGTGGTTTGCCTCTTCTTTCTCTAGCTCATTTTACAGATGAGGAAACTGAGGCAAACAAGGTTAAGTGATTTGACCAGAGTCACATAGAAAGTAAGTGTCTGAGGCCAGATTTGAGCTCAGGAAGATAAGTCTTCCTTACTCCAGGCCTGGTGTTCTATTTACTGCACCACCTAGCAGCCTCCTCACAGAATTACAAAATGTAAAAGGCAGAAGCAAGTTCAACCCAAACAGGAATCTCCTCTCTAGCACCCCTAAAGATCTTTCACTGCCTATACCCAATTATCCACCAACTTCTGTTGATTCTACCTCTAAAAATCTCCCTCAAATCTACCCTCTGCCTTCCTCTTTGCTCCTCTCACTGCCCCTCTTAGTTCAGACTCTCATCACTTCAGCTATTGTAATAAAGTCCTAATTTATCTCCCTGCTTCACTCCAATCCATCCTGTACATTTTTCCAGACTAATCCTAGATCCAAAACTTGCAATGGTTCCCCAGAACTTACAGAATGAAGTCTAACTATCTAGTCTGGCCCACCATAATACTCTTCCAACTATACCTCTGTCCTTGCTTCACACTACTTTCTACAGAAAAAAAAAATGAACTCCTGAATTCACCAAACACACATAGCATATTTTCATCTTCATACCTTAGTGGATGATGTGCCCACTTCTTAGTGTCACAGGCTGTCAGATGGTAACTTATACTGTTGGACCTTACACCTTTCATCCAGGAATGTGGATACTGATTCACTGTCTGAGCTCACTCAATCCAACTTGTTCTTACACTGTCAGATCTAAGTTCCCAGAGATGAAATACGATCAAGTTGTTATATTCAAATTATCTCAGAGTAATAGAGGTAATCCTGTTGAGGATACAAACACTCCGCTATTCACCACTTTAGTGCTTAAGCCCCAACCAATACATTTCCATTTACACAAATCAGTTACTCACTTGATACTTTTAGATTTCTAACATAACCATTTACTTAGCAATAAGGAAAAAAGAAATAAAAAGTCAGACAACTCATTTACTAAAGGCAGTGCATGAATAATAAAATACATCACAATCCATATATAAATTAGATCCCACTGTCTCACCAATGCACTCATTATATATTGGGGAGGGTAGGCACACATTTACATAAACCTGACAGAGAAGCAAATAAAGGAGGAAAATCCATGTGCTTTGGGTAGCTCACAACCTTGGACTGAAGACTTTGATGTCATCATGTCATTCAGGAACATCTGAACCATGCAAAACCACTTCTTTCCTAACTGTTGTCTACTTGTCCTGACCACTCTTGATTTGGACAAGTTCTCTTCTCTTCTATATTTGAAATGAGGTAAAAATTTACAAGCACTTTCAACTTGTAATTACCCTTCAATGGATTGGAGAAAGTATTACCTCTTAATTTGGATAATCATTCTCTTTATGACAGAACAGAGTAGTGAGTCATTCACTTACCTGGATGTTAGGTAGTCCAATCAAAACAGAGCTCTTAGCTCAGGTTGACTCTGAGCAGGGAGAACAAGGCTAGATAATGCTTCAATCAACAGGATATTCTGTGTCATCCAATTAAATTTGAACGTAAGCAAAGGAATTAAAAAAAGAAGAAGAAGAAGAAAACTCTTTCCCTTTTCTACTTTTTCTTCTCAAACCAGAGGGGAAAGCAAAGGCCAACAGGCACTTCTGAACAGCTCCCCCTCACAAGCCCTAGAAATGGCTGAAAAGCAATTATCTCTTGTCCAAGGATGTTGAGCCTCTCTCCAACCAATCAGGAAACATGTAGCTAGAGCCTTCTGCTAGCTGATTATTCCTACTGCTAACCTTGTCAGTTTGACAAAACTGATTTCCCAAACCCTGCTGACTCTTCAGTTTTCTCTTGCCTGAGATTCATCTCTTATATCCTATATTTCCCATACTTTTCAGTGGTTTAAATCAGAACCTCTTGTCACTCAATTGACTCACCTTTCACCAAATTTCCCCTATGAAATCAATAGTCCTTTTATCATTAAACCAGACTTCAAACATTTATATGATTTCTTTTTTTTTAGTTTTACATCATTTGACTTAAAACAATTATGTTCAAATGAGCTGCATAATGCCCTGTAGTTCTACATTGCTGATATGGTGTACTATCTCATGTTTTCTCCTTGAAACTGTTACTTCATATTCATATTTTTCTTGTTTTAAATTAATAAATTTCTTTCTCTCCTACCTTTGAGCCAATAAATTATTTATATACAAAAAGGTATCATCCTACATCCTTCACAAGATTTTATTATTTATCTCACAATTCATTTTCTGTACCAAACTGCTAAAATCTTAACTAACATTTCTGTTTCTTTACACACATATTTTAGCAGTTTTTATTAAACCCAAATCTTTTTCTCACTCTTATTAAGCATCAAGATATTACTCTATAAAAGCAGCAATACTTTGCATCTTTTACCAGCTAATATAACTATTTTTCTTTACTCAAAAATAATTTTTTCTGAACCTTTCAGTACTAAATGAAAATGCCTTAAAGAGAAGTTACTATAAATCAGGCCAATTTCCCCAACTCCCTCAAACTCCACCTGCCAAAATTTTGTTCATATTTCATGGTCCCATTCAGAAGCCTTCTTCTCCATGAAGCTTTTTCTAATCCATACCTTCTCAGAGCTCTGTAGTCTATTAGGATATTTATCACATTCTGCCTTATAGCTTTTTTATTTTATTTTTAATTTATGGAATAAAATAAGCATTTCCATAACATAGTACAATATAAAAGATGATTGTACATGAAACTACAAATTTACTATGTACAACTTGCTATTCCTCTGAAATAACAAAATTTTTGTGTCAATTTCTTTTATTTCCTTTTTTTTCTTCCTCCACCCCCCCCCCACTAAGGTCATATAAAGAAAGACACTATCTGCATCCAGAGAAAGAACTGATAAATAGAAGTATGTATAGAATTATTTTACATTTCTACTCTTTCTGCACTCTTCAATCTATCGTTGTCTACTGGCTGCATCCCAACTACCTTCAAAAATGCCCATGTCTCTCCCATCCTCAAGAGCTCTCACTTGATCCATGCATTCCCACTAGCTATCATCTTCTATCTTACCTCCCTTTCATGACTAAACATCCTGAGAAGGCTATCTACAATTGGTGTCTCTACTTCCTTTCCTCTTATTCTTTTCTTAATCCTTTGAAGTCTTATTTTTGACCTTATTCAACTGAACCTGCTCTTTCCAAAGCTACCAATGACATTTTAATTGTCATGACCTTTCCCAGCCCTGGGCCTTCTTGACCTCAGTGTAGCCTTTGACACTGTCAATCCCCATCTTCTTGATACTGTTTTCTTTCAAGGTTTTCATGACAACACTCCACCCTGGTTCACCTGCTACCTAATGGTTCCTCAGTCTACTTTGCTGGATATTCCTCCAGGTCATGGCCAGTAACCATGGGTTGCCACCGCCCAGCCACCCTTTGCCCTGTCTCTATCCCTTTTCTCTTCTCCTTCTCTACAATTCCACTTGATGATCCATCAACTTCTATTGATTCAACTATCACCTCTATGCAGATGATTTATATTTATTTATTCCACCATAACTTATTTCCTGATCTCTGGTCTCATATCTCTAAATGATTATTGGACATGTCAAACTAGTCTCATAGACAATATATCTTAAACTAAATATGTCTGAAATAAATTCGTTATCTTAACCTTCCCAAGCCCTCCCCTCTTCCTAGCTTCCCTATCATTGTGATGGGTACTTCCTTCCCCACCCCCTAGTCACCTAGGCTCAAACCCTAGGAGTCATCCTCAGCTCCTTACTCTTTCACCACCACCCCATATGGAATCTGTTTGCCGTAGAATTGTACAAGTCCTGTTGTTTCTACCTTGGTAACATCCCATGTACATCCACTTTCTCTTTTCTGACACTGCCATAACCCTGGTACAGGTCCTCTTTAATGCAGGCCTTGACTAGTTCAGTAATCCCATGGTTGGTCTCCATGCCTCAAGTCTCTCCTCACTCCAATCCATTTTCCACTCAACTGCCAAAGCAATTTTCCTAAAAGAACAGTCCTGACCACATCACCTCCCTCCCATTCAATTAACTCCAGTGGCTCCCAATTGCCTCTAGAATAGAATACAAAATCCTCTGTTTGTCTTTTAAAGCCCTTCATAACCTGGTCCCTTCCCTCTTTTCCATTCTTCTTAGACTGCTCTCTCCTCCATGTAATCTGTGATCCAGTGACACTAGTATTCTTATGTTTCTCAAACAAGAAACTCCATCTCTTGACTCTGGGCACTTTCACTGTCTTTCCCCCATACCTGGAATGCTCTCTCTCCTCATCTCTACCTCTTGACTTCCCTCAAGTCTCAACTAAAATCCCACCTTAAAAAAGAAGCCTTTCACTCGTATGGTCTGATGCTGAGTGAAGTGAGCAGAACCAAGAGAACGTTGTACACAATAACAGCCATGTTGTGCAATGACTAATATTGATAAACTTAACCCTTCCCAGCATTACAAATATCTAAGACATTTCTAAAGGCCTCGTGACAGAAAATGTTATCCACATCCAAAGAAAGAACTATGGAATTTGAATGCAGATCAAAGCATACTATTTGCTATTTTTTTTTCCTTCTGTTGAGTTTTGTTTCCTCTCTCTGGTGGTTCCTCCTAATGGTTCTAATTCTTACTTACAACATCACTAATGTGAAAATATGTTTAATAGGAATGTATATGTATAGCCTATATCAGATTGTGCACTATCTTGGAGAGGGTGGTGAGGAAGAAGGGGAAGAAAAATATTAAACTTAAAAGCATATGGAAGTGATTGCTGATAAATCAAAATAAATTAATAAAAAAGAAGCCTTTCTAGAGCACTGGTCCTGGAGTCAGGCAGACCTGAGTTCAAATCCGGCCTGAGACACATGATACTCACTAGCTGTGTGACCCTGATCAAGTCACTTAACTCCAATTGCCTCACCAAAAAAAAACTCTCAAAAAAAATAAAGAAGCCTTTCCCAATCCTTAATTCACAAGCCTTTCTTATTATCCTATATACAGCCTGTTTGCATGTGGTTTTTTCCATGTTAGACTGTGAGCTCCTTGAAAACAGGGACTGTCTCTTCTCTTTCTTTGAATCTACAGTGCTTAGTGCAATGCCTAGCACATATTAGGTACTTAATAATGTTTATTGACCGCTATACTGTTCCTCAAACAAGACACTCCATCTCCCAGTTCTGTGAATTTTCACTGGCTGTCCCCTACGCCTATAATTATCTCCTTCCTTGTCTCTGCCTGCTGGTTTCCTTCAGCTCTCCTCTAAAATCTCACCGGGGGCCATCTCCAGTTGTCCTGATGTGTATCTTTCCACTGGACTCAGATGGCTACAAAGGAGAAAGTGAGACTGGTGACTTTGCACAGCCCTCCTTCACTTAAATCCAATTCACTTTCAAGTCATGGCATCATCTTCCAGATGTCATGGTCTTCTTTGAGAATGAAGAACGAACAACAGCAACAAAATTCCACCTTCTGTAAAAAGCTTTTTCTGGTCGCTGCTAATACTAGTGCCTTCCCTCTGTGTTTATCTCCAGTTTGCCCTGTATATATCTTGTTTGTACACAGTTGTTTCATGTTCTCTCCCCAATTAAATCTTAAGTTTATTGAGGTCAAAGACTTTTTTGTCCTTTCTTTGTACCCTCTTAGCACTCACCACAGTGCCTGGCATAAAAGGGCACTTAATAAATGGCTGTTGACTATACTTCACTTGTTTTATTAAACCAGTTAAAAGTAAGGTCCTCAAAGGATGAAGTTTTTTTTTTTTTGTTTTATCTTTGTATGTCCAGTAACTAGCATAGCCCCTTATACATAGTGAGTGCTTAATAAATACTTGTTTGAATTGGATTGTCTACATGTTCAATTCAGATTTCAAATAAAATGAAAAATATCTCTATCTTTGTATACATTCTGTTCAACATTTTCATCATTGACTTGGCTGGTGGCTCTGAGGACCAGCTGATTAATTATGATTTTTTAGACCCATCATGATTTTAAATTTCCTTATTCTTTTTTTGAATTAAGGGGTATATTCTTATCCACTTTATATGCCACATGAAATGAATGGGGAATATAATATATAGAACGGTAAAATTTGGATCCAAAAAGACAGCATTGGATTAGAATGGTGGGCCAAATCCAGTAAGATGAAATTTTATTAGGGAAGATTGTAATGTCCTATTTTTGAGTTTAAAAAAAATCTTCTGCACAAGCACAGGATGGGGGAGAGATAGCTGGATGATAATTTACCCCATAATACAGGGTATAGGAGGAGATTGAAGAGATTGCAAGCTCCAAATGAGTCAACAGTGTAATGTGGCAGCTCCATCTCCCCACCTAAAAAAAAAAAAAAACAACTAATGTAATCTTAGACTGCATTAAGAAAATCACAGTGTCAAAAATGAGCTAAATTACAGTTCCATAAAATGCCTTGATCAGACCACCTCTGGAGTATTCTACTTTGTTCTTTCTGAAAAACATTTTAGGCAATGCATTTTAGGAATGACATTGCTAAACTGAAATGCATCCCGATGAAGGTAAGGAGTCTGGTGAAGGACTTCAAGATGAACATCAAGATTCTCTAGGAGAATCCATTAAAGAAACTAGAGATGTTAGCATGGTAAAAAAAAAAAAAAAAAAGTCCTAAGATGTCACACAACAGCTATCTTCATTACTTAAAATCAATTAGCAAACATTTATGAAGGGCTTATCATGTACAAGGGGGCAGCTAGGTAGCACAGTGGATAGAGTGTGGGGTCTAGAGTCAGGGAGACTCATCCTCCTGAGTTCAAATCTGGCCTCAGGCACTTATTAGCTGTGTGACCCTGGGCTAGTCACTTAACCCTTTTTGCATCACTTTCCTCATCTGTTAAATGAGCTGAAGAAGGAACTGGCAAACAACTCCAGTATCTTTGCCAAGAAAATTCCAAATGGGGTCACAGAGTGTTGGACATGACTGAAAATGACTCAACAACAACAATACTATGTACAAGACACTGTGCCAAGTGCTAGGGATATGAAGCAAAAGCAAAAATCAGTTTCTGCCCTCAAGCAGTTTATATTCTAATGGGAGAGATGGTATATTCACAAATCAGTATAGATAGGATAATTACAGAATGTTGTTGTTTGTCCTTTGTTTTCAAAGAGGACCAATGACATCACAGGGTGATGTCTTGACTCCTGCATGAAGTGAATTTAAATGAAGCAGAATTGCACAAAGTCATCAATCTCATTCTCTCTTCCACAGTCGCTGGAGTCCAGTGGCAAGATAGAAGTCAGGATGACAGGCGATAGCCCAGAATGCAGTGGATGATCTTGACATCTTCAATGTCCGGCCAAACTTAACTACAGAATAGAGAAAAGGTAACTATAGAGAGGAAGACATTAGCACTGGGAGACTAGGAAAGATGGATTGAATTACTGTTCTTGTTTCCAGAGCACGGAAATGGAACTGAAATAACATGGAGTCATGGAATGAACCCTAATGCCAAAAGGCCTTAGTTCAAACCCCACACCTACTCCTTAATAAGTTGTTTGACTTTAGGTCAGCCAGCCAAGCACTCTGGGTCTCTATTTTGTCACCTATGAAATGAAGGGGTTAAACTAGGTGTTCCCTAAGGTCTCTTCCAGTTTTAAATAATATTATCTAAGCTGCAAAGACGCGGGTTTCAGCTCAGTAGAAGAATCAGTTTTCAGCTAGAGCTGTCCAACAGTGAAATGGGCTGTTTCGAGAGGTAAAACTTTCCCCCATCACTGGAAGCCTTCAAGCACCAGAAAGATGGTCACTTACCAGAGATATTGTAGAAAGGACTATTCCTCAGGTAAAGAATGGACCAGATGGCCTCTGAATTCTCTTCCATATCTGAGATAGATCCTATGAGGGAATTCCTTTTGCTATCCAAGTGGCTTCATCAGGACCAGCCAATGAAAAGAAACGAATATCCTGGAGGACAAAATAGATTGACTATTAATCACATGAGGAAGATCTATATTTTCCAGATGATTATTGCCCAGACCCAAATAGTTCCCAAGCTGGATATTCACACCTAAACTGACCATAACAATGACTTCGGGCATACTTAGCATAGAAACAAGACAACATCAGTTTACTAAATTGTCTAGTGGGCTGTATAGTAAAAGTTGAGGTTAAGAAAAAGCGCATTTTTCTCTAGGTGGGAACCAGAAACTGTAGCATTAAAATACCAATCATGTTCCTATGTATCGGAAGGAAGGAAGGAAGGAAGGAAGGAACAAAAGATTTATTAAATGCCTATTGTGTATCACACGCTATGCTAAGTGTTTTACAATTACATGATTTGATCCTAGTAACAACTCTTTGAGATAGGTGCTATTATTATTTTCATTTTATAGATGAGGGAACTGAGTCAAACAGAAATTAAATGACTTGCCCAGAGTCACAGAGTAAGGAAGTATCTGGAAAGGCCAAATTTGAACTCAGGCCTTCCCGACTCCAGACCCAGTGTTTTATCCACTACACCACATACCTGCAGGTAAAGTGATAGGACACACCGAATTCGGCCTCACTTAGAAATCTGGTCTTTTTCTCAGATCTCAAGACAATACTCTCTTCCGCATAACCACAAAATCCAACTAAGAAGCAGTAGCTGCTTCTCTTTTCTCTCCTTTGAAATCTCAACTCAATGAGATCCAAGGTGTCCAGAGAAGGGGTGAAAATGAAATCATGTTCATCTTCATTTCCAGCATTTCTCCTCTCTTTAAGGCAGGTTTCCAGACTTTCTATAGCAGGACATCCCTGAAGACCTCAATGTTTTTCTACAATAGCAGCACTCTTAAAGAAAAAGGTGTAAGGGGAACAACACGGATTAGATTCCTAGAAACTTAAATGCTTGAAGCATTTACTTAGTTTAGAAATGCTAGATCAGAAGCCAGGGGTTTCTAGATGCAGGGCCTTCTATCTATTCAAAGGGATAGGGACTGAACCTGTGATTTTGCTGATAAGGAACTCCCTCTGCCAATGTAGGTCAGCGCCTTCTTTGCACTTTAATAATCTTGATTGCTGCCTGAGGACAAGAGAACTGAAGTAATCTGCCCAAGGTCACACAGCCACTATGGGTCAGAAATGGAACCTGAACGGAGTTATTCCTGGTCGTAAGGCCAGCTCTCTATCCACTACACCACACTGCTTCTCACATGATCAAAACCTATCTTCAAATATGACAATGAGCAAATATATGGAACGATGTTACAAGGAGCCATCAGCACTTGGAGGGAATAGGACCCTGACCTTGGGATCTCTAATTATTCCCCATACTGCCTCCTCTTCTTGTAGCAAAAAGCTGTTTGGGGAGGGGCAACAAGAATAATAAGATACTGACCCTACCCACGGGGGCTTATACTCTAGTATGGAAGATAAATAAAAAAGGTAGAAAATCATAGTATCCAATAAATGGTTTGGATACCAAGCACTATAGGAGCTCTAAAGAGGGCATAGTCAGGGGAGACTTCATGAAGGAGGGAAAAACTGAGCTGCAAATTCATACTAGTAGAAGCTAACAGCAATGCAGATAGAACGGTATGCCCATGATGCCGCTCTTTGTTGGAGAAGTTAGCCGTACATCCAGAATTAACTCAGACTCTGCCCTCACAATACAATTGCTGGGGCCTAATGCTTCAAAAGGTTATGGGATCATATTGCTTGCAATGAATCCATAAGGCAGAGTCTTTTTTTTTTCCAACAAGATAAGGCAGGTACAGGTTTACAGTTGACCAGAAGGCAAAACAAGCTGATTTTTTTTTCTAGAAGTAGGAAGGCAGTGAGAAAGAGCAGAAGATGAAAAAAAGCTGCTAAGATATTGGGATCACATTCCCTTACAGGGCTCGTGGCTCCTCCCCAGAGAATTCCATGTATTTCTTCATGGCCCCATTTTAGGATGAATTTTGATCATGTTTCCGGTATGTTTTTCTAATAAGCATTTTTATGTTTGTTTGTTTGTTTTTTAAATTGGACTCTGCATCTACACTTGATTCCAATAAGCTATTAAAGTCAAACAAAGCAAGTCAACCACCTGCTCAATCAGCCCGTGATCCTGCTGAGCAATGATTCATTGGGGCCCAACCGGCCTACCAGTGAGACATTCACACTGATTGAATCTCTTTACAGGTAAATAAATTGGCCGATTTCAGCACTTGACATGCTGGCTGTGCACCTCTGGGCAAGGCCAGCGATTAGCCAGACTGCCATATCAGCCTAATGAGAGTCAGCAAAGGCTATGTAGGGCACCATGGGTTCCTGCGATGGAAAGGTCAGGGTACTGGCCATTCAGGGAGGGAAGGAGAGCAAACATCATCACCTGTAGAGCCATTTGTAGGATTTGGTTGATGAACGGAAGCCCTGCTTCAGTAAGTACCATCATCCTTTATAGAAAAGTCTGAGATGGAGCCATGTGAGAATAAAAATGAATCCTTCTTGACTCCCTTAATGTGTTTTGAGTTTTCTCACCTAGCAGGTTCCGTTTGCAGGAAGCTTTGTTGTTCCAATGACTAGAGAAAGGGCAAAAAAGTACATGAAAGGCTAATGAAGCCATTCTGCTCCTAGGGACACAGGGAGTTTTTCAGTTACCTTGGACTTTCACTCCTCTAGTCGTGAATGGATGTTTGCTCCTCTTTGGAAGGAAAGAATTGAACCATAGAGGGTTTGAGGTAGTAAGTAAAGAAAAACCAA
Source organism: Vombatus ursinus (assembly GCF_900497805.2). Taxonomy (NCBI): domain Eukaryota; kingdom Metazoa; phylum Chordata; class Mammalia; order Diprotodontia; family Vombatidae; genus Vombatus; species Vombatus ursinus. The sequence goes on from NW_020948983.1 coordinate 10,373,456, forward strand.
CCAAAGCCCCACCCACACAAAGACACTGAGTCACAGAATTTCAGTAGGAGCCATCTAGTCCAGCCCAGACCTGAACAACATTCCAGGCAGCTGTTTTTTCACCCCTTGTTTGAAGTCCAATGAGGGGAAACCCACTACCTCCTAAAGCAGGGCACTGATTGTAAATAGCTCTAATTATTAGAAGCTTTTTCCAGCATCAATCTGAAATTAGCCTCTTTGCAACATCCAATTATTGCTCCTAGTTTTGTCCTCTAGGAACAAATATGACAAATGTAATCCCTCTCCTGCATGACAGTCTTTTAAATATTCAGAACCAGCTATCAGATCTCCAAGCTTTCCCTTCTCCAGGCTAAAGCTCCCTAATACTTTCAACTAATCCTCACATGGCATGAATCTTTGAAATCATCTCATCCAGCCATCTTACTTTAGAGATGAGAAAACTGAGGTATGGACTTGCATATAGTTGTTTGTGCACATGTTATTTCCTTTGCATACACACACACACACACACTCAAGTTCTGTAAGGACTGTTTCATTTTTCATTTTTGTCTATGTACCCTCAGTGCCTAGAAGGCTTCATGGAACAGAGTAGGCACTGAATAAATTCTTGTTAATAATAATAAGAATATCAATAGCTAACATTTCTGTAGCACCTACTATGTAGCAGGCACTGTGCTTGGCACTTTACAAATATTATCTGATTTTATCTTCACAACAATCATGCAAAGTGGAGACTGTTATTATCCCCATTTTACAGTTGAGGAAACTGAGACAGACAGAGGTTAAGTGACTTGCCCTGGATCACACAGTTAGTAAGAATCTGAGGGCAAATTTAAACTCAATTCTTCCTGATTCCAGGCCTAGTACTTGATTGATTAATTGAATAAAGTCTCACACAAAGATGGTGATAGAACTACCATGTTTAGAAACTAGCCAGGTCTAGAACCTGGATCCCTAATTATCTATCAAAGTATTCTTTCCACCCTAACATCCTATCACCACATTGATCCTAATCCAGCCCTTTTAGGATTTGAGGAAAGAGAAAGAGAAGGAGGAGGAAAGTAGGGGGAAAGAGGGGCAGCTAGGTGGCACAGTGGATAGAGCACCAGCCCTGGATTCAGGAGGACCTGAGTTCAACTCCAGCCTCAGACACATAACACTTACTAGCTCTGTGACCCTGGGCAAGTCACTTAACCCCATTGCCTAGGCAAAAAAAAAAAGAAAAGAAAGGAAAAAAGAAAGAAAGAAAATAGGGGAAAAGAAAATGAAAGAGGACCATAGAATTCAAATCATCCAAAGAACATAAATCTGCCACCTCAAGCAAAGACAGGTTTTTCTAATATCAAACACTCAGTTTCTTAACCACTTTAGTTTTACCTTTGGTATATCTATGATTAAACCAGGCAATAAGACCAATGTTGCCCCAAGCCAGTGAAGGATATATGAGTCCCCTAATCCATCTCTGCCCAGTGGGAGGTCATGCTCAGAATTTCTTTCAGGATGTATCTAATTCCTACTTCACCTCTACTCTCTGTAACTGGCTTAATGGTATGTTTACAATATGGGTAGTCTCTAGTATCTCATTTCAGGGAACCAGAGCCAAAGAATGATCATAGTTGTTGAATCTTCTGCATCATAAAATGTTGAACTAATTTGAAGAACAGGGATTAGTAATAGAAATATGAGGGAATCATATTTTTTTAAAAAGCCTGACCTATTACTACCTGATGTTAAAGGGGGTGGCTTTTTAATGACCCAAAGAGAGTTGTTGTTTTTTTTTTTCTTGGATAAACCCCAGGTTTACCCTTTCTCTGTCCTCCATGATTTTGTTTCATTTCAAGCACATCTGCTGTCCATCTTGGTCTTCCCAGATTGAAGAGCACTAAGTATTTTTGTTTTAAAATTTGATTTTTAGCTTTTCCTTACCTAAATCTTGTCTCCAAGTCTTGTGATCATTTTGGATGCCTTTAAGTCAATTTATCTGAATGTATTGTCAGAACACTTGTATTCAGGTCCTATCTCCAGGACTAACATTTCTTGGGACCTTTCTCCACACCTGTAAAATGAGGGAGGTTGGACTGAATTCAATATCTGCAAACTCCCAGCACTTTCAACTGACCTACTAATGTAACTTAAGGTACCCCTGGCCTTGCCATCTGCTTCCCATTGCACCCATAGGACTTCTCAGTCTTTCCATCCCCTCAGTTGAATATTAATCTATGTGTTTTTCTTTGTGCATGAATTTCTTTAGAACAGGGGCTGTCTCACTTTTTCTATTTTCATCTCCAGCATTTAGCATGGTGTTTGACACATAATGCTTAATGAATGACTTTTTATGTATTCATTTCAGTCTTTGTTTCCAGCACTTCAATTGTGTGGTTCTACAGAAGCTTTCATCTTGCCACCTTAGAACCATGAGTGAACATGGCTCAGGAATTACAACCATTCTCCATATATCAGAGACTCATAGATTCTAGAAGTTCAATTCATCCCCCTGCCATCAAGCAAGATCATAGCTAAATGATCCTAGCCTTTTAAAATGGTTTTTCTTACTTCTTTATATGGTCAGAAGGGATAAATCATGAGGCACTATCTAGGCTCATTTCTCCCCTTTATTAAAAATTCCTTGGATAAAAATTCCCCAAGAATCCACTGATTTCTTCTTCCCTGAATGGTGTGTAGTTCATTAAAAAAATCTTTGATGTCACCAATATGAACATTCCCACCAGTCATGCCCATCACAACCCATCCATGCCTGTAACTTATCCATATCCTCTTGTAAATCCATTATAGAGTCCATCTACTTTGCTAGGACCTTACTCCCGATTGCTTGACATTGAATGAATATCATTGAAGCATACAGACTGTCTATCTCTGGGTTTAGCTAAGTGACCAGCCACTTTTCCTTTTGGTCACCCTTTTTGATGACAATAGCTATGAATGCTGCTTCATAACCATTGCTAAGAAAAGGTTTGGGGTGGGGAGAGGGTGTAGAGCAGAGATTAAATGAAGAAGCAAAATAGACTCCCTAGGGGCAATAGAAGGCAAGTATGACTTTAGACTACAGGATGCCAACTAAGGGGAGTAACTTTTCGCATTAGGAAAAATGGCCCTGTTATAGGATCCCCATGCTGTCAAACCTAGCTAGCAGGTAATCTTTGTCCTGTAGAATCAATCCATGACCTAAAACACTGGTTGGTCTTGAATGTTCAATTGATACATTACTAGTACAACATGCCAATAGAGAAAATGGGGAAACTTCCCTGTATCCTGCTACATTTAAAAAATTTTTATTTAATCTGATTTTCATTGCTCTCGGTCCATGGCATTGAGCTTAAACACATCTCATTATTTATCTGAGTAAATCAAAGTAAAGGATGGTTGCTCCCAAGTGCTTTTGGTTCAATGATTAAAATGCCTTAATTGTTTAATCACATTGCATGGAAACTTGGAATATCAGTTTTTCGAGCTTAAAATAACTTGCTGAAAAAGACTCTTCAGCTGGGTAGGCAGAACTGAAATCACTTGCTTCAGTGATAGATCAAATACCTCTTTCCTCCTCTTCTCTTTCCTTCCCAACCCATTTTTCCCTCCCCCACTCCCTCCTCCCCACCCCTCATTCCCCCTCCTCCCTTCTTCACCCTTCTGAGTCTCTCCCATTTGGGTTTAGTGGAAAGCTCTGGGCTTAGAATCAGGAAAGATCTTGGATTCAAGTCCCTCCCTCTCCTGATACTCAAAGCCTATGTTTCCTTATTTGTTAAAAAATAATAATATTAAAGGGGGGTAGCAAATGACCTACAATACTTACCTCACAAGTTTGTTTTAAGTCAAATGACATAAGGTGTGCAGAATGCTATATAAATGTTAATTATTCTTGTTTTGATTTCTGTAAGTTCCTTATTTTGACAATTAGTTATTGAGCACCTAATATGTACCCAACAGTGGGCAGGGTCCTATGGTTATACCAAGATATATAAAAGTTAGTCCCTGATCTCTAGAAGCTTATAGTCTAGTTGAGGAAGCAATACTCATACATATACATGGAATTCAACAAAATAATTTTTAAAATTATCACAAAGTAAAATAGAATGGAATGTCAAATGAGTGATAGGGGTAACTTCTATATATCTACACATATGTAACCCATGGGCCCAGAATCACTGAGTCACTAAGCTCATACCATCTCATGACTGATCTTGGGGACTAACTTCATTCCAGAAAATCCCCAAAATTAAGTTTGCGTATTATTCTTCTCTAGATTTCCTCAAATATAGGCAAAAGGGGTCCCTGTGCAAGTACTCAATAACACAGACCAGTTTGGGATGAGACAATCTTTATTTTATGACATAAAAATATAGAAGAGATAAAGATTCATAGATGTCCATAAACAGTTGGAAATAACAGTTGAAGAACTCAAAGCCCCTTCAAATCCTCTGGCCCCAAAATGGAATTAAATTTGACTTTGTTTCTGGAAAAATCCTTTGACATTCCACCATTCCACTGAATCTCTCCTTCTAATAGGGTCCTTCTTACCTAGTCCCCAGATTTGTAGTGCCACCTGGGGTTTATACTCTCACCTAGCAAATGAACATACTTAAGTGACTATTGAAAAAATTAACCCCCTTCCCATGTGACCATCAAGCAATTCATTGACTTTGTTGTTTATGTAAGACTTTGTGTAGAAATTATAGAGATGATTCTCCAAGGAACATACTGTGTAAGAAACTCTTTTTTCTTTGGATCTCAACTGTAGACTTGAGACAGTTTCCAAAATTGATCCTATCCAAGAAATTTCCCATCTCTGATTAGAAGATCAGATTCTCAAATCACACTATGTATGGAATTTAAAATCCTCCTTCTCCATGCAGGATTTCTGGATGCACAGTGTACATGAACCACTCCCTCAGGCTTAGTGGGCATGCATGTGTCTACCTCAGCCATGTGCTTTCTAAGAGAATTCTATCAGTGTTCCAGGTGCTTCCATCTGTTGATGTGGAAGAATCCACTCTCAGGCAATGTGCAAGCTCACCTTTCTCTGCCATATGCTTCTGCTACATGTTGCCATCAACTGCTCCTCAGAGGAAACTCCACATGGGTACAGTCTCCATCCCCACCACCACCACCAGAATGTAGTTACATTCTACCACATGTTTCAAGAAGAGAAAAGAGGAGAGGGGGGTTTGGAGGAGAGCAAGTGCACAGTCTGGTCTGTTTGCTCACTTTTACCTGCCCCTTCTCAGTAAGACATCAGAGGTAAGTTGGAAACTCCATGGGGAGATGCTCCTCAAGTGTCTCTAATCAAAGGCTCAAACTCTATATTTTCCAGATTGTTTGGGAGTCTCAACAAATTGATTATAAACTCCTCTGTTCAAGTTGTATGATCAGCACACAGAAGGGAGCCATCCATGGGCCCAAGTGATCAGGAAAGGCCATATGGAGAAAGAAAGACTCAGACGTGAATGTAACCTCCTTAACTAAGGGTTGCATGGTATTGTGGAAAAAGCATAAAGCTAGGAGTCATAAGACTCTAGTCCTAGTTTCTAGGTTTCTAGTCCTAGTTCTGCTACCAATTGGTAGTATGACCTTGGGCAAGTTACTTTTCCTTTCTGGACCTGAGTTTCTTTATATTTAGATGATCTCAAAAGTCCTTAATAGCCCTTTCAGGCCTATTGAAATACTTAGGGAAAGGAAGGAAGAGAATCTAGAACTGAAAATAAAATTAATAATGATTATGATCATGATAATAATAAAAGGACTGACATTGAAAAGTTATGTATTTATTCCCAAAATAAAACTACTGATCAAAAAATAAGAAACATTTAAGGATTAGGATAAAAAGATATTTAGTCTCCTAGGATTTCATCTGACCAGTTCTCCCTGGGAGCAAATGGCCCATGTCATAGAAAAGAACCTTGAAGGGGCAGCTAGGTGGCGCAGTGTATAGAGCACTGTCCCTGAAGTCAGGAGGACCTGAGTTCAAATCCGGCCTCAGACCAAACACTTGACACTAGCTGTGTGACCCTGGGCAAGTCACTTAACTCCAATTGCCTAAAAAAAAAGAAAAAAAAAGAAAAAGAAAAAAAGAAAAGAACCTTGAAATTCAGTTTCATTGTATTGAGAACTGCAGGCATATTTAGCCAGGTCAAAGAAAGACTGTCAGTGGTGAAGATATGAAGAAAAGGCATAGCATAGGGGTGCTGGGGGGGTGGGGGGGTTGAAAGAAGAATAGAGAAGGAGGTGGGGAGAGAAAACATTTATAAGCCCCTCCTACCCAGCTCTCCTCAACACAAAGTCAAAGAGCTGAGAAAAGAACATTAGTGAATACAGTTCTCTAGGGGTATTTGATTGCCTGCCTGGGTCATCTTCTGGTCATTCTGACCTCAACCAGCAAAGAATAACTGAGATCTGAGGGTTGATCATAACCATTTGCCAGCTCTGAGGAACTATTGGATAATCCCTGAAGCATCTCAAGGGATGGGAAGAAAAATTGAACAAGGAGACACAGAAAATTTTCCAACCCTGGCTTTGTTCATGCTCTCTCTACCTATCTAAATCTTTCCATTCTTCAAGGCCAATTTACCTTTTCTAAAACATTCTCTGCTTCTCCTATAGGCCACACTCATTTCTCCCTTCTCTGAGCTCCTCCAGCACTTATATTCTGATCCAAATAAATGAAGCTCTTAATTGTTCCCTGACTGTCCTACCCATGTGTGTCTAGTCTACCCAGATAATATAAGGGCCCCTCAAAGACAATGATCATGTCTTATACATCTCTTATAACCACCATCGAGCTTTGTATAGTGCTGAGGGTATCACAGACACTCAACAAAGGTTTGTTAAATAACTGAATTCAATAGCATCAGTTTGCATGAGGATTTAGCCTGGATGGACAGCATGGTCAAACAAATAGAAATGGATCCCAACTGATCTCAGACTGTATTACAGTTACAAAGTGGCACTCATCAAAACAATCTGGTACTGGCTAAGAAATAAAGTGGTGGGTCAATAAAATAGATTAGGTACACAATACACAGAAGTAAATGAGCATAGTAATGTGGTGTTTGATAAACTCAAAGAACCAAGCCTTGTGGACAATAACTCACTATTGGACAAAAATTGCTGGGAAAAACTGTAAAGCAGATTGGCAGAAACTAGGCAGAGACTAACATCTTACATAGTATACCAAGATAAGGTCAAAATGAGTAAATGATTTCGACATAAAAGATGGTATCGTAAGCAAATTAGGGGAGCATGGAATACTTTACCTGTCAAATCTATGGATAAGGGAAGAATTCATGACCAAAAAAGAGATAGAGAGAATTATGGAATATAATATGAATAATTTGATTACATTATATTAAAAAACATTTTGCATAAACAAAATCAGTGCTGCCAAAATTAGAAGGAAAGCAGAAAACTGGAGAAGGGAAATTTTACAAGTTTCTCTGATAAAGGCCTCATTTCTCAACTATGTAGAGAACTGAGTCAAATCTATAAGAATATGAGTCATTCCTCAATTGATAAGTGGTCAAAGGATATGAACAGGCAATTTTCAAACAAAGAAATCAAAACCATATATAGTTATATGAAAAAATACTCTAAATTGCTATTGATTAGAGAAATGTAAATTAAAACCGCTCTGAAGTATCACCTCACACTTGTCATATTGGCTAATATGACAGCCAAGGAAAATGAAAAATGCTGGAGGGGATGTGAAAAAAAATCAGGACACTAATGCACTGTTGGTGGAGTTGTGAACTGATTCATCTATTGTGAAGAGCAATTCAGAACTATGCCCAAAAGACTATAAAACTGTACATGCCCTTTGACCCAGCAATAACACTATTAGCCTTGTATCCCAAAGAGATCAAAGAAAAAGGAAAAAACCTACATGTACAAAAATATTTATAGCAGCTGTTTTAGTGATAGCCAAGAATTGGAAACTGGGGGTTTGCCCATCAATTGGGGAATAGCTGAACAAGCTGTGGTATATGATTATGATGAAATATCATTGCACTAAAACTAATGTTTGGGGTGGGGGGTGGTTCAGAAGAAACATAGGAATAACTATATGAACTGATACAAAGTAAAGTGAGCAGAACCAGGAGATCATTGTACACAGTAATAGCAACATTGTAATGATGATCAACTGTGAATGACTTAGCTATTCTGATCAATACAATGATCTAAAGATAATTCCAAAGGATTTATTATGAAAAAATGCTATCCACCTTGAAATAAAGAATTAATGGAGTCTGAATGCAGACTGAAGCATAATTTTCTCAATTTATTTTTCTTGAGTTCTTGAGTTTCTTCGGTGTTTTGTTTTGTTTTGTTTTTTGCAACATGGCTAACATGAAAATGTGTTTTGCATGATTTCACATGTATAATTGATATCACATTTCTTGCCTTCACAATGGGTGGAGGAGGGGTGAGAAGGGAGAGAATTCAGAACTCAAAAATGTTTAATGAATGTTAGAAAGTAATAATAATTTTCAAATTAAAAAAAATGAAAAAGAAAGAAATGGATCCCTGATGGCCAAATACTGATTTAGAAAAGCACAAATTAACATTATCTATGTTATATTGTATTTTTTATTTTGCTAAATGTTTCCCCATCACCAGCACATGCATTAGTTTGATACCTCTTCTCTAAGGAACTTCCCAAATCTACTTCAAATGGAATTCCTGGCCAGTAGCATAATCCAATACACTTAAGTGACCAGGTTCAGCTATTTGAAGAGAATATGGGGAGCAGAAAGCAAGGAAGGATCAGCTTTACTTGACTTTCTGGATCTGGATGGCCACGAAGCTTAGGAGAGAATTCTAGGAGGATGAGGAGGGAGGTGTCAATGTGTCATCTATTATTATCACTAAGAGTAGCAAAAAAAAAAAAAAAGACTGTGACTGCAGCTGTCCTTTAATTTCCTACAGCAATTCCATAATCACCACCACTCATTGGACTTGAATCATGGTTGACTCCACCCACCTAATACTCATGCATTACTGCAAAATTTTTGAGCATATATGGCATGGTACCAAAGTGAAGTAATTAACCAATCACACCAAACTTTGAGTTTCTCGTGGACCCTTACTGCTATATTGGCCTGCATGAGAGAAGGCAGACAGGTAGTTCATTACCAACTGGCAAAATAGAAATAAAAGACAGTATGCTTCCAGATAGTAGAGGTCCATAAATGCTAAGCAAATAAGTTTTACTCAGTAGGCAATAGGGAGTCATTAAAGATTCTTGAGGAAAAGAATAATATGACCTGACCCATGCTGAAAGGTAAAGGGTGGATTAGATAAGGGAGATAGTTAAAATGATAATACCTGTTAGAAGGATATTGTAGTAATTTGGGCAGGTGGTAAAGAGAATCTGCGAAGCAGCAAGATATATTGCAGAAATAAAATTTATTGGCCTTGCTAACTAGATATGAAAATTAAGGGTGAAAGAAAAGTCAAAGATAAGGACAAATTTTCAAATATGGAGGACAAGGTAATGCCACCTAAAGAAATAGTGAAGTCCTAAGGAGAAGCACACTGGAAGGAATAGAGTGGACAGGAGGAGGGCAAAGATAACAAAGCTCTGTTTTGGACATGGATTCTATCCTGGGGCCTCTTCTCTCTACCCATTACTTCACTTGGTGATCTCATCAGCTGTTATGAATTAAGCATTTCTATGCTGATCACTCTCAAATCTGCCTTTTCTACTCCAATCTCTCTACTGACTTCCAATCTCACATCTCTAACTTCCTTGTAAACTGAATGGCCGGTTAAACATCTTAATCTCAATATGTCCAAAACAGAACTCATTATCTTTCCCCCTAAGCCCTTCCCCACTCCTACCTTTCCTATTACTGAGGGGGCAACATCATCCTCCCAGTCCCTCAGGCTCATAACTCCTAAACCTAAGAGTTATCCTGGACTCCCCACTATATCTCACCCTCCATATTTGTTGACAAGGCCTATAGATTTCACCTTTGCATCATCTCTTGAATATGCTCTCTTCCTTCCTCTCATACTGCCACCACTCTGGTGCAGACTTCATGCTTGGACAATTGCGGTAACATGCTGCTAGTTCTGTGTGCCTCTAGTCTTTTCTCCACTCCAATTCACCCTCCAGCTACCAAAGTGATTTTCCAAAAGCACAGGTTGGACTGTTTATGTCACCCCCATACTTAATAACCTCCACTGGCTCTCTATCATCTCCCTGTCCAAATATAAAATGCTCTGTGTGGTATTCAAAGCCTTTCACAAACTAGTCCCCTCCTACCATATTCCAGTCTTCTTACACCTTACTCCCAAATACATACTCTTCAATCCAGTGCCACTGGCCTCCTGGCTGTTCCATAAACAAGATACTTCATCTCTCAGCTTCAGGCATTCTCTCTGGCTGTCCCCAATGCCTAGAACACTATCCCTCCTCTGCTCCAACTACCAACCTCCCCGGCTTCTTCTAAGTCCCAACTAAAATCTCACCTTCTATAAGAAGACTTCCTCAACCCCTCTTAATTCCAGTGCCTTCTCTCTATTAATTATTCCCTATTTATCATGTATATAGCTTGCTTCATATATATTTGTTGGCATGTTGTCTCCTCCAGTAGACTGTAAGCTCCTTGAGGGTGGAAACTGTCTTTTACCTCTTCTTATATTACCAGCACTCTGCATAGTGCCTGGCACATATGCACTTAATAAATGTTGATTTGCTAATTGATTTGACAAGACATGAAGGTCCAAAGGTGGTTCAAGGTATGTGTCTGGAACTCAGAAAGTGGTCAGTTTTTTTTTTTTTAATTTGGAAATTATCTGTATAGTGATGACAGCTGAAACTGTAGGAGTTAATGAGAAACCCAAAGCAAAGAGGGTCAAAAGAGAAAGTCAATCCAAAATGACTTTGACAAACTGTAATGATGAGCTGGATATAAGAAGGCACAATTTAAATAGGGATAAATAAATGTAAAATTCTACACTTAGGTTCAAAAAATTCATCTAAGTGATGCATTAATAAGTCGGAGAACATCCAGATGGGGGCAAACAAAATGATGATGGACCTTGATACCCTGTCATGTAGGGATTTATTGAAGGAATGACCAATGTTTAGACTGAAGAAGAGGAGACTTATCAAGGACATCATAGCTGTCTTCTCCACTTAGATAATTCCCAGATTTGTATATCTAGCCTGAGGCTTTCCCCTGAGCTACAATTCTGCATCACCAACTGCCTATTAGACATAGTCCCACTCTCTGAAGCCTTTCTACTTCCAAGCTTCCCAATTTCTGTTGAGAGTACCACCATTCTCCTTTTGACCCAGGTTCTCAACCTGGGTCATAGTCCTCATCCCCCATCACCTCATATATCCAATTAGTTGTCAAATCTTGTTAATTGTACCTCCACAATATATTTCACATATGTTCCTTTGTATTCACTTCATGGCCACTATTCCCATTCAGACCATTAGCATCACTCACTTGAACTATTGCAATAGCCTGATTCACGTCTCTCCTCTCTCCAATTCATCCTCCATACTTACACAAAATCAATATCACTATAGATCCAGCCTGTCACTACCCTCATCAATAAATTCCACTGGCCCCATATTACCTCTAGGATCAAATACAAACTCCTCCATCTGGTATGTAAAGCCCTTCACAACCTGGTTCCAACCTACCTTTCCAACCTTGGACATTACTATTCTTTATACACTCTTTGATCCAGCTATATTGACCTTCCCGCTCTTCCTCATACATGTTACTCCATATTCCATCTTTGTGCCTTTTATATTGGCTAGCCCCCAGGACTGGAATATGCTCCCTTTTTAACTTTTCTTAGAATCTCTAACTTCTTTAAAAGCTACCTCCTACAGGAGACCTTTCCTGATGGCCCTAGTTACTAGTAACTCTGCCCCCAAAACTTAAGATGATAGTTCTATAGTTGGAATGGACCTCATAGGCAAAAAAAAAAATCAGAATCCATGTATTTTGCATAGGAGCATATACAAAATAATTACCATCATCCTGGTAATTATTATGCCAGGATTTTTTTTACCGTATTTATTTATATATGAACATGTCACCTCTCCTTATAGAAATTAAGCTTCTTGAGGGCAGGGGCCATTCCATTTTTGTCTTTCAATCCTCAGAACTTACCATAATATCTAACACATTGTAAGAACTTGATAACTAACTTTTTGTTGATTGATTAAATAGTTCAAGAGCAGTTATGTGGAAGAGAGGCTTCTATCTTCCCCTTGAAGCCAATTGATAGAAGGGGCAGAAAGGCAGATTTTGACTTGATATAAGAGAAAACTGCCTAACAATTAAAGCCACTTAAAAGTGAAATGGGTTATTTTTGCAATTAGAGGGTTTTCCTTGATGAGATGACTCCTTGTTGGGTATGTTATATGGAGGATTCCCATCCAGATACAGATGGAAATAAATTCCCTTTGAGGTTCTTTGCACTTCTGAGACCCTGTTATTCTTTGAAGGAAAAAGTAGATTATTAAAGTGGTCAAATGAAGAAAAAAGAAATACAGCATCTGCCCGGCAAGTCATGAAGCAGAAAGAGATAGTGGCCAGCTTTGTCTGCTGGCTGGAGAATGTCTATATTGTCCATGGGCACAGGCTCCATTCACATTTACAACCCCTTTTCCTCACAGGATTTAGAACTAGAAGGGCCCTTGGACACCATCCAGTCCTGGAGTTTTTAACCTTTTATTGTACTATGAACCCCTTTGGCAATTTGATGGAGCCTAGGGATCCCTTCTTACAATTTTTAAATGTATAAAATAAAATACCTAGGATTGCAAAGGAAAACAATTATATTGAAATAGTTATCAATTCTTTAAACAAGTTCATGGACCCCAGGTAAAGAATCTCTAACTAGTCTAAACCCCTGACTTTACAGATGATATATCATTGCTTCTTCCTGATTTCCACTCTGCTTTGAAATTACCTCTCTTCAAAACTATATGCTCCTGTCTCACACACTTACCACACATTGTCTTGTATTCATTATTGGTGCCTGTGTCTTATCTTCCCAATTAGACGATAAGGTCCTTGAGGGAAGGGACCATGACTAACTCATGGAAATCTCACTCGTAGCTAGCCATATGACCTTGCACACAGGAAGCACTCAGAAAATCTTGAACATATGAAGATAGTCTACTGCTACTCCCAGGGTAACTTAACAATGGATCCCCATTAAGCTGTCTTTAGTATAAATATTCTAATTGCATTGTAAATATCAAGAAACTCAACAGATTCTCCAAAGCTTGACATGAAAGAGTTCTGCAAGGTCATAGAACAACACTCATAAGAGTGAAAGTTTCCCTAAGAAGCAACAGGGCAAGCCTGCTTATGTAACATCAGCTCTCATCACCACAGTCACCAAGGAGAGTTGACAATAGTATTGAAACAATATGGCCAAGACTTCTCAACGTGTGTGCCATTTTTAAATAAATAAATAAATAAATAAAAATAAAAACCTAACAGTAACCAGGGGATACACTTGCCTAAAGAACTTGGCATCAGTTTGCTTCTCAAGGCAAGCAGCCAATATTTAGGGGTGGCAGACGTTCCAGCCAGCACCAAAGCTAGCCCCAGATTCATATTTTTCATGTATTTTCACTTGGCTTTTATTGTGGGGGGTTGGGGAAGAATTAGGAGATGACAGAGAGAAAGGGGCAGATGACTGATCTGTAGAATAGTTGCTTATTTGATAGTAACAGAGCATATGGGTCTCCAGCTTCTTGAGTCAACACTAGTAACCAACACAATGTCCTCAAGGTCAACATTAATACACGTGATTTAAAAATAACCAGTTTGTTGGTTTCTTCTCTATCCATCTCCCTAGAATAGAGTCATACCAAAAAAAAAAAAAAAGGATAGGTTCTGCTCCTCTGGGACAGAGGTTTATAAGATCAGATCACATTGTATATTTCATAAAAATACTTCTGCTAAGCAGAGTTGTTTCTCTTTACAGCATGTAAGATCCCCCAGAACAGCAAAGTTTTTCAGAACATGCTTCATGTAGAGACCACTCAAACCCTGGCACCCAAACCCTGAAAATTCAGATACAGGAAAACCATCTGGATAGGGCTTCATCAGTCATATTCAACTTCAAAACTTGCCAGAACCTCCAAAAACCCCACAGTGCACACACCCATAGAGGCATTCACGCCAGTTACAAACCACCTGGTATTCAGAGCAGGTAAAATTCTACTTTCAAGGAATGGACACTAGGGTTAGTTAGCTAGTCAGTTATCAGCTATTCCACCAGTTTTCTTGTCCTCCACCCACCCATTTCTAGACTACTGTAGTGTCTCTTTTTCTCCTTGACAGGAAGAGGCAGGCACTTCTCAGATAGGTAATAAGTCACAAATCAGAAGGGGAGAAATGGGATGTTTTATTTGCAGCCTTCTCTGTCCCAACTTCTGTTAAAAGTAAAGACTCAAACAATCCAGATCAAATCCAATCAAACAATGGTCCTTGTCCCTATGATCAAAGCCTTGGTTGGCCATATTTGCTTCTGAAGTAGGAGTGGAGGAGTGGGGTTTGGGGGAAATCAGGAGGAATATGATTATTGGAAAAGGGAAATAGAAATATGCCTTAGGGACACCTCAAGCTTTCTGTGCTTCTAAAGTACTGGCCACTGATGGGGTAGAGAGCCTGCCTCAGAATGGTGATATTGATGCTCTCCCAGGTTGCCATACTCCAGTTATGGCTCTCCCTATGACTTTCCATAACTCTCTGTTCAGATATCATCACTTAACAAAATTCTCCATAGCTTTCACAATATCTACCAAATAAGGGGAAAGGGAGTAGAACGGGCCTGGGAAAAATATGAGTAACTTCAAAGGCAAGATTTATAGCTTTCTAAAAAGGCAAAAAAGGAGATGTGAACATGATCTTTGTTGGACCCTTTGAGGCAAGAGAAAAGGCCTGAATGTGAGGGGAATGGTGAGAGAAAGGAAGCTAGGCTGGAGACACTTGGTAGGAGAGGGAAGGAAGAAAGAAGCTGCAGAGGGATGACACTGAAGAAGAGGAGAGGAGAAATCTTACAAGTCAGGCTACTACTGTTAGTGCACAATTCAGTTTCCCAAGGGGATGTTGCCCATGGAAGGGGTTGGTGAAGGCAGAGTCAGAGGGGGCTGTCCCTAGTGCAGAAAGTGAGGACAGTCACTTAAAAAAGCATCAGCTCAGCACCTCAGCTTCCAGGCATGTCTTGAAAGGGCTAAACTAAATCTTACAATTTGTACACAAAATCTCCAGTGAGGGAGCCCCAAATCAAGAGCTCTGGTTTAATGAACACAACCATCCTAACATTTCAACCAATTCCTAGGCTCATTAACTCAAATCTGCCTTCTCATTCTCAGCTCCTGAGACAACACCAGAGGGCTCTGTAAGTACATTTCCACAAACTCAGAGAACCAACTGCCATGTCTCCCAGGAGGGTGTTTGGAAACATGCCCCTCCAACAGGGTAAGCTGTTGGGGAGCAAGTCACCAGGAAGGGTTTTCCAGCATGAAAGTCAAGCCAATCTCAATGAATTCTATTACAGGCACTAACAAAGGTTGAAAAGCGGCTTAATAAAGGCATGCTGTTCTTATTCTTTACAAGAATAGTAGCTTATATTTCTATAATACTTTAAGCCATGTGAAGAACTTCATTTCATTAGATCCTTCTAACAACCTTAGGAGAAAGAAAATATTATTCCCATTTTATAAATGAAAAATATTATTCTCATTTTATAAATGAAAAATGTTTCCTCAACTGTAAAATGAGTGGTGTGAACTAAATGATTTCTAAAGTGCCTGCAGCTCTAAATCTCTGATCTTATGACTTGCCCAGAGTCATGTAGCTAGTTAAGTGTCTGAGACAGGATTTGAACCTATGCCTTCCTAATTCTGAGTCCAACATTCTATCTCCTATGCCTCACAGCCTCATGATAAAATTACCACCTTTAGATTTGTGTAGCTTCTTGCAATTTAAAAGAAAAGACCTTTCCCATCCATGTTATCATTTTGTCTTCACAACAAATTGGTAAGGTAGTCGGGGCAAGGATTCTTAGCCCATGTTACAGATTTTTTTTTCAAAGAAACTGAGGTCCAAAGCAAAGAAATTATCTGCCCGAGGTCATATGCTTAAGGAAGCAATAGTCAAGACTAAAGCTTCTGTATTCTTTTGATAGCAATGTGTTTAGCCCACCTGTTTAATTTAAATAAACTTCATCTTATGCTTTTTTTATTTGATGACAACAACTCTTTATACATTATTTTACTTATGATTAAAAGTATCATTTAGTCCTTTAACAATGTCCACCGATCTTTTCCCCTCCTGTCTCAGGAAATAGTGGCCCCGCCTCCTTGCTAAAGGTAACTCCTTTCTACATGTTTCCACAATCCCATCTCTTCCATGATTGTTCCATCAATCATCTCTTCTTGCTCATGAATCTTCAATCCACTCTCTCTACTTCCCCTCAGCCCACAAACTTAACCAGATCCCCTCAATCCTAACAACAATAAAAAAAAAAACTTCAAGCTATAACTTTCCTTCCTTTTACTGTAAAACTCATAGAAAGAATAGTCAATAGTCACTCACCACCCACTCACTCCTCAGCTCCTGGAAATCCAGCTCTCAACCATACCACTCAACTGAAATTTCTCTAAGTACTTTGTTGTTCAGTTGTTCAGTGGTGTCCAACTTCAAGACCCCATGGACTATACTATCCGTGGGGTTTTCTTAGCAAAGATATTGGATCAATTTACCATTTCCCTCTCCACTAAGATTGCTAATAGAGCTCCATATTACCAAATTCAATGGTTTTTAATTTTCTGTCATTATCCTCTTTAATCTCATTAATTTATTTTTGCATATAGTTGACCAAACCCTCCTTGATTCCTTCTTTCTTGGCTAGCATAACTCTCCAGAGAGCAGGCTATCCTTCTCTTGCCATTCTTTTCCTAAAGCCCAATTGTCCTGTCCCTTGTGGCCTTACAAATGCAAGAATCTGTTTTGTTTGACAATGCGTATTTCGACAAGGATTTTGTTTTCCATTTTTCCCAGTGGGGGAAGAAGAGGGAAGGAGAGAAAATATCTTTTTTTTTTCTTTGTTGAAAAATAATAATTTAAATTAGATTGGGGAAAATTGCCATACCTCCAAAGTTCTATCTTAGCTTACCTTCTCTTCTATGGTAACACTCTCTTCCTTGCATGATTTCATGTATTCCCATGGATAAAATTATGTGAATTATTCCCAAATCTGAATCTTAAGATCTATGGAAGTTAAGTGATTTGCCCGAGATCATGCTGGTAAGAAAGCATCAAAGGTTGGATTTGAACCTAAGACCTCTGACTAGAGAGCCAGTGCCCTTTCTACTCTACCACACTACCTCCTTCTAACTCATATCACAGTTAGGATGAGAGAATCATAGATTTGGGTCTGGAAGGGGCCTCAGACGCCATTAAATCCAACCTCCTCATTTTACAGCTGAGGAACTAAGACCCAGAAAGTAAGTGACTTATCTATGGTCACTACTCTAAAGACAGGGCTCTTTTCACTCTACCATGCTTCCTTAATCCTTTCTCACCCATCTTCCATTAAACTATAAACTTCTTGAGGGCAGAAACTACATTATTTTTTCATCTTTGTGTCACTAGAGCCTAGCACCATACCTTACACATAAACATACATAATGAATATTTATTTAATTTATTTTCTTTTTTTTTTTAGGCAATTGGGGTTAAGTGACTTAACCACAGTAACACAGCTAGTAAGTGTCAAGTATTTGGTCTGAGGACAGATTTGAACTCAGATCCTCCTGACTTCAGGGCTGGTACTCTATCCACTGTGCCACCTAGCTGCCCCTTCTATTATTTTTGAAAAGCCAAATTTTCACATGGAAATAAAAGCAACTCTGGGAAAATATCTATCTCTATCAATATGCTGCTTTCTACCTTGCAGAGTACTGTCACAAACACATTCTCATTCTGGCTTCACTGTAGCTATCCAAAGAAAGAAACATAGTCATAATTACTACCTTTCAGAGGAAAGAGACTTAATAACAATCATATTGCAAGTGAATAGCAGATACCAGACCCAAACTCAAGTAGCCATGGACTATTAGCGCTAGGAAAGACTTCAGATCATATATCCCATCCTCATCATTTTATAGATGAGTAAACACAGACCCAAAAACGTTAAGTGATTTGTCATGGTCAGCTATTGGCAAAGCCTGGATTCCATCCCAAGTATAACAACTCCTAATTTAGTATTCCTATTTCTATAGTCCGTGTTTAATGCATGTGAGAGAATGTGAGCAAGGGTCGGGACTGCAATACCATTTGTTCTGATGGGACACTAATGGGACCACTAAAAAGCAAAAGCCCTTGAACTTTCCCACAAATTTCAGCAACCAAGTCTCTGGCATTTCCTTGAGGTATCCAGCCCATCCCAGTATAATCCTTTTAGCTGCCCTTTCATTGTGGCCCTCATTGTCTGCACTTGGCCCACCCTAGTTTACTTGCCATACCTTTATCCCATCCAGATCTTCTCACAGTCTTTCTGTATAAAAATACCAAACTTACCCCCATTAAATTGCTCAGATTCTTAGAATCTGGCCCACTTGTATTGGCATCACAAATACCACAGACTCAGGGCAGCTAGATGATGCAGTGGATAGAGCACTGGCCCTGGAATCAGGAGGACCTGAGTTCAAATCCAGCCTCAGACACTTGACACTTACCAGCTGTGTAACCCTAGGCAAGTCACTTAACCCCATCAACTAGCCAAAAAAAAGAAAAAATACCACAGACTCACTAGGAATCTCACCCACCCAACAGGTGTCTTAATAACTCACTACTTGGACTGAAAGAAGGTTTGAGTGGTCAAATTCTTTCGAGGCAGACCTCTGCTTGTACCCTTGCATTTTGGGGTTCTAGGAACTCCTAGACTGCATCAGTTCCCTCCCAATTGCCAGCTGTTAAAGATCCTAAACTTCTGATCTGAGCAAGGATATGAAAAAGAGGCAGCTATGGTATGGGAAAGATGTGGAGTCAGAAAACCTGAGAAGAGATTTTCAGTGGTTGATTATTACCTGAGTGACCTTCAGCAAGTCATTTCCTCTCTTTTTTTCCACCCCTCAGTAAAATGAAAGATTTGGACTAGATGGGGGGTTCTTAATTTGGGGGCCACTCCTCCAGTGGGTCTGTGGACATATTTCAAAGCATCTATTAGCTTGGACAAGAAAAACAAATTACATCTTTATTTCAATATAATTAGTTTCTTTCATAATTTTATGTTTCATTTTATGCAGTTAAAAACATTATTCTGAGAAGAAATTCATAGCCTTCAATAGACTTTTTTTTAAAGTTAGGATGATTTATTGTTTTGTCCTGTGCAGTTTTCAGTTATGATTTCTTGAAATATAACTCTGAAAAAACAGGCTTTTAAAAAGTCCATTGTGTTTCAAATGGAGCTACTTGACTAGTCTTTAAACCAGGGCAATAATAGCCCCCAGCCCAAGCCTCAGTGGCTCACTGTTTAGTTTTAATGGTTTGGTCTGTTGGTTATTGTACTTCTTTCTTGAAGAGGACCAAAATGACATCACTATGTTGGAATCAAGGTACAGTGTGTCCGACTGTGACTGATCAGACCAATATGAGCTCAGAATGCTCTACCACAGGTCGGGCACAAATAGTCCATACGAATATTTGGAGTGTAAATATCTCTAAATTTGTGCATCTCACATTTCTTTTGAGCACCTGCAATTGTGCTTACTCATAGAGCACAGTACTTTCTTTGATTTGGGCATGCTATGCTGGGCAGTATTTTACCAGTGTCTCTCATGTCTCACAATCAATTCCAAAGTTCTTCAGAGAGTCCTTGAGAGGGCCTTTTATTGCTTCTTCTGACTACCATGTGAATGCCTGTCTTGCATTAGTTCTTCATAAAAAACTTTTAAGCAAACATACATTTGGTATTCAAACAACAGGGCCAGACCATTGGAGTTGCACTCTCTGTAATAGTTTAAATGCTTGGCAGTTTGTTTCGAAAAAGGACATCAGAGTACAGTACCTTATCTTGCCAGGTGATCTTCAGAATCTTCCTCAGACAATTCAAATGGAAGCAATTCAGTTTACTGGCATGTTGCTGGTAGATTGTCCAGGTTTCACAGGCATACAACAATGAGGTCAGCACAATGGCTCTCTACACCTTCAGTTTGGTACGAAGTTCAAAACCTCTTCTCTCACGCACTTTCCTTTGGAGCCTCCCAAACACTGAGCTAGAATGAGTATAAATAACAATTGTTTTCTCTTCTGGCCAGAAACTTTGAGGGTCTTCCTCTCCCAGATTGACATTTTTGTGATGGTAAATTAGGACATCTTTTGTCTCAATTCTTACCTAGCCCTTAAACATTGAATGGGCATTGTCTCAGACAAAGTGAGACCTTGGAAAGACTTTAATTTGGAAAGGCCAATCCTGGACCAAGACTTTCGTCTTGCCACTGGACTCCAATGACTCTGGAAGAAAGAGTGAGGCTAATGACTTTGCACAGCTCTTCTTCACTTAAATCCAATTCATACACAAATCAAGATATCACTTTCATGATATCATTGTTCTTCTTCAAGAACAAAGGACCAGCAGCAACAACAAAGGGATCCATGACAAAAGAAAGGGTTAGGAGCCCCTGACTACATAATCTAAAAGATCCTTTCAGCTCTAAATGTGGTTATCCTACCATGCAGCAGATGGAAAGCCAGTGAGACTTATTTCAGAATCAAAGGAAGTCTCCTTCTAAGAAGTCTTCCTCTCATGCTCAGTTGCATTCCACTCTTGTTAGCTAAAAGGTGTCCAAATGTCAAATGCCCTAACTCAGAACAGTACCCAAAAGAAAAACTATTTTAAGAGGAACAGACTGGTTAGTAAAACATAGCTTCATGAAACCAAGCAGTTCTTCCAGTAGGAATGTACAAGGTCCCCCAATCAACCCCTTGAACGAGTTAATTTTCTGCCTCATTCTCTCAAATTACTTTGTTTTCCCTTCTCTTCCACTAAATTTAGGTGCTAGGCCTTCCAACAAAGAGTTCTGAAGCGTCAACAAACATTTCCCTTCTTAAATTTACAGGTCGAAGGAAACTATAGACTGGAAAAAGGAATATCAATATGGTTGTGAAAAGAAAACACGACCAGGACTCAGGGCACCTGGTTTCTGTCCCAGTTCTTTCAGGATCACTGTATGACTCTGGACAAGCCATTTCACATCTTTGGGCCTTGATTTTCTCTACCTGTGCAAATGGACTAATGAGATCCTGTCCTATTTTCTTCTCCTTGAGAATATTACGAGCATTTAAGAGGTAAATGTGTGAAAACACTTAGAAAATCACAAAATGTTTCAAAAACACAAAAGATTATTACCATCATTAAGAGCCAAATTTTGGTAGAAGAGGCCACTGGAACCAATAGCATGTTGTATTCAAATGGGTAAATGCTTCTATTTATGCATTGGAATCTCCTTGAGTGTTATGATAAATAACTAGAGTTAGAATTGGGATCAGCCAGGACCTGAGCTTGAATCCCATGTCCACCCCTCCTCCCCGGTACACAGTAAGTGCTTAATAAATGATTGTTGACTCAAAAATGCTTGACTCATTGGCCATCTCTTCCTCACCAACTACCTCACAGCTCACACCAGAGACCATGACCTAGAGGAACTTCTTTTCCAGGGTGCACTAGCCTGATTGGGAACTACCCAAACATTATTTCAGGAAAGCCTTCCACATGCTTTCCCTCACTCTCTCCTCTTGGGCCAACTCCTTGATAACTGCCTCACCACTCCATAGCCCCATTCCAGTTCTTTGCCTCACTAGGTGTGTGACCTTGGGCAAGTCACTTAACCTCTGTTTCCCTCAGTTTCATCAACTGTTAAATTGAGGTAATAACAGCATCTACCTCCTAGGATTGTTGTGAGAATCAAATGAGATAATATTTGTAAAGCATTTAGCACAGTGCCTGGTACATGATAGGTGCTATATAAATGCCATTTATCATCACCATTAGGATTTAAATTAGAGTCACATGACATCAGTCAAATACATTCTTACTAGCCTTTGTTAGGTCCATTTCAACCAGGAAAATGCCATTCCTAAGTTTTAAACCATAGTCCAAAAATATCAATCCTATTCTCAGACATGCTTTTCTTAATTTTCACCTCTCAAATCAACATTTTTAGCATGCCTTGTCTTCAATGAAAAGCAGTGATAAAAAAAAAATACCACCAGTGTCTCTCTACTCTTTAATTTCTCATCCAAGATTTCATAATCTCTTTCAATATCATTTTTTGGGCAAACAGATCACTAGCACTGGACAGTAGTCTTCTGATTTGACAAGGGAAGTTCTTTCTTATTCCTTGAATTCATGCCCCAGAAAAGAAATCTCTGTATTGCTTTCATCAGGTCAACAAATTGTGAGCTCCTTGAGGGCAGAGAGACTGTCCTTTGTCTCTTTTTGTATCCTCAGTACTTAACACAGTGTCTGGCATATAGTAAGAGGTTAAAAAATGTTGATTGATTAAAAATAGAAACCTCAGTTATCCTTGGCAAGGAATCATCACCCATGAGGTACTTGTCTCTTCTTTTCTGGCCCTATTGGATGATCTCCCACCTCACAGTACTCTTTGATACACAAAGCTCATTTCTTAAATGACAAAAAGCTGATTCTTCCTCAAGTCTTTATCCTTCCTCTCTTCAGAAGGAGCTTCGGATTTGTTTCTTAGCTCCAAGTGTTCAGTAATTCCTCTTCCCTTCCTCCTTTGTGTTACATTCTTCTACCCCACCACCAGAATAAAATTCTCCTCTGAGTCACAGGTCTGTGTCAGAGTCAACTTTAACTGACTTAAGAGCTGGTTGTCAAATTTTCAGCGTAAGCATGTACACCTTTGGAAATCAGCAACTGCACAGATCAGAGCGTGATTTATTGTTTTGTTGATTGTCTAGACTTAAGAACATGATGGATAAAATGTTAATAATGCAGATTAAACTTAGAAGTGTGTCATGACAACCAAAAAAAAAAGGGGGAGAAAGGACCTGTTTGTACAAAAAATATTTATAGCAGCTCTTTTTGTGGTGGCTAAGAATTGGAAATCAAAAGGATGCCCAATAATTGAGGAATGGCTAAACAAGCTGTGGTATGCAATTGCAATGGAATATTATTGTGCTAAAAGAAATGACAAGCAGGATGATTTCAGAAAAACCTGGAAAAACTTACACGAACTGATGCATAGTGAAGTGAACAAAATCAGAAGAACACAGTAAAAGCATTATTGCTTGATGAAGCACTGTGTATGAGTTAGCTATTCCCAGCAATATGATGATCCAAGACAATCTCAAAGGACTAATGGTGAAGCATACTATCCACCTCCAGAGAAAGAACTGATATTGATTGCATACTGAAGCAATCTATTTTTCACTTTCTTTCTTTCATTTTTTTTTCTTTTATTCAAGTGGTCTTGTACAAAATGACTAATAGGGAAATGTTTCACACGATTGCACATGTATAACCTGTATCTGATTGTTTATTGTCTTAGAGAAGGGGGAGGGTAGGAAGGGAAGGAGGGAGGAAGGGATAGATAGAATTTGGAACTCAAAACTTTAAATAAAAATGTTTAAAAATTGGGAAAATATCTTCCCCTGGAAATAACCCTGTAATTCTACAATCATGAGGTTTGAAGTGAAAATCCTTCAAAAAGAAGAAACACAAGGACTGACATTCACATTGACTGATAAATGACTAAAAACAGAGCCTTTCCTAGAAGCAAGTTTGAGCAATAGAAAAGGTTGCTCAGGGCATCAAAAAAAAAAAAATCTGTTAAATGATAAGACTGGACTAGATGATTGCTAAGGCCCCTTCAACTCTACATTTATGCTCTTAGGATCCTAATTCAGGGAATCATGGATTTTTTAGAGATGGAAGGGACTTCACTGACCATCTAAGTCAAACCATACTCCAAAATGAGTACTACAGCCTATGTGTCAAGTAGTCATCCAGCTTCTGCTTGAAGAACTCCAAGGTGATAGAACTCACTAGCTCTAGAAGCAGCACGTTTCGCTTGTGGCTAACTCTAATTGAGACAGTTAAGTGGCACAGTGGATAAGAGTGCTGAGCCTAGAATCTGGAAGACCTGAGTTCAAAATCAGCCTCAGACACTCACCAGCTAAATGACCATGGGCAAGTCACCTAAACTCTATTTGCCTCAACTTCATCAATTGTAAAATGAGAATAACAATAGCACTTACCTCCCAGGGTTGTCATGAAGATTAAATGAGATATTTGTAAAGTGCTTAAGCACAGTACCTGGAACATAGTCATGGGCACTTAATCAATACTTATTTCCTTCCTGATTCTTGGGATTTTTTTCCAAATAGGAAGTTTAAATGTGTCTCTTTAAATCTTAGATTTAGAGTTGGAAGTATCCTCAGGGTCCCTCTAGTTCATCTTCCTCATGTTACAACAGAAGAAAGTAAAGTCCAATTAATCAACATTTATTTGGCACTTACTATGTGTCAGCCATTGTGCTAAGTGCTAAAGATACAAAAAGAGGCAAAAGACAATTCCTAAATTCAAGAAGCTTAAAATCAGAAGAAACTTGTCCAAGGGACAAAGCCGGGGTTTGAACTCTGGTCCTTTGACTCAAATCCAGTACTCTCCTCTATCATATCATTTGCTGTTGTTATTCAGTCCTTTCAAGTCATGTCCTTCTCAGTCTTGACAAAAATACTAGGATGGTTTTCCATTTCTTTCTCAAGCTCATTTTACAGATGAGGAAACTGAAGCAAATAGAGTTAAGTGACTTGTCCAGGAACACATAGCTAGTGAGTGTGTGAGGCCAGATTTAAACTCAGGAAGATAAGTCTTCTAGACTCCAGGCCTGGCACTCTATCTACTACACCACCTAGCTGCCCTTATCGTACCATACCACTCACTTACATTGAGCTTGAGCATCCTTGGTCATGGGAATTGAATCTACATAGGACATTTTCTAAATATAGTTCGGTTGCCACAGTGCTTCAAAGTGACTATCCAGCTCAGTCAATAAGTAAAAAAATTATATTTGAACAGTACTTTATGTTTCCAAACAGGTCATCAAGGCAAGCATAATTACCACCTTTTCACCAGTGTGGAAAAAGAGGCCCACAGAGGTTAAGTCATTTGTCCAAGAACACACAACCACCTTACTACCATAACGTGCAGAGAACAAAAATGTTTAGAAATAAGATATAAAAATTCACTGGACATAAGGAGAGAGATTTTTCAAGAAGAAAACAGAAAGTAAATTTTGTCTCCATCCAAGTTATGCAGAAATTTGAGAAGGAATCTGAAATCCACTACCCTAGAAAGGCAGAAAGGCTAGAGGTCTTTGTTTTTCTTTCCTGAAGTCACATATTAAGACTTGAGATTGATATTCATTTGGTAGAAAAGCTGTCTTTATTATTCCTGGCTTGTTTCCAACAACATCAGCATCATCTCTTGTTCCGGCCCAGGTCTCCTTCAGCTGTGAATTTTCTCCCGACTTCCTCCCAGAGAGAAGTCATGCATCAGGTAGAAACAGCTGGTCTAGCTGATCTCCTAGGACCCTTCTGAGATTTTATTCTTTTCCTTCTTTTTTCTTCCCTCCTTAGGATAACAATTAAAGTTTTGCAGTATTGACAATGAAAATATGGCATTTGTCATAACATTCTCAGGCAGTCACAGTGCTTAAGAGCAACTGTCTGACTCAGAGAGTCAAGAGAATTTCTCCTGGAAAAGTGAAGTTGGATAGCAGGTTAGGCAATACTTAGAGACTTAAGCACAACAGCTTCCAACATTAGCTCTATAAGGGACCTTAGGGAACATCTAGTCCATCACCTCCATCTTAAAGAACAGGAAACTGAGGTTCAGAGAGCGGAATTGACATAGTTCTTGACTTGAATTCAGATTTTTGTACTTGTGGTCTTGTGTTCTTTCTAAGCTCACAGAGTCAACAACATAGATATCAATGTTAAGAAGGGGATTGTAGCAGAGTATGAGATTTGGAGCCAAAGGACCAGTGACTTGTTAACCAAGTCAACAAACACTGTTCCAGAGGGGTCAGGCTCCAAGAGAATGGCATAATTCATGTCTACAGAAAAACCAGTGAAAACTTAGGTCCCTCTAAGGTCCCTCCTAGTTTTCAAAAGCCTATGAATCTAAGAAACTTTCATTCTAATTAATTTGACAAATATAAAATAGAGTCCGAGGCAATGCACTATTCTAGACTTTAAGAGACAGATGAATATAAAGAATTGTCACAGACCTCAAGGGTCAATGATAATCTAGATAGGTTGGAAGATGTACAGACATAGCTATTGTCAAAACTTCAGGCCCCTTCAGACTGTCCTTTCTATTGTTTTTGTTGAAGTAATCCAAACTGTTGAAAGAACTCAATGTATGGCCTAAGGGCAGACCCTCAAGGGTATTTATTTGAGCCCTGCAAGACAAAGAGCATTCAGGACGCCAAAGCCCAGGAAGGGTGAGGGACCTAGCATCAAAGAAAAGGAGCCCACTCTGGTCTGAAAGGACTCCTTAAAGCCAAACAATTTTGGGAACCTACTTACAAAGTTGACTCATCTCACTCAAATCTCCTATGGCTTCCCCCTTGCTCTGAGAAGACATTCAGCTCTAAGCCAGGGCTGCTGGCACCTTGCCCCCAAAGAGACAGCAAAGGGATATGGAGGAAGATGTGATAGCCCAGAGTCTGAAGATGTCCAAACCACAAGGGCACCAGGCTAGCCAGAGATACATATATAGAATATCTACTCTGACTCACACCTGGTTGGAGAAGGAGAGAAGACCATAAACAGTAAGTTTTAGGAAGACTGAGCTCTCAATTCCCCAACCTCTCCTTTCAGAAAGCAACCTGGAAAACTACTAGGATCTCATTGGGTCACACATACATACATATATGCATGTGTATTTTTTTTTTACTTTGGTTTCCTTGAACTACTTAAATGCCTCCTTTAACATTCGGATCTATAAAAAAAAAAAAAAAGATATTTTAGGATGGCTTTATTAAGAAAGGGAATTGATCCCCTAAGGACACTTACTCTCTACCACTATCCCAATACTCCTCCCAACCATTCGTGTTAAGAAATTTGGCTGAATTTGTCATTCCATCGGTTTCTCTGAGGTGAGGGGAGCAGCTCTGAGTGGGCAAAGTCCTTTCTTTCTTTCTTTAGACAGAACATAGCTGGGATTCTAAGCCAGGAAATAGTTCCCAGAAAACAGATGCGTCATAACGAAAAAGGATCAGAAAACTAGAGGAAAGATCAACTATTTGAAAGAATCTGGAGAATGAAGCAACTTTATTTTCATAACAAATTAATTTAGGGAGCAAGCATTAATTTTAAGGTTGCCTTTTAAAATGTTGCTATTAACCACAGCAAGAAAGAAACCATAAAGGTTGAATGAGAATAGCCCCAGGACCACAACTAGTGATCTTTTTTCACTGGGGCAAGCAGCACAAAGTATGCCTTCAATGGAGGGTGGAGGTGGGAGGGGGAGAGGAGGAGGAAGAAAAGCAGGGTACCACCCCATAGAAGAGGATAGGCAGGGAGGGGAGACCATAGGATACCACCTTGAGGCTGCTTCTGGGAGCAGGATGGCAGGAAGGGAAGGGTGACAGAGAAGACAGAAAAGAGGTCATCCTAGCTCACTGGAATCTATTTTTATACATTATTCTTGTTCCTTAAGTGCTCCACAGTTATTTCTATGGTACTAAAGACCATCAGGTACTATTGGCACCCTTTAAATTGAGCTCCCTTGGTCAACATACCTAGCTGCCCCACCTGAGTTACAGCTGGGATGTATTGTGGATCCCTTCCAGCTCTAACAATCTATGTTCTCTGTATTTTAGTGCTATCTACATTCTCCAATCCATTCTCCAGATTTATAACTAGGCTGAGACAATACAAGGAGAAAAAAATCGGAAAAAGAGATTTTTGGTAGTAAGTAAAAAGAAGCAGAAAACCAAATCTTCTGTCACTATCCTCAACTTTCCACATAGTTCTGGGACAATACAAAGCAACAGGGGACACAAGCAAAATTTGCTCCAATTCTGCAGGACCTCATGATTGTTTTATAGATTTCTCTGACCATTCCAGCTAGATATGATCCCTCCCTTCACCAAACTCCTCTAGAAATCACTGTCTGCACATTTCATTTGGCAATTGATCATTACAACCTTGTATTATCTCTTCAGTTAGCTCTCTCATAGCCCTTTTGGAAGCTATAATCATCACAGGTTTAAGTTATCATAAGTAATAAAAAGTCTTTCATTGTCCTGAATTATGAGATTCTATATTTCTATCTAAGAGTGTTGTGTATTGAACCAGGATCAAAGTCAGAATTGTGAGTTAATGTCTATGGAACAATGTATTATAAAGAGTGCTAAGTCTGAAGTCATATGACCTGAGTTTGAATTGCAACTATGCCACTTCCTACCTTGGTTGGGAAAGTCATTTCTCCTTTCTCTGCCTCAGTTTATTCGTTACATAAAATGAAGGGACTGAACTAAATGGCCTCTGAGATCCCTTCTGGCTCAAAAGCCATGATCTTGTGATTCATGATGCTTTGGCCAATGAGTAGAGATTGTCATTCCAAGGATGCAGTCTATGAAATGAAGCTCCCTCACCCCCTTCATAGCCTTTGATGATGGTGGCACAGTATAAGAAATTGGGAGACCAAAGAGAGGTGACAGGACTACCAAGGTGCCAGGTCCTATTTTCCTCCATGTGTATGGAAAGCTCCACACCCCATGATGAACACTGCTGTTGTCACTAATTCGGGGTTAGTATGTATGATGAGCCATTAGGACAGGAGTTCTGAACCTTTTTTTAATCACAGACTAGTGAATCAGTCTAGCAAACCCTGTGAACCCCTTCTCAGAATAATGTTGCTTTCTTTTTTTTTTAATTCACAATTAAAGTAAATGTGAAGTTTGAAGTCTGTGAAAATAAAGATGTAAATTTTCCCACTCAAATTCAAGGACATTTTTGTGGTCTGAGAACACCAGGTTAAGAACCCCAGGCATTAGGCAGTATATGATGGTACAGTTCCTATAAAGGAAAAACTGAATATGGTGGTACCATTCTTCCGGAGAAGAATGGAAATAAACAAAAAACTTGAGTGCTCCCTTAGAACAACTTGATGGAATTGACCTCATGACAAAGACAAGACAAGGTGGAAAGAGTATTAGACACTTAGCAGGAGGCTTGAACCTAGGTTTGAGTCTCAGCTTTCACACTTTCCAGCTTTGTGAATGTAGGTCTCTTCCCCTCTCTGAGCCTCAGTTTCTTCATCTGTAAAATGAGAGTGATAATACCTACATTATATACTTCTCCAGTTTGAAAGTGCTTTATAGAAACATGAACTATTATTTTTTTGCTTATTCTATTTCATTCCTTCATTATATTTCAGAATCATCAACCTTTAAAGCTGGAAAGACTCTTAAAAAGGTCCTTTTTAAGGATGAAATGTGTTCATCATCCAGCAAGTTAGGTGATAGAAGGGAGCTGGAGTCAGCCTTCCCAAATTCCCAACCACATGTCTATTCTATAAAACTATCTGCATTAAAACAGGAGGCATCTTCATCCCACTGTTGACAAGCCCTCTAGCCAAAGAGATCCTGGAGAGAAAAAAAATTAGAACTAGTCCAAAGTGCCTGCAAAAATCGATATCAATCACAGTAGGCTGTTCCTCTCCAACTTTTCTCCATCTAATTTGCCAAAAGCATTTCCTCTAATCAATTGCCTAGTTTGGAAGAGTCCAATGCCGTAAGCCATTTCCTCCCTTAGTCAAGGGCAGATTGGAAGAGGGTTCATTGTATGTAGTTGTATGTCCAGGTTGAGATGTATGAGTCTCACTTTGTTTCATTTAATGGTAATGAAGAATGGGAGGCATTTTACCAAGTCCAGAACTCTCTCAAAGCTCTGCAAATGTGAATCTCAAGTCTAGCTCTGGCCTTTGGGGCCCACAATTTGTTACATCAGCCAATGCAACTTCCTGCCTCCAGGACCAACTCAGCACTGCTTTTCTTTAACAAGACTCAGAGGTTTTGCGACAGCGGGGGCCCTGTCTGATTTAAACTTCACACCTCCCTTTGTATCTATACCAGGGTAGGCGCTTAATAGCTGTTTAATTTCAAAAAAGAAAAAATGGGAAAAAGTAAAAAGTTTAGTGGGCCCTTAAACCTTTAAATAGCACCTAGACCCACATAGTAACAGGCCAATTGAAAATAAATCAGAAACACATGGGTTAAATTGCTGCTACAAATAGAAATGGGCTTAAAAGAGAGGAAACCTAATCAGCAGACTAAAGAACTAATGTTTTTGATAGTGATGCAAATAGCAAGGGGATTATATGAGAAATTGGGTAGATATAGATACACTTAGCTCAGTACCTGGTAGATAGCAAGCACTTCATAAATGCTGTTGTTGTTGTTGTTGTTTTAATTGCCTTATTCATATTTTTCTCTCCCTTCATTGTCTAACCCAGGATGAAAAGGAAAGGAGAAAAAAAAACTATTAGCCAGGGCTTTCTAGAACTATTCTAACATTGCTGGGAAACCATGCGGTCCTTTAAGGGGAAAAAAAAAAGATCAACTTGTTTTCCCCTAAGGGAAAATTTAAAGTGTTTTCTCAAAAAGAGAATTTCCCAAATTCTTTGTTTAAAAATAGCTCTTAAAAAAGAAAACTCCAAAAGATTAGAATGGTGTAGCAGGACCTTTGGATTTAGAGAGCCAGAAAGACCCTTAGAGGTCAAGTCCAACCCCATCATTTGAAACAGGAGAAAACTAAAGCCCAGCGGAATTAAGGGGCATCCAATAGAGTGTCAGAGCTAGACATAGGCCCCAAGTGGCAGAGCTGGGGTTCGAGCCTCCTTCCCCTGAATCCAAATGCTATGGCCCTTCCCACTGTACAGCACTGCCTCCCCCCCCAGAGGTAGCAGTAAAAATACTGGCCTGGAAATCAAAGATTTCAGTTTTCATCCTAATTTTGCAGTGGGCTAGGTATGTGACCTTGGACAGGTCACTTTTCCTCTTGAGTCTCGGTTTCTTCATCTATAAAATGAAAACTTTAGACTAGATGATCATCTAATATTGTGGCAGTATAAGTGTAAATAAAATAATAATTAACAAAAAAAATAATAATTCTAATAACAACACTAGGCCTAATGTTAGGAGGACCCAAGTTCAAATGCAGACTCAGGCACTTACTAGCTGTGTGACCCTGGGCAAGTCACTTAACTCTCAGTTTCTTCATCTGTAAAATGGGGATAATAATACCACCTAACTCCTAGGGTTGTTGTGAGGATCAAATGAGATAATAATTGTAAAATGTGTTGTATACTGCCCAAAACATATTAAATACTATATAAATATTAGCTATTATTAATAGTATTTATATGGCTCTTTCATGTTTACAAAGTACTTTATAATGTGATTTAATCCTCACAATAACCCTGAGAAGTAGGACTATTATATCCCCATTTTACAGGGGAGGAAACTAAGGCTATATGACTTGCCCTAGGTCTGACAGGCAATAAGAATCTGAGGCTGGATGGGAATTCAAGGGTTCCTGACTCCAGGTTCATCACTTTGTTCACTGGAATATCTAGCTGTAGAAGTTATGGCTAAAGATTCAATTTATGGAAATAGATACCAGAATACCAGAAAAGAAGCCAAAGCTAGGCTTAGGAAGGGAGGAAGTGTGAAATTTTATGAGAGGATTTGTAAAATGTGAGAAATTAGATCCAGGAAGAAAAGGCTAGCAAAATTAATTCAGAAGAGTAGAGTGACGGGTTGGAAGTCAGATGAGGTTCAATATTAAGAACTATCTGACAATAAGTAAGGTCTGACAAAAAAAAAATAGAATGGATTATAAAGAAATATATATCCCAGATATCTGACTCCTGTGGGGTAGCTATCTTGTTGTCAGGCAGGCAGGCAAAAAACATTTGTTTACTGAGGATACCCCACCCACAAAAAAAGAAAAAAACATGGTCCCTGGCCTCACAGTTCATGTTCCTTTTATTTCATTTATTTAGCCATTTATTTATTAAGCACAGAGACTTTTTTATTCTTTTTTTTCAGTTCTAAATTGTCTTCCTTCTCTCTTCCCCTCTCTGCCCCCAAAGAGAAGGCAAGAAAAATAAATGTGTATATCAATATGTATGGTCATGTCAAGCAAATATACAAGGTCAAGCAAAACAGTTTCCATATTAACCATGTTCTACCCTCCCCCTAAGAGAAAGAGAAAGAGAGAGAGAGAGAGAGAGAGAGAGAGAGAGAGAGAGAGAGAGAGAGTTGTTATTTGTCCTTCATTTTTGAAGAGGACCAATGACATCACAGAATGTCTTGACTAGTGGGTAGATTTAAGTGAGATAGAGTTGAACAAAGTCGTCAGCCTCTCTCTTCCAGAGTCACCAAAGTCCAGTGGCAAGACAAAAGTCAAGACCACTGGTAATGGCCCAGGATGCAGTGGATGACCTTGGCGTCTTTGATTCCTGACCAAGCTCTAAGTGCTCCACAGTACCTGCTTCAACCACCTTCATGGCTGTTGGAATAAATTGTATTAATCCACCCATTCTGGAGAGGGAAGTCTTCATATGCTTGAGATAGTAATCCCATTAACTCACCAACAGATTTGAGGCCTGTCAGTTACTCTCAATTTGGTTTAGCCTGTCTATTGAGATGGTTTTACTGGGGTCTGCACGTGCTACAGCTTCTTGGAGTCACAGGTGAGAGTTGGGTGAGAAGTGGAAGCCAAAGGTAGATGAGCAGCCTTGAAAAGGGCCCAGAAAGCCATCACACCAGAGGTACTAGTCCTCCCTGAACACCCCACACATGAAAGTACTAGTCCAGGAAAAAGGCAGACGGTAGGATTTGAGCTGAGTGTTGAAAGAAGCCAGGAAATTGCAAAGGCAGAGTGAGGGAAAGCATCACATGCTTGGGGTTGGGGGGGGGGCAGCGCAGGGGGGGGGGGGGGGGCAGCAGGACATCAGTATAAAGGTACAGATATAGGAAATGATGCAAGTAAAGCAGTATAGCCAGATTGTAGGGTACATGGAAGGGAGAAAAGTGTAAGAAGACTACAAATGTAGGAAGGGGCCAAGTTTTGAAGGGCTTTAAATCCCAAGAGAGGATTTTATATTTTACTCTGGCAGTAAAAGAAAGCCACTGGAGTTTATTGAGTTAGAGCAGGAGGAGGGGTGGGGAATGATGTGGTCAGATCTGTGCTTTAGTCAAAATCACTTTAATAACTAAATGGAGGAGAGATTGGAGTGGAAAGAGATTTGAGGGAGGAAGACCCATTAGAAGGCTACTGCAACAGTCCAAAGGCAAGGTGATGAAAGTGGTGCTAAGTGGAGAACAATTATAAAGAAAACAAAGATAAGATTTGATAAAAGATTAGATATGTGGAATGGGAAAAAGACAAGAATTGAGGATGACAACAAGGTTAGGAACCTGCATGACTTGGAGGATGGTGTTCAGTAGTAAAAGGGAAATCGAAAAGAGAAGAGGGTTTCAGAGGAAAGTTAATGGACATGTTTTGCATGTATTAAGTTTGAGATGCCTAAAAGATCTTTTCAGTTCAAGGTGTTCCAAAGACAGTGATGTAGGGAACTAAAATTCAGGAGAGAAATTAAGATTGGTTATTAAATCTGAGAATCACCTACATAAAGAAGATAACTGAACCCATGGGAGTTGATATAATTACCAAAGAGATAGGATAGAAAGGCAAGAGAAGAAGGCCCAAGACAGAGTCTTAGGACACATCCATGGTTCATGGGCTTGACATATATGAAGATTCAGCAAAGGATGCAGAAGGAGCAGTCTAACAGGTAACAAAAGAACCTGGAGGGAGCAGTGTCACAAAAACATAGAAAAGAGAGACTTTCCAGGAAGAGATGATGATCAGCAGCGTTCAAAGGCTACAGAGAAGTCAAGAAAGATGATAACTGGGGTCAATTTTCAGTTGACTGATGAAGTCAAAGTCATATTGCAGAGGATTTTGAAGCGAGAGGAGAAATGAAAACATCAAATGTAGACAGCTTCTTCGAAGAGTTTAGCCAACAAAGGGAAAGGAAATATCAGATGATGGCCAGAAGTGACAGTTGGATCAATTAAGGATTTTTTTTTAAGGATAGGAGAGCTATGGGCATGTTTGTAAGCAGCAAGGAACGAGACAATAAATAGGAAAAGATTGAAGATTAGAGAGAGAGAGCAGAGATGATGATAAAGACAATCTACTGGAGAAGTTGGGAGGAGATAAGATCAAGGGTATGTAGAGAAAGACTTCCCTTGGCAAGAAGGGTTACATCTTCATCATAGACAGAAGTGAAGTGAAAGATAGTCAAGGAAGATGTTTGAATGAAATGAGGTAAAGAAAAGGGGACACTCACAGAATAGCCTCATTTTTCTTTTTATTTCTTTTTATTTAATTTTTCTTTTTGGATGAGGCAATGGGGTTAAGTGACTTGCCCAGAGTAGAGTCACACAGCTAGTGAGTGTTATGTGTCTGAGGCTGGATTTGAACTCTGGTCCTCCTGACTCCAAGGCCAGAGCTCTATCCACTGCACTACCTAGCTGCCCCGATAGCCTCATTTTTCAAAAAGTTTGAGCTAAGATCCTCAGTTGAGAGAGTGAAGGGAGGGGATGTCACAAGAGGCTGGAGAAGAGATGAAAAGGGTTGGGTCTCCTAAGCAAATTGTTTAAGGAGACATAAAAGGATTGTGTTGCTGCAACGAGGGACCAGGTAAGATTGTGTAACATAAATTTGTATCAGAGCCAATTAGCAGTTTCATGATTTTCTATAGTTCCGGTTAGCAGCACGCAAATGTGAACAAAGGAGGCAAATGGTGGAAGTAATCCAGGGTTGGAGTCTGGCAAGACACAATCAGCAATAGGATAAGGCTTTCTGGGCATTTAAGAGAAGAAGATAGCGTAAAATTAAATTGGTTCACCAAGAGGTCAAGACAGGAAAAGAAGGTGAGTGTAGCTAAAACCAGGGTAATGGCTTTGGAAAGAATTGAGGGGTAGAAGAAATGGAGGTCATAATAAGGAAGAAGAACAAGGCTAGGGGTCATAAGGC
Source organism: Vombatus ursinus (assembly GCF_900497805.2). Lineage (NCBI taxonomy): Eukaryota > Metazoa > Chordata > Mammalia > Diprotodontia > Vombatidae > Vombatus > Vombatus ursinus. The sequence continues at coordinate 10,408,621 of NW_020948983.1, forward strand.
ACACAGAAAGATAGATTGATAAAACATGATCTGATACAGGAATTTTTGGTGTTCATAAATATGAAAGTAGAGCAGCTGTGGGAAATGAAAAGATCAAAGTTGTGACTATCTGTGTGTGTAACTGAGATGGAATAGATGAGTAAGTCACGGGAATTGAGTAGATGAGGAACTGTGAAGTCAGGGTCTTTGAGGGAGTATCACTATATACTTTAAGGCCTCCTGGTGTGAGGACAAGAGTTGCGGTGGAAAGAATGACAATAAGCCAGGCACTGAACTCCCACTGAGGAGGGAAGAAGAATGTCCTAGGGATTGACAGGCAATAGCCACCAAAATCTAGAGCTACTGATAAATTTGTGTAATATGAATCTCACATAATATGTTCCTGAGAAATAGCAGTAAAGGGAAATGAAAGTAGCAGAATAGGTTCAATGGCCTCTTTTAATCCCTAAAACCCAATAATCAGAAGGAGCATAGTAGTACCTTTAGGATATGCTAATCATGAGGTCTTGGGGATCCCTTGGAAGTTGGTTTCCTTATTCTTTTCATAAGTTCAATTTTCCAAGAACAACTGGAGATACATTTTTAGTCACTGCCCCTCACAGTGAATACAAAGGAAAGAATCAACATAATAAGTGAAAAGGGCACTCTATTTGGAGTCAGAAGGTCAAGGTTCAAGTCCTTACTCTCCCACATACTAGCCACATGGGTAAAGTGGCTTAGCTTCATTGAGATTCAGTTTGCTCATCTGTACAATGAGCATAATGATTCTAGCACTCTGCAGGGAAAATTGTGAAGAAAGCATTTTGTAATGATGCCACATGCTTCCTAAGTCAAGGATAAGTGATTTTCCAATGTGGAGACTCCCTCCCCTACTGAAGATCATCACCACTCTCTGACTTAGTAGAAGTCTTCAGGAGCTACAGTTGCTGACAAATTCATGCCCTGTTGCCAACTTTGTGTAGTGAGGAGCAAAAACTTAGCTTGGCTGGTCCTTAGGTGACAAATACTGTATTATAGGTAGTATAACTTTTTCCATCTGGATAGGCCTTAATCTCCCTCTACAACTGTAGCTTCTAGAACCTAGAGTTACATCCATCCCATCAAAAAGTGTCAGAGGAACTAGGACTCAGGGGGCTTGAGATAATAGGAAAGAATTGCTATATATGTGAACAGCTGATGATGATTATGACAAAATATCTTGATTTGGAAGGAGGGATGAGGAACTAAACATTGTCAAGAATCTTTCTTTTTTTTTTCATTTAAAGGCAACATTTCCAAATACTAAATATTTTCCTGCCCAGGCTCAACTTGACTTTTCCAATGAATAGAAATAGAGATAGGAAATGGACCTGTGATTTCATTCTGATTTTTTTTTGTGTGATTTTTCATTGTGATTCCATTTCATCTCAGGTGAGAAAAGTACCTTTACCAATGAAGATCTTTATACCTTCTCTGTAACATAGCATTAGCACTTCCTATGGTACTGAGAAGTTAGGTGGCTGGCGTAGGGTTACACAGTCTGTACATTTAAGAGGTCATGCTGGAACCCACGTCTTTCTGGCTTTGAGGCCACCTCTCTATCCTCTGTTCCATGTTCCCAAAGAATAGCAAGGTGACCTTTTTACATCTACAAGGGAACAGCAACAGTACATTTTTCACTAATTTCTGGAATGTCTGGTTTGAAACTAAAGCTTTTCCATATTCCTTCTCAAGATAACAATCCACCTCAAAGCCTAGAAAATGAAAATCATGAAATGCTTATAGGCATTCCAGATGTGGGTTAAGCATGTGAATTGCCATTTTTTTCTAGCTTTGACATCAATACATGTTTATAAAGCCTTTCCAAGCAGGGGCAGAAAGCTTTCATTTCCTGCCAGAATACAGAACTAGTGGTAACTCTTAGATGAGTGGTATGCCCCACCACTGAACCCCTCCCATTACTTCCCTGCCACTTAGGAATGAATCAAGTCTAATTGGCCATTTCTGAGCCAGGACATGGAAAGAAACTTCACCTCCCCAAAAAGAAGAGTGTGGCTCTTGCCATTCTGTAATTAATTATTCTTAACCTGTTTATTTTTCTTTCACTATCTCCTCACAACCACAACTATCTTCTTTTTTTTAATAAATTTATCATTTATCTTTAACATTCTTTTCCTTTTAAATTTTGAGTTCCAAATTCTCTCCCTCTCCCACTCCTCCCCACCCACTGAGAAGGCAAGCAACTGATATCAATTATACATGTGAAACCATGCAAAACATATGTCCATATTAGCCATATCACATCCCCCCCAAAAGAAAAGGAAAAAAGGAAAGAAAGCAAGAAAGTTATACTTCAATGTGCATTCTCTCTTTGGAGGTGGATAGCATTTTTTCATGAGTCCTTTAGAATTGTCCAAGAGTAGCCAAGTCTTTCACAGTTGATCATCATTACAACATTGCTATGCATAATGGTCTCCTGGTTCCTGTCAATCCACTTTGCAATAATTCATAGAGATCTTGCCATATTTTTGAAACCACCACCCCCGTCATTTATTATAGCACAATAGTAATCCATCAAATCATATGCTACATCTTTAGTCATTCCCCAATTGATAAGAATCCCCTCAATTTTCAGTTCTTTGCCACTAAAAAAATAGCTGCTATAAATATTTTTGTACATATAGGTCCTTTTTCCCTATGATCTCTTTGGGGTACAGACCTAGTAGTGGTACTGCTGGATCAAAAGATGCATAGCTTCATAGCCCTTTGCGTGTAGTTCCAAATTGTTTCCCACAATTCCACCAACAGTTTATTAATGTGCCTATTTTCCCTCATCCCCTTCAGAAATTTGTCATTTATAATAGGTGTGAGGTAGTATCCCAGAGTTGTTTTAATTTATATTTCTCTGATCAATAGTGATTTAGAGCATTTTTTCACATTACTATAGATGGCATTGATTTCTTCTTCCAAAAACTGACTATTCCTATCCTTTAACCATTTATCAATTGGGGAATGGCTCTTATTTCTATAAATTTCACTTGGTTCCTTATATATTTAAGAAATTAGGCCTTTGTGAAGAAACTTGATGCAAAAAAAAATTATATTACTTCATTGTCTATGATACCTTTTAGCAAAATGTAGCTCCCCTGATTATCTCTTAATTAGGTAACTTTTTGTTTTTTCTTTGTTGAAGATCATGATTGCTATCTCTGATTTTTTTTTTATTTCAGATGAAGTATAACAGATTCTGCTTCAGCCCTTTATTTTTAACTCTGTGTATGTGTTTCTCTTTCAAGTCTCTTGAAATCCAACATATTGTTGGATTCTGGTTTCTAATCCATTCTGCTATTCACTTCCATTTTATGGGTGAGCTCATCTCATTCACATTCAAAATTATGATTATTCACTGTACATATCCCTTCATTCTATTTTCTTCAGTTTATCCTTCTCTCTTTTTAATCCTGTCTCTCCTCAAAAGTCTGTTTTGCTTCTAACCACTGCTTCCCTTAACCCACCCTCCCTTAAATCACCCCTCCCATCTTTTATCTCCTGCCCCTCATATTTCTCTATTGGATAAGATAGATTTCTATATCCATCTGAGTATGTATATATGTTCTTCTCTCTTTGAATCAATCCCTATGAGAGTGAGGTTCAAGCATTGACAACCACCCCATTCCATTTTCCCTTCCACTATAACAGATCATCCTTGCACACCTCTTTTATGTGAGAAAAATTTCCCCATTCTACCTCTCCCTTTGCCCTTCTCCCCATATATCCCTCTCTCACCCCTTCAATTTTTTTTTTGGAAATCATCCCAACATAATTGACTCACATCCATGCCTTCTTTCTATGTAGACTCCTTCTAGCTATCCTAATAATGATAAAGTTCTTAGGAGTTCCATGTATCATTTTCCCATATAGGAATGTAAATACTTTAACTTCATTGAGTCCTTTATGATTAGTCTTTCATGTTTACTTTTTTATGCTTCTCTTGAGTCTTCTGTTTGAAAGTGAAATTTTCTATTTGTCTCTGGTCTTTTCATCAGGGATGCTTGAAAATCCTCTATTTCATTAAATATCCATTTCCCCCTGAAGGATTATACTCAGTTTTGCTGCATAGGTCATTCTTGGTTGTAATACTAGATCCTTTGCCTTTCAAAATATCACATTCCAAGTCCTCCGCTCCTTTAACATGGAAGCTGCTAAATCTTGTGTCAACCTGACTGTGGTTCCACAATATGTGAATTGTTTCTTTATGGATTCTTGCAATATTTTGTCTTTGACCTGGGAGCTCTGGAATTTAGCTATAGTATTTCTGGGAGTTTTCATTTTGGGATCTCTTTCAGGAGGTGATCAAAAGATACTTTCGATTTCTATTTTACCCTCTGGATCAAAAATATCAGGGTAGTTTTCCTTTATAATTTCTTGAAATATGATATCTAGGCTCTTCTTTAGATCATGGCTTTCAGGTAATCCAATAATTCTCTAATTCTTTCTCCTCAATCCATTTTCCAGGTCAGTTTTTTTTTCCAATAAGATATTTCACATTTTATTCTATTCTTTCATTCTTTTGACCTTAATTTTTTCCTGATTTCTCATGGAGTTATTAGTTTCTACTTGCCCAATTCTAAATTTTTAGGGAATTATTTTATTCAGTGAGCTTTTGTACCTCTCTTTCCATTTGGCCAAGTCTGCTTTTTAAGGAGTTCTTTTCTTCAATGATTTTTTGTGTCTCTTTTGCCAGTAAGCCAATTCTATTTCTACAGTGTTATTTTCTTCAAATTGTTTTGCCCCTTTTACTAAGCATTTAATTCTCTTTTCATAATTCTTTTGCATCACTCTCATTTCTTTTTCCAATTTTTCCTCTACCACTCTTATCTCTTTCTTTAACTCTTCCAGGAATTTTTGTTGGACTTGGGTCCAATTAGAATTTTTCTTTGAGGCTTTGTTTGTAGCTATTTTTAATGTTGTTGTCTTCTGAATTCAAGTTTTGGTCTTCCCTGCCACCATACTAGCTTTTTGTGCTCAAGTCTTTTTTATTGTTTACTCATTTTTCCAACCTATTTCTTGATTTTGAACTTAATGTTAAAGTTGGGCTCTGCTCACCTGGGATTGGGGAGGCACTGTCCCAACCTTCAGGCTTTTTTGTGCTGTTATACTTAGAACTTGTTCTGGGAGTCTGCAAGATCTTGGTGCTTCTAAGATGATATGATCCAAGGGAGAGGTGTGTCCACTGCTTTCCTCATCTGCTCTTTGTCAATGAAGGGCCTCTTCTCCCCTCCAGCTACAAGTGCTAACTCTCCCTCTTGGCCCTGGAATTGTGACCAGCTTCCCTGCTCTACTACAGTCACAAGCATTAGTGCTACTCGTGGCCTTAGAACTACAACCAGGGCCCCTGCTGCCTTGTGACTGATGAGAAGCACTTCTCTCAACCCTGGAACTGTGAATCAGAACAGCAGTTCTGCACAAGAGAGTTGCCAATCAGTACCAGGCCCTGTACCCAGTGCCAGCAAAGGTCCCCTGTAATCTCTTTATGACCAGTTGTCCAACCCCTCCTTAGCATCTCTGAGCTGAAAGCTCCCAAAGTTGCTGCTGCTGCTGCTGCTGCTTCCAAGGCCCTCTGCTGGTGCTGGTGCTGTGCTCTGGGCCAACTCCCACCCCAGTGTCACAGACCTCTCCTACTGACCTCCTAAGCTGTCTTAGGCTGGAAAAATGTCTCACTCTGACCTCTTGTTGGCTCTATCTCTCCAAATTTTGATTTGAGGAGTAATTTTAAAGTTGTCTGAAGAGGAATGTTGGAAGAATTCAACTGGGTTGCTGCCTGTATTCCACCATCTTGGCTCTGTCCTTGGGAACAATACTTTTCTACAAAACTTCCCAAGCTGCCTGGATCTTTAGGCATTGAGTTCCCTATCAGTGTAAGTGTTCAAATTGAAGGCATCAGGACTCTGATAAAGGAGATTTCTATATGGAAGGATGTTGGTCTTAAGTCCTTTCAGCTTCTAAGAAATGTAACACTGCAATATAGAATTGAAACCTGGAAGGAAATTTAGAAATCAATCAGCACATTTATTAAGCATCTGCTATATACCAGGTAATTCATCCAGTCCTGCTCCCCTCATTTTATAGATGAGGAAACTGACACCTGGGAAAGTAAACTGACTTCCCCAAGGTCACACAGGTAGCAAGTAATAGGGTCAGAAATTCAAACCCTAGTCAATCTGACATTAAATCTAACACTTTCTATTTTGCTATTCTGCCTTCCTCTATTTAAGAGATTTTTCCTGTGTAACATGAAAGGCCAGAATATAAAGTAAGGGATGTCTAGTTTCTTTAGTTCAATACTCCTATATCAATAAACTAGAAACCTCATTATCTGACACATACCCTGAAAATATAGTCATCATCTCGCCTTACAAGCACATAAGCTCACAAAGTTCAAAACAGGAATAAGTTTAGTTAGAGGTAAGGGACATAAATAAGGTTCAAAGCACACAGGCTCTAATAATGCCCACAAATAAGCAACCCTCCCATCAGAGGCCTCCCTCAGCTTATACAGTGGAAGTTATTTTTTTCCACACAAGTATACATCTATTACTATTGGATTTCAATTTATTATATCCAGTCCAATGTTACAGTCTTTCAAAACATTTTTATCTTGATTGTGTTACCCAATGTGCTAATTACTCTGCCCATCTTTATGTGAAGTTGGTGTGTGATTTGCTATTTTGATTATCATTTAATCTCTACCTATAACCAAGACAGGTAAGTACATTACTAGCACGAGGCCAAGCACAGATCCCAGGAGCATATGCCTAGAAATCACTTTCCAAGTTGTCATTGAACTTTAAATGACTACTCTTTTGGCCTGCCTATTCAAAAAGTTTCAAAATCACATCTCTCCATCTTTCATATATTATACAGAGCCTATTTCCAAAATATTTAGAGCAAGAGTTCTTCACCTTTTTTGTGTCATGGACCCCTTTGGAAGACTAGTGAAGCCTATGAACCCCTTATCAGAATAATCTTTTTCTAAAAAATACATACATACATAAAAATACTAGATTTCAGTTACAGTTTGGCGACAATAAAGATGAATTATTTCCCTCATCCAAAGTAACAGATGTCCTAAAATCTATCCAAAGACCCCTAAAATCTATCCAAAGACTCCAGACTTCAAACATAGGGAGATCTCTAGACCCCAGGTTCAGAACTCTTGATTTAAAGGAAAAAGATCCCATATCATCCCCTGCCCATGACCCCATCAAGAGGAGAAATTTTTATAATACTCTATATTGGCTGAGTAGAGTCAGAAGACCTGAATTCAAATTTTGCCTCATGTATTTACTAACTTTGTGACTTTGGGCAATCATTTAACCTCTCATCTTCAGCTTCTCCATCTACAAATTAGGAATAATAAATAGCACCTACTCCACATGGTTGTTGGGAAGTTCAGTTGAGATATCTGGAAAGCATTTCGCAAAGAAAGTACTATAAAAATATTACCTCTTATTATTGTTGCCATTATATTCTAAATTTTGTGAAAGAGAACAAAGATCTGCAAGAAAAGGGCAGACAGTTTAGACCAAAGCGTTTAGAAACATTGGCCTTAGTCTAGAACTCTGCCCATTACCTTTGGCCTGAGTACAGAAATGTAATACCCTCAGGAGAGGCAGTTGGCCTCATGCTTCATAGCTAGTTCAACATGTTCAACTGAAAATTCACAAGTTGGAATGGAAAGGTTGCCTTGTGCAATGTGTGCTTATAACCAATCGCCCCTTTAAAAAATGATACGCAAAAAGACATCCTGGGGTAGGAAAGGGGGAAGAGAGAAGGAGGAGAATGGTTGTTCTGCTTTTCACTTTACAAAAGGATTTACCTTCTGGTTACTTTTTAAATAGAGATTCATCTATTCATCCCACTTTTTCTGAGCTCCTGTTATATACAGTGCCCTCACTGTACCAGGTTCTATGGAAGTTGGGGAGGGAAGGAGTGGTACAAACATGAGTCATTCATGGCTCCTACCCTCAGGAAACTTGTATTCTAATTGGAAAGGAAGGACCAACACTGACATAAAAAAGAAATAAGAAATAACATTATCAGTCAAATGCTAATTAAGTCATGGCAGCAAAGCACAGCACCTCAGATGAAAAGAGGGGCATACAGTCTCTCCTAAACAAAATGTGGGAGAAGAGCATCTGACATATTTCAGGTAGGAATTACAGATCATAATGATTATGTACCTGAACATGCATCTGTAGAATGAGACAGCAGTTTGGTGACTGAAGGAGTGGTACAGTGTTATGGAAAGCATGCTGAACTGAGAGAAGAGCCTTTCTGCAAATTACTGGCAATGTGAACTTAGGTGTATCACTTGACATCTTTTCCCATTATCTCCCCCTTTACCCGTGTCACTTGAAGAGGTGACCCTTCTCCTTGCCAAGACTAACTTCTCTATTTGCACTGTGGGTACAATCCCTTCCCATTTTCTCCAGCAGATTGGCCCCCATTATCATCCCCCACTCTCCAATCTTCAATCTCTCCAAATCTATTGACTCCTTACCTGCTGCCACAAACACTCCCATAGCTACCCAACTCTTTAAAATCCTTCACTTGATCCAATTATCCCTTCTAACTCTCATTCTATATCTGTCCTCTCTTTCATGACTAAACTTTCTGAGGAAGTTGTCTACATGAGATGTCTCCACTTCCTCTCACTTCTTGCAATTTTTCAGTTTGGTTTCCTACATCATTATTCAACTGCAACTGCTTTTTCCAAAGTTGTCAGTGCCATGTTAATTGGCAGATCTAATGTCCTCTTCTCAATACTCATTCTACTTGACTTCTCTATAGCTTTGACAGTGTCATTAAACCTCTTCTCTCCTGGATACCATGTTTTCTCTAGGTTTTTGTGACTCTGCTCTTTCTTCTCCTGGTTCTCTTCCTCCCTATCAGACTTCTCCTTCCTAGAGTCCTTTATTCTTCATCCACTTCATACTCACTGACCGTGGGTGTCTTCCAAGGCCATGAGTGCCTGTTTATACTATCTCATTTAGTGACTGATCTCCGGAGCTTCCATGGGTTCAATTATTATTTGTCTCCTGAGCCTGAGTGATGTGTCCCCCACATCACCAACTGCTTCTTAGACATTTCTAATTGTATGTCCTATAGATATCTCAAACTCAACATGTCCAAAACTGAACTAGTCCTTGGGAACAATACTTTTCTACAAAACTTCCCAAGCTGCCTAAAACACTCTTCTTCCTAACTTCCCTCTTACTGGTTAGGGTACCATCATCCTCCCAGTCACCTAGGTTCATAACTTCAGTATCATCCTCAGCTTCCCCATTGGGTTCACACCCTATGTATCCAAACTGTTGTTTTACCTTTCTTTTTTTTCCCTTAACATCACTTGCACATCTACTATTCTCTCCACTCACACAGCCACCATCCTAGTTCAGGCTCTAATCAACTCTTTCCTGGACTACTGTAAAAGCTTTCTAATTGGCCTCCCTTTCTGATGTCTAATCCAGCTACTCTAACCTCCACTCCTAATCATTCTACTAGATCCTCCACCCAGGAGAGATTTTTCTGAAGTGCAGATCTGATCATCTCAAACCACCCCTAACTCAATAAATTCTAGCAATTCACTCTAACTTTCAGGATCAAATATAAAATCCTCTGTTTGTGTATATGCACTGGCTATCTCCTGGGCCTAGAATGTTCTTTCTCCTCACCTCTGACTCCTAGCTTCCTGGGCTTTCTTCAGCACTCAACTCAAATTCCACCTTCTCCAGGAGGCTTTTCCTGTCCTTGGCCTGCCCCACCCATTATCTTCCAAGTATGTATGCATATACAAATATATACGTGAGTGCATGTCTATATGTGCATATCCTGTATGTACATAGTTATTTGTATGCTGTCTCCCTCATTTGAAAGTGAGCTCCTTGAGGCCAGGGATAGTATTTTTTGTCTTTTTTCTATCTTAAGCCCTTAGCATAATGTCTGGTACATAGTAAATGCTTAATAAGTGCTTATGTCACTAACAACTTGCCTAAGCCTCCACTTCTTGAATCTGTCAAATGGGTATAATTCTGAGTCAAGAGAAGATATTTGCATGTCCTAGGGGAGATTTGAAAATTGTAGAATCCTATTTTTGAAGGTTGTGTCCCCTGAAGTTTACTGTACAGCAGAGATGCTAAATTTTCACTATAAAATACATGACATCACAAAATAAATGCCTACAAGCCATGTAATTATAAGCATAACTACACATAACCACATCTAGTTATTAAAAAGCAGTATGTAAAAAAAAATCTAATTTGCCTCCTATTCCCAGTTCTAAAATAATACCTTCTCTGCCTATCTTATAGAACTATTTTGAGGGTCAAATAAGATAGACTACATGAGGGTACTCTGCCAATTATAAAATGCTGTACTAATGTAAAATGGTGGTATTGAAGCTATACTGTTCCGTAAGCCCAAGGTCAAGAATACAGCATCCTCAGCCATGAAGAACTAGGGAACATTTTCTGATGTAACCAATATAAAGCAAAATTGTTTTACTTAGCTATATGTATTTATTGCAAGAGAAGTCTTTATGTGGGGAGTTAGGGGAGTTTTTTAGGAAGAGATGTAAAAAAAAGAAGAAAAAAGAGGACCTCAATAAAGCATTTTTTAAAATAGAGGACAAGCAAAGACCAGAAATGAATATAAATAAGAACTGCTTAATTTTTGTATTTGTATTGTATTTGTATCCCCAGCATCTAGCATCATGCCTAGAATATAGCAGTTACTTAATAAATGTTTTTTGATGGACACAGACAGGAAGGACAGTCTTGGTACTATTATGTTTAATTTGAAGTATAATGTTTTTTAGCCATACATAATAGATTCACAGTTTTGTGCTCAATCCTCTTTTTCTGTACTTTGTACATGGAAATGTTTGTGCCTATTGATGACCATCTAGTTAATAAAAACATTTATTTGAAAGGAAAAAAAATCTAAGAAAACCCTCTCTCTCTCTCTCTCTCACACACACACACACACACACACACACACACACACACACACTCTACTACCACCAAGAAAAGAGGCTTCAAAGACTGAATTCCTTGGTGGGAAGTTGAGGCAGGAATAGTTGTCATTTTCCCCATTCAGAGTCAAAGCCCTAGCAACTTCACCAGCCAAACTGAATCTCAGCCCCTCATTTGACTTCCCCTGGGAAGCTGCCTGACGACAGACTGCCAATGGAGAATCATAAATACGCTGGTGGCTGGACTGCCTGACTTTATTGTGCTGAACTTGGTCCAGCAGAGGGCGGGAACCACTGCTCTGGGCCCTTACTTTCCTCTCTCGGGATGAAACAAACATTCTTTCTCTTTCCCTTTTTTAATTCCACTGTGGCTTAACAAATTATTTTTAAATGAGTAGCTTTAAAGACATTCAGAGTTTTCTTGTCATGTCATGTCATGTCATGTATTAGAAAAGCATCCAAGCCAGCAACCAGTCCATCCACTAAAAATATTTGGAAACAGAAACCTATGTTGCATTTAATGAAGGCTCTAAACTCCAAAAGACAATTGCTACTTGGACTAATATGGGAAGAACATGGAGTCACAGACTCAGAGACTTCAAGGTAGAAGGACATTAGTGGTCAATTAAAACCACTGTTACCTCCTCAACTACTGCCTTCCCTCTGATCAGTGTAGAGATAACCCAGGAACCTACATCTGCAAGCCCTAGGAATAGCCACAACACTATCACCACAATCCTATCCCCAGGCCACCAGCCTTGCTTCCAGCCTAGCCACCCCCCAGTCATCATCTAGGGTAGAAATATCTCAAGACCCCCTACTTAGCCACTCCCTGTGCTATGATCCCCACTTCTTCAATAGCTGAAGCTACTAAAGACCCAGAAGAGAAAATCCTCACCAAAAACTTTGGAATTGTCATGTGTTCTTACATAAAAAATGGGTAAGTTTTATCAATGGCGATGTCACCAAAGAACATGTATCATCACCCTAAACCACTCCCTCTTCAGGACTATTGGGTCTTTCCGTTGTCCTGCAGCCCCTCCTTCCTGTATGTGGTATCTTCCTCTTTTAGAATGAGAATTCCTTGAGAACAGAGACTATTCTACTTTTCTACCTGTTTCCCCAACACTTAGCAAAGTGCTCAGCACATACTGAACACTTTTACTAAATACTTTTTTAGCCATTTGTTCATTTAATCCAAACCCCTCATTTTGAAAATAAGGAATCTGAGACCCAGAGAGATTAAAATGACCTGCCCACAGTCGTATAGGTGGCCAAGCAAGGATTTGAACTCAGTTCCTCTGACTCCAAATTCAGTGTACTTTCTACTGTACCATGCTAAATCTCTCCATGTAAAATATAAAGATGTAAATGGCTCAGGACATTAAGAACAAATAAACATTGAGCATAAATTTTAGCATAGAGGATTCGGAATCACAGTAAACTCCAGTCATACAACCAAAATGGCCAGTTCCATATGCACATCTAGTAGTCTGATCATTGCCTCCAACTGATTCCCACTAGGCGATCAGAGGAGAAAAGTCATACCTTAACATAGCACATAAATTTTTGTAGAATGTTTTACATAAATTATCTCATTGGATGCTCAAGCAGTTACTATTATTATCCTCAGGGTGTTTAGGTGGTGCAGTGGAAAAAATCCTGGGCCTCCCCAGCTACTGCCTTCCCTCTGATCAGTGTAGAGATAACCTAAGAACCTACATCTACAAGCCCTAGGAATAGCCACAACACTATCACCACAATCCCCTCCCCAGGCCACCAGCCCTGCTTCCAGACTAGCCACCTCCCAGCCATCATCTAGGGTAGAAATATCTGAAGACTCCCTACTTATCCACTCCCTGTGCTACGATCCCCACCTCTGGAGGATGGGCAGTTACTGGAAACAGTGCTGGGTCTGCAGTCAAGAAGACTCCTTTTCTTGAGTTCAAATCTGGCCTCAGACACTTGCTAGCTGTGTGACCCTTAGCATGTCACTTAATGCTGCCTGCCTCAGTTTCCTCATCTATAAAATGAGCTGAAGAAGGAAATGGCAAACCACTCCAGTATCTTTGCCAAGAAAACTCCAAATGGGGTCACAAAGAGTGGGATATGACTGAAAATGACTGAACAACAAAGTTATTATCTTATCCTCATTGTAGAGATGAGGAAATTGACACTTAAAGAGGTTAAGTCATTTGTCCAAGGATCATGGAGCCTCAGAAGTATTGAAAGTGGAATTCTAATATGGTACCTCCTGACATCAAGTACAGTGTTCTCTCAGTTATATCACACTATCTCCATCCATCCATGCTTCTCATGTAAGAGAGATTTGGTTAAAACATAAATGGTTGACTATAGTTGGCAGTGTCTTGAATTTCTCTAGATGTTAGAGATTCAATTACCCCAGAGTCATTTTTCTTTTATTGTGCTGGGCTATTCAGTTTTCAGTTTTATTTCAATATATCTCATCTTTATATAACTTCAGTGCAGACCAGGAAGATTAAGAAGGTATCAAAACTTGATTGCCTTCTTGAGAAATGACCTTAGTCTTGAGTTTTAGATGCCACCCGGTATCCTAAACTGAACCTAACTAGATAGGAGTCTTCTTTTGACTTTCTTTAGAACTAAAAAAGTTCCAGCCAAAGGACCCTGTGTTCCCAAAACTGTGTGACAGAGCAAAAGCATATGGATCTGGCTCCATTTAAGAATTGGACTCAGAGTACTAGAAATATTCTTTCAACAATTCTTTCAGCACCTTGGAAAACATCTTCTCTGAAGCCTGAATCAACAATGTCAAGAGCCAGATAGGACTTTAGGTATTATCTTGGGTCAGAAGGTCCCAAGAAAGGAAGCAATTTGCGCAAGGACATGCAGCAAGTTGATAGCAGAGCCAGGACTCAGTTCTCCAGTTCTTCTACCCAGTCTGCTCTCTTTCCATTTTTCCATTTAGCTTTTCAAAAGCAACCAATCCTTGAAACAAAGCCTACCAGCTACTCAGGAAGAAAATCATCCACTCCCAATCTAAACACAAGAGGATTCAAATACCCTTCCCTCCCCAGGTGCAGTAGCTGAGCTCTCCAATGTACATGGTTAACACTTCCTGGTGTGCCCGAGATCCCTCTCTTTGGCATCATCGAGAGGATTAAAGTATGCCAGTGTGTCAATCACCAGCATGTCAACCAGCTCTCACCATCTGCTCCGTTTTTGCTTTCCTTCTGAAAAGGGTTTCATAGGAGCATATGGGAAGCAAGCTCCAAGATTCCAAATTTAGGAGATAGTTCAAAGTATTGGCATACAGATATAGCAAGTGACCACAAAATGGCACATTCAGAGTTTTATAAGGGGTGAAGAAGAAAAAGGTACTTTGCCTGCCTCTCTACATTTGTGTAGCTCCTTAGGCCTGAAGGTCTCAGAATGCCAGGGTAGTAATAGCATTTTCTTATCCATTACCTAGACTAAGCCAATGAAGTAGGTAGTAAATGTTTCATCATTCTCATTTTACAGCTGAGGACACCGAGATTCAAAGACATGAAGTCCTTTACCCAAGGTCACATACTTGTGTAACTGATAGGTCTTTGGCCACCTGCCAAGAATAATGTTCTTTTTGCAATATCATGAGATCCCTCAGAAGCAACCCAGGCCTAGCCCTCCCATGAAAACCAGGCATTCAGGGGAATAAGCATTAGCCCCTCCCTCAACCTGAACCCCTAAACTCATAATCACCTCTCTAAATTTACTCAGGCAAAAAAGAAAGATGGAGGAAGAAGAAGAGGGGGAGGAGAAAGAGGAGGAGAAAAAGGGGAAAGTAAGAAGAGGAGAAGGGAAAGAAGGATGAGGAGGAAGAAAAGAAAAAGGAGAATGAGGAAGAGGAGGAAAAGAAGAAACAGGAGGAAAAGAAGGAGAAGGAAAAGAAAAGAGGAGGAAGAGAAACGTGAGTCAGCGTGATAAAATGAAAAGTACTCAGAGTTACAACCTGAGCTCAAATCCCAGCTCTTTTACTTGCTACCAATGTGACCTTGGGCCTCAGTTTCTTTAATTGTAAAATGAAGGGATCAGATTAACTGCCCTCCATGGTCTCTTCAAGCTGTACAGCTATGGCCCTAGGAAATTAGATTCTCTTCTAAAGGAAATGAAAGGAGGAGAGGGAGGTAGATGATAGGAAAGAGGATCTCCTAAAAATGGAGGTGAGGAATAGAACAAAGATAAATTTCATTTAGTTGCATAATTAGAGACATAGAGATTATCCACTTCCTCATTTTACAAAAGGGGAAACCAAGGCACAGAAAGGTGAAGTGACTTGTTTAAAGTCACAGAGAAAATTAATGCTGGAGGCAGGAAATTAACTGAGGTATCCTGGTCTCCAACCTAATGTACTTTCTTCTTCATCGCTAGCACTCCCATACTTCACAACTCTGGTGAGGACTTACTCCCATTAAAAGCACACTTAGTCATCTTGATATGTGGGAGTCCTAAAAGACCTATTTCTTATATTGCTCCCAATGGCTATTGTGCAAACATTTGGCTCAAACAAAGGCAACTTGATCATCAGTACAAATTAAAGCCAAGATGACCTTTTTAGGATAACCTTTGGAGCATTTTTTATAGCTTTAATTGTTTAAAAAAAAAAACATTATTACAATGGCAACCACCTGGCTGCTGCATGTGATACTGGTGAAAAGAAACCCTTTTTTTAAGACACCTATAGCCTAATTGACTGTAACCCCAAACACATAATATGCTATAATTACTCCTATCAGCCTAATCTGTGTATAGCTGACACAGTTCTCCCTGGTCAATGCTCCTGGCAGCCGACATCGAAAGGACAGGTCAGTTGACATAACAGGTTTTGTTTAAGTTAGCAGAAACCCTGCTGGTGGCAGTGAATGCTGATAATTAGTGAGATAAGGACAGACCTCACCTGGCTATGAGTCTTCCTGCCATCAGCAAGGAGGGGAGGAGACTATTTTAATGACTTTGAAAGAAATCTCATATTGCTATTTTCTAGTTTTTCAACAAAGAAGAGAAAGAATAGGAAAGGAAAGCTATTGTAGGTCAAGAGAGGCTTGAGGCTCTCCACCCTAACCCAACTACCTTTTACCTGCCCCTATAATATGGTACATACAGTCCTATTTAGGTGAAAAAATCTACTCAACGTTTACGGCAGAGTTCAAATGTCATCTCCCACATGAAGCCTCCCATAATTCCCCACCAACACCCGTCTCCCCAGCTAGAAGTGATCCATCCTTTAGAAGATCTCACAATGCTTAGTATTCCTCTCTCTTAGGTATTAATATAGCCATTTGTGTTGTTTGTGCACATAAATGACCTCCCCTTTATCTCTGCTCTAATTCAGAGGGGTCAAAACTATGGTCTTTGGGCTGCCCGCAATACTCTGAGTGCTACCTGAACCAGGTAAAATGTTATTGGGAAATATTTAACAAAATCAATCAAAGACAATAAAACCTCAATAATATTAATGTATGGTTTCTAAGTCAATATGAGACCTGTAGAGATCCTTACCTACAGTTTAGTGACCTCATTTCTTTTTGAGTTTGACACCACACTCTAAATACTCATTAAAGCATGGAGGTGACCCTGGCTTCTCTCAGCCTTTGACAGGAAAGCTTGTGAGGGTTGGCAGAATTTACCAAGTTGGAACACCAGTGACAGGCCACATATGTTATTCAAAGATCAATCTAGCTAAATTATGAGTTCATTGCCAAGTTGGCCACAAAATGTTTATTTTTTTGGCCATAAAAATTCCCTAAGTTCATCTATTAAATTGTATAGGGACTGATCAATGTTGATGGAAGCACTCCACCACACATACACATACACACACACACACACACCAACAAAATTAGATCCTTGAAGTACTGGAAAAACTGTGTCGATTACTTAGCCCCTCCAGCAACTTAGTTGAAACATTCCCTTACACAACAATGTTCTATAGTAAGTCCTCGATTAATGTTCAATTGTTTATTTATTTGATAATAAAGATGGCTTGTGTTTGCTAGGTTGCAAAGAAAAGCGTGAAAGGCCAATCAGAGGCCAAAATGCAAAGTTGGCTAAATTTATTTTCTGTGCCCCTTTATAATCTCTTCCCTTCCTCCTTTCAGGAATCTATCACTCTCATTGTGACCTCTAGCTGCCCAGAATAGCCCACAACAACCTAACTAAGAGGTTCTTCATGTTCAGGCCCTATCTGGATTTCTTTCCCAGCATCAACATTTCCCCTGCTAGTGAAAGAACTTGCAAAGCTCACAACTGTGTGAGTGGAGAGACTCAATTATACAAAAGGTATTGTGACGGTCAAGTCAAGATTTGGCAGCTAACTGCAGGGGGACATCAACAGTAATGGGGGAGCGGGGGAAGCTAGGTGGCGCAGTGGATAGAGCACTGGCCCTGAAGTCAGGAGGACCTGAGTTCAAATGTGACCTCAGACCAAACACTTGACACTTACTAGCTGTGTGACCCTGGGTAAGTCACTTAACCCCAATTGCCTAAAAAAAATTAAAAAAAAAAACAGTAACAGGGAAGCTCAAAAGAAGGTAGAGTTTAGGGGGACAGCCAAAGATAATGAGCTCTTTTGGACATGTTGAGTTTGAGATATAGCATATCCAGTTAAAAATAGCCCATAGGAAATGGACATATGACTCTGCCTAGCTACCAAGGTGATATTCCTAAATTATGGATCTGTGTCACCACCCAGCTCAAAAAAACTCCTCCAGTGACTCTCAATTGCTTTGACTATGAAAATACAAATTACTCTGCTTAGCATTTATAGCCCTCCATAATGGGGCTCCAAACTACCTTTTTAGGCTTAATGTACCTCTCTCTCTTTCCGTAAACCGTACTTCAGTCAAATCAGACTCCTTGCTTATGTAAGCTATTTTATCTCCAGTCACCTGACTTTGCATATGGAATACCCCTCTGCCTGCCCCCATGCCTAGAATGTGCTCCCTTTTCACCTCCTTCTCATAAAAACCTCAGTTTCCTTCAAGGGTCAGATCAAGTACCACCTCCTCCAAGAAATCTATCCAGATCTTTGGTCCCTAATCCTACCAATTACTTCGGATTTACTTTGGACATACTTGGTATTTAATTGTCTATGTGCTCATTGTTTCTCAAGGCAGGGACTATTTAATTTTCATCTTTGTAATCCCAGCACCTATCGGAGTGCCTAGCATACAGTAAGTGCTTAATAAATGCCAATTGATTGCCTGAATTCAAAATCCCAGGAAAACATATATGAATGAAGGCCAACCCAAATCAAATAAATTGCCAGTATCAATTTTTGCCCCAGAGAACAGAAAATGAAACAACCCTTGGTAGAAAAGTTGGAGGTCATAGATTCAGAATGTTGCCTTTGCTATTCTATGTAGAGAGAAGGTTTTGCTCAACAGTTTTTCTTGTTAAAACGCAAGGCTGGCTGGTGGGAGGCCTAGAGGGAAACAACTGTGGAATAAAAAACAAAAGGTGCCAATAAAAAATCAAACTCTCTCTCTCTCTCTCTCTACATATATACACACACACATATATATATATACATATATATATATGTATGTATGTATGTATTTAAGTTCATTCTTCTTGGCCTCCTAGGCCTCAAGTGACAATGGACTTTCATCTGATTAACTAATACCTTTTAACTTGTCAGCACAAAATATCTCAGCTGAATTAAAATGTACTTGTCTGTAAGGGACAATGGGAAGCAATTCAGGCACTTTGGCAAGCAAATGGGGAAAACAATTGGGGGGACAGCAGTGAGATTTGGGGGGGGGCTGTAATGGTATCACATCTATTCCAGTAAATTTATAGGAACAACTTCAGAGACATCTAATTTGTCTTCAAACTCTAAAACCTGATGATGCTTGGTTGTTGTTCAGTTGTTTCAATTGATTCATCATGGCCCATTTGAAGGTTTTTTGTTTTGTTTTGTTTTAGGCGATTGGGGTTAAGTGACTTGCCCAAGGTCACACAGCTAGTAAGTGTCAAGTGTTTGGTCTGAGGACAGATTTGAATTCAGGACCTCCTAACTTCAGGGCCAGTGCTCTATCCACTGCATCACCTAGCTGCCCCACCATTTGAGGATTTCTTGGCAAAAATACTGACATGCTTTGCCATTTCCTTCTCCAGCTCATTTTACAGATGAGGAAACCAAGGCAAACAGGGTTAAATGACTTGCCCAAGGTCACACAGCAAGTAAGGCCAGATTTGAACTCAGGTCTTCCTGACTCTAGCCCTGGCACTCTATCCACTGTGCCACCTAGCTGCCATGATGATGCTATATGCTAGCAGTTTCAAAATAAAAATCCTAAAGTTTCCAATAAAAGTCTCTGATTAGCTGCAGTGCCACAGGTGATAGTATAGAGCATCTGTGGGTCACAACCCCATATGGATTCACAAAAAATTTGGCAAAAGTAAAAAGTTTCTGAATGTGCAATAACCAAAAATTAATAAAAAATCAAATGCATAATGAATTCGAGGTGTTTCTGGCAGCAGTTGCCTGCATTGTATCACTCAACTTCACTGCAGACTTGGTTCTGAGCACAAAGCATGCACACTTCACAGTGTGCGTGCCCTCAGGCCACACACCAATGAATACTGCCAAAATGCGCAAAGGGGTCACCAGCGGCAAAAGTTTAGGAAGCCCTGGCATAGAGCAGCAATCTCCCAAGTGGGGTGCACTCACCCCAGGGAGTGTGTAAAACCAATCCGTTGCTATATGGGAAGAAAATATTAAACGTATTTGTTTATTTTTTTTAAAGAAATTAAGTTTTACTAGTATATACAGATTGATCCTGGCTCCCTCACTTGGTCTTTCTTTTATACGGTCACATATTACCCACACAGCAAGTGAAGTATTGTCAACAAAGGGTAAGAATTTTGCAACTTAAAGGGGTTAACAGTGGCACCCTCACTCATTCATTCCCTTTTGGCATACCGCATTTCATGTGCCAGGTTATGTGGAATTATATCAAGTATTAACTAAAGGAATCCTCACAAAATGGACAGGTGGCTTAAAATGATTCCTAAAAGGAAACTGCAAACCAAAGATAATATTAATACTATGAGGACAAGGAGACAAGAAAATGGCCAGGCTGTTTTCCTTCTCATCTTCTTCAGGAGCCACATTATGAGGTAAAAATAACAACAATCTAATAAGATCTGACAAGAAATTATCACCCAAAATTCAAAATGATCAAGATGATTATGTAAAATACGGGTTTGCATCCATTATCATTAGTGATGAACCTTGCCCAAGTGTATTCTGAATCTCGATACATTAGCCACTGAGTACAGGAAGTTGTCAAGATTAGCAAGTCATTTAAAAACCAAGCTTTTGTTGCCAAAAAGCGATGTAAGCATATCATCTGAAAACTCTCATATTTGTGCACATTAAACACTTGGAAACCTAATTTTCTAATATGTTTAAAAATCTTCAAAATGAAGAGTTTCAATGGGTTTGAACTCATTTGTTAAAAACATAAAAATTCAACACAAAGTTTGCAGGAATTGATAGACATCAGGGAAAATGGAAATTTAATAGCTGACTTTCAATAAAAACCTGGCATAATTGCAGGATGGGACTGAAGAATGAGGATCGTGATTCAGTAAGCACAGCCAATAATGCACTTTTCCCATTTGGATCTATGTTATCTTTTGGAGGTATCCTTTTCAGCTATGACAGTCATAAAAACCAAGTCTAAAATAAACTGAACTTAAAACCAGACCTTCAAGTTGCTACATCACAATGTGTTAAACAAAGATTTTCAAAAAAAGATGATGTATATTCAATCATATTGCTCCCACTAAAAATATTCACATTAACAATGATATTTTAGTGAGCTGAAAGGTTTTTTTGTATTCACATTTCAAAATTTTGCTTTTCACCTTTCTCCTCTTTGATTATTACTTTGAATGTTTTATAATGTATAAAACTTTAAATAAATAGACATATATAAGAGTGCTCAAAGATGTTTTGTTGATGAGGTACACAATCAAAAATATTAGGAGGGAAAATAGTATAGCAGAAACTAGGTACAGACCAACATCTCACACTGTATATACTGAGATAAGGTCAAAATGGGTACATGACTTACACATAAAGGGCAATATGATAAGCAAATTAGGAGAGCATTAAATAGTTTATCTGTCAGATCTATGAATAGCAGAAGAATTTATGACCAAACAAAAGATAGAGAGCTTTACAAATGTAAAATAGATAATTTTGATCATATAAAATTTAAAAGTTTTTGCACAAACCAAAATCAATGCAACCAAAATTATAAGGAAAGCTGAAAACTTGGAGGGGGAGGGGGAATTTGCAACAAGTATCTCTGATAAAGGCCTCATTTCTCAAATATATAGAGAACTGACTCTAATTTATAAAAATATAAGTCATTCCCCAATCGATAAATGGTCAAAGGATATGAATAGGCAGTTTTCTGACAAAGAAATCAAAGCTATCTATAGCCATGGAAAAAAATGTCCTAAATCACTATTGATTAGAAAAATGCAAATTAAAACAACTCTGAGATATCACCTCACAACTATCAGGCTGACTAATACGACAAAAAAGGAAAATGATGGACGTTGGAGAGGATGTGGGAAAGCTGGGACACTATTGCACTGTTGGCGGAGTTGTGAACTGATCCAACCATTCTGGAGAGCAATTTATATCCAAAGGGCTATAAAATTGTGCATAACCTTTGATCCAGCAAAACCACTGCTTGGTCTATATCCCAAAGCTAACCAAAAAAAGGGAAAAGGACCTATTTGTACAAAAATATTTATAGAACCTCTTTTTGTGGTGGCTAAGAACTAGAAATCAAAGAGATACCCTTCAATTGGGGAATGGTTAAACAAGCCATGACATATGATTGTAATGGAATATGGTTGTGCTGTAAGAAATGACAAGCAGAATGATTTCAGAAAAACCTGGAAAGGCTTATATAAACTGATGCAAAGTGAGGTGAACATAACCAGGAGAATGTTATGCATTGTAACAGCAATATTATTCGATGAAGAACTACAAAGGACTTAGCTACTCTAAGCAATACAATGATCCAACAAAATCCCAAAGGACAAAAGATGAAGCATACTGTCTGCCTCCAGAAAAAGAACTGATATTGTTTCAATACAAACTGAAGCATGCTATTTTTCACTTTCTTTCTTTCATTCTCTTCTCAAGTCTTTTTGTATAAAATGACCAATATGGAAATGTTTTACATGATTGCACAGGTATAACCTTTTTCTGATTACTTACCATCCTAGGGAGAGAGGGAGGTATAGAATTTGGAACTCAAAACTTTAAAAAAAATGTTAAAAAATATTTTAACATGTAATTGGCAGGGCAGAAATAAAATATATTTGGAAGCTAACTGGAAGAGAATGAAATTTTTCCCTAAGGCACCAAAATGGACCTCTGATTTGAAGCTTTGCCCTGTTCAAGTTGAGAGGGAAACCAGTGCCATTTGGGTACTTTACAAAAACTTGAATTGACCCTCTCTGTCTTCCTAAGACTATTTATTTTTTAAATGTTCACTGCCTTGTCTAGCCTGAAATGGCACTTAATAACTCAGATTCTCCCAGAGACAGTAATTCTTGAGTTGCCATTGAGTCAGTAACTTATCTGCAATATTTCATTTTGTACTTGATGGCAATGCTGCCTTGTAATAGTGTATGTACGTGTGAGTGAGTACACAGTGGCCTCAAGGAAGAAAACTGTGTCTTTAGTATCTTTTCTAGCAATCCACAAAACCTACCACAATGTATCGTACCCAAGAGTTTCTCAAATGCTTGCTGACTGAATAAACAGCACAAATAACTTACCCAAAGCATTTTCATCCGTTTTCAACCTTGGCCACCTCATATCCCCTTTCTAAGGGAAGTCAAGTCAATTCATTTCAACATTTATTACATACTCATTGTGTGTAGAGCTCTGAATCTTCCCAGCCCTTCTCATTTACTTCTCTGCTCTGACCTGTAGACTCCTAGCTATCAAGCTCAAGATTAGTTCCTGTCCTGGCAAGAAGTATATAAGTACATGACTAGGTTATAACCTTACTTTGGTACAAAGGTCAGATTTGTCTCCTGACTTCTGGTTCTTCATACTGATTTCTTTTTCTTGCCTCTCTTTCCAAGCTCCTAACCAATCAAAGCCTTTACTTGATCTCTTGTCATGGTCTCTTCTTTACTGCCATGTCCTTCCTCCACTATTTGGTTCTGCTGTTCTGAGATGTCTGCCCTGTTTAGCTATGGACACCTTGCTTGCTTTAACCTTCAGAACCTCTGTGAGGAAAAAAAGAAAAAAAGAGGAATATAATTCATTCCTCTATTTCTAAGTCCAGCTCATGTTTTCATTCACTCCATGAAAACTTCTCTGATGCCTCTTTCTTCAAACTGGCAATAATTTCTCTCTCTTTGGGTGTTTTAAAGAATTTGGTATTTTAGTATATTTGTGTGTCTATCATACCCTGATTCAGCAATAAAATTATTTCTAACATGTGGTTTTTTAATGTAGCTCTATCATATTTGTAAGGTACTTGAGAATTTCTTCTTCTATGTATATTTCATAGCACCTTAAAAAGGATATCAGGTTTATCTCCTGCTCTTT
Source organism: Vombatus ursinus (assembly GCF_900497805.2). Lineage (NCBI taxonomy): Eukaryota > Metazoa > Chordata > Mammalia > Diprotodontia > Vombatidae > Vombatus > Vombatus ursinus. Next base: position 10,432,257 of record NW_020948983.1, read on the forward strand.
AGAAACTTTTTTAATTGAACACTGAATTAGAAACCATAACAAAGAATATGATTGACTCCAAGGGCTCAAGAAGAAAGAGCTATGGATTGAAAGTCTCTTCTCCAATACTGATTCACTATGTGGTCTTAAGTAAACCATATCCCATCTCTGGACTTCAGTTTCCCAATCTGTCAAATAAGGAGGGTGAGGCTAAAGGAGCTTTAACATTCTGTTTTGATATATAAGAAAAGCCCCATATCCTACAAACAAGCAGTACATGAAAGTCCCATAAGCACATTTCACATTGATAGAACCTCAACCCTCCATGGGATACTGCCCAATGTTGAGGGACCATCTAGAAAATATAACTACAAAGTAATGAGATAATCAATAATACACTCACCAAAATTTGTAAACCCAAATAAGTTCTTCATCTTTTAAAGTAATTACCTAAAGAGATTATACATTTATTCTAGTAGACTTGCTATTACTCTTTGGAACTCCTGTCTTTGACTTACCTTCATAACCCATGGCACATTCTTTTGAATTTCCTTAAAGAGGACAAATTTCTATCCTTTGAAGATTTTTTTTAAATGTGCAAAAGTAATTTAGAACAAATCCTGGGAGGATCAAGCTAAGTCTTAATTCAAAACCAAGATGTGACTCCAAATAATGATACAGATTCTGCATGTATGGTGTATAGACTGTCCTTAAAGACAGGGCTTCAAGGACAGGGACCACCTCTTCTATCTAATAAGCATTTCCCAAGGCCAGTATAATGCTCTGTACCCAAGAAGTGTGCAAGAGATATTTACCTGAATAAACAAATAACTTGCCCAAAGCTGGGTGTGTGATGGATGGTAGGATGGTAAGGATGGCAGGATGGTAAGAGGAGTCCAAAGCCATTTTGAATAATGATATTACCACTGGAATATTACCAGCTAATCAGACTTAATAGCTGAATAACCACTCACTAAACTTTCCCTAAATCTTGTTTCTTCATCTTAAAAATAAGGATAATAATACTTATACTATCTACCTCACAAGATTTTGGGGGAAGAAAGAGCTTTGAATACTTTGAAATACAGCCATACCTCTTTTTATTGTGTTTCACTTTATTGCACTTCACAGATTTTGCATTCTTTACAAATTGAAGGTTTCAAAACAAGTCTAATCAGCACCATTTTTCCAATGGCATGCACTCACATCATATGTCTGTGTCATAATTCTCACAATATATCAAGCTTTTTCATTATTATTCTATCTGTTATGGTGATCTGTGATCAGTGATCTTTAATGTTACTATTGTAATTGTTTTGGGACACCATGAGCCGCACCCACACAAGACAAAGAACTTAATTAGTAAATATTGTGACTGCTCCACCAACCGGCTGTTTCCCTGTCTTTCTCCCTCTCCTTGGGCATCCCTATTCTCTAAGACATAACAATATTGAAATTAAGCCAGTTACTAACCCTGCAATAGCTTCTAAGTGTTTAAGTGAAAGAAATAGTCAATGTGGCAAACTTCATTGTTTGTTTTAAGAATTTACTACAGCTGCCCCAGCCTTCAGCAACCACCACCCTGATCAGTCAGCAGCCATCAACATCAAGGCCAGGCCCTCCACTGGCAAAAGGATTGATTCACTAAAGACTTATACGATAGTTAGCACTTTTTAGAAATAAAGTATTTTTTAATTAAATCATGTACATTATTTTTTAGACGTAATACTACTGCATACTTAATAGACTATAGCATAGTGTAAACATAATTTTTATATGTACTGAGAAACCAAAAACAAAATTCATGTGACTTGCTTTATTGTGATATTCGCTCTATTGCAGCAGTCTGGAACCAAGCCTGCGATATCTCAAAGGTATGCCTGTACTATATAACTGATGATAATTACAGTAATCATTTGCATCACATTCTTCTCATCTTTTTTTCCCAATGGGATTCAAACAAAAATGATCCTGGAAAAATTCACTCCCCTGCTATGATTCTTCAATATTTAATGTACTATGGACTATTGCACAGATGGATAAAATTATTGTGATTTGTAGTTGAATATATAACTTTTCCCCTGGGTTATCTCCCACCTCCAACTATCATTCATGGTGGTAGGTCTGATTAATTTCCCTGCATTATCTATTTTTACTCCTATGTCCATGCTTCTTATGAACAACCTTGCTATAGTTCCTGGTGACCTTGACCTAGTCCTGAATTGTCATTATAAACCCTTCCATCGCTATAAGCTAATTTACATGAAGCAAACATTTCTTTGACCCTCCTTTGTTGGCATGCTTGCCGACTGAGTTCCTGTGGATGTCACCCTTGAAGGGCCTTTTGATTCCATTCTTGAACCCAAGTTGTTTTCATAGGCTCCATCTATAGGTGAACCATTTTGTGTTTCACTTGACAAATCCAATAACATGTACCGATTTTCAGTATTTCTCAGTGAAGTGATATCTGCTTATTACAAAAGTATTTCTGTAGGATGTGGATGTCATATTCTAGGAATGTCTATCAGTCCTCATATCTTTTCTAGGGTAGAAGTGCTCAATTTTCTATAGCTACCTGAAGATGATGTGATCTCTCTTTTGTTAATATTGTGTGGTTTTTTTTATTAGGATACTTTACAAATGAATTACAGTCTATTTAACAATTCCCAAAGTATACATTAAGGCTGGCATTCCCCAAGTGGACATTAAGCTAAGCATTAATTGCTTTAAAAGTCTTCTGACAGTATCATCATTATCATCATCAAGTATATAATAGCTTCAAAGAATAATGCTATGTATGACTGTTTAAAAAGTCAGCTCCACTACTTCACAGCTAACCCCTGAAACACAGTCTAACTAGAATTATTCTCAAAAGAAACAAGATAAGTATTTTATGCACCCAAATTGGGTCATCCCTGAACAGGGAAAGGGACCATCTTTAAAGGAGTCAAAGATCTAAAAGTTGCATAGACCTTTTTTTAATGATTTAATAGCATTTTTTTAATGATTCTGATAATCTACATTAATTGGTAGAGGAAAAAATATATGAAACAGAATATTAGTTTTGGAAAAAATCTTCTGACACATTATCTTGGAACTGCTGAACACCTGTTATGTGACCATCACTGTGCAAAGAACTGCAGCAATTGTTTGTGGATTCATATCCACAAGAAGCTTATACACTGATAGGAGGTACAGGGTATACCCACATGAAAATACAACTGGTACATAAGGCACTAAATGAAATACTAATTGAGTTACGTGGGAAGGCTTTGGGAGTAGGGAGAGTCAGGAAAGGTTTTGCAGAGGAAGTAGGGTTTCAATAGGGCCTTAAAGAATAGGTATTCTCTGGGTAGATAGAGAATTCAGGGAAGACATTCTTGTCAAGAAAGAAGGAAATTACTGCTGGTTTATTTTTTTTTTTACCCCACCTGATTTCTTTCAAACTTGGAGTTTATGGTAATTTTCATGGCTGCCTCAAATCACAAAGGACACATCACTGCCACCATCACCACAAAGATCCGTCCACTACTCTGACTTAGGGAAAACTTTAATTTGAAGGAAAAAAAAAATCCTTGACTGGGAAATAAAATCCCTTAAGTACATTTTAAATACTATAAATATGACCGGGAATGTAACCCTGTTAGCACACGGAGAATTCTGATGTGCCCCTTGGGATGAAAAGGTTCCAAAAAATCACCAAGAGCTCCTTTGAGCAAAAGGAATCTGAAACTCATTAGGAACAAGGCAAAAACTTTTCAGAATAAACTAGTCTCAGGAGTCAACAATTCAGCTTCTGTGCTTAAGAGAAAAAGCTGTTGATGGTAGAAGGCTAAGTCACACTAGAACAGCATAGAAGTAGAGATTATTGTTGAAAGAATGAAGCCGGGGGAGGGGAGAGAGACACCTAGTCAAGAACTCTAAACCACCTCGTGAAGATTATGATTTGGGCAGTGACTGAAAGATTGAAGCTGATAGCACTGGCCTCAGCAAGGGACAGCAGCAATCAAGCCTGTCTGAGGTAGTGCCACAAGCTCCTGGGGTGAAGAGCCATTAGTGTTCTTGGAACCTGAAGGGCTCATCACCAGCGATGCAGCCGTTTGAGCCACTGAGTAACTGCTGGGCAGTGGTTTAGTGCAACGGGCTCTCAGTGAGAAGAAACTCACTCTGTTGATTGGGAGTAAAACCCATGATTGGATGGAAATGGGCAGAGAGAGTCTGGAAGCTGGAGAAGGTACCCACAGAGCTATCAAAACAGAGCCTATTCCATGTGAAATTAGATTCCCTCTGCTTCTCAAAAGTTCTAAGTGTAGCTAAGTACGTTACACTGTGTACCCTACTGCCTGAGACCAGGTAGAATGTGCTTGACAAAACTGCCCAAAGTACCCACTGAGATAGTATGCCAGGTAATCCTGATACTCTTCCTGGGGTGATAGAATGTTGGCCGGCAATCATAGAATCCTCAGGTTGGAAAGTTCTCTGGAAATCATCTCGTATAAACCCCTTTCTCTAAATATTGTGACACCAGCATCCTTTGCCTATCCAATCGTGTTTGTTTATTGAGTGATCACTGTTGTTCGGCTGTTTCAGTGTTGTCCAACTCTTTATGATCTCGTTTGGGGTTTTCTTGGCAAAGACACACTGGAGTGATTTGTTTGCCATTTCTACCTCCAGCTCATTTTACATTTGAGGCAAACAGGGTTAAGTGACTTGCCCAAGGTTACACAGCTAGGAAGTATCCGAGGCCGAATTTGAACTCGTGAAGATGAGTCTGCTTGATTCCAAGCTCAGTGCTCTATCCACGGTGCCACCTAGCTACTGAGATTGATCATTAGGTTCTTTAACATATTAGAACTTTGACTCTCCTCAGTCAAACTACCATTTGAGATAAAGGCACTTCATATAATCACCTATGGAATCACCTGAGAAACTGAATTCTCCCAGGTAATAGAGCATATCATGCATTAGCAGTGGTGTAGAAGGACATTGGGTATGGGATCAGAAGACCTGGGTTTGAACCTGAGCCTTGCCACTTCCCAGCTGTTACCTTGGGCAAAGCTATTCCCCGCTCTGCACCTAAGTATTTTCCTATTTAAAAAAAGAAGGGGGATAGAACTAGATGATCTCTAAGACCCCTCCTGCACTCTGCACCAATATTCTGATCACCCATATTTTCAACCCTGGAGTCATTCCAAATATTCCTTTTCCTTCACTCCACATATCCATTCAGTTGCCAAGTCCTGTCACTTCTGTTTCCAGAAATTCTCTTGTATTAATCCATTCCTTCTTTCCACTCACCGAGCTACCACTCTGGTTCAGGGCTGCAACACTTATCACCTGGAAGGCTGTAATCGTCTCCCGATTTGTCTCCCTGGCTCAAGTCTCTGCTCCCTCCAGCCTAACTTTCACACAAAGTTTCTCATTGATTTCCCATTGCCTCAACAGTCAAATACAAACTCCCCTGTCATTTAAAGCCCTACACAACCTGGTTCCAGCCTACTTTTTCAGGTCTTTATACATTACTCCCTTTCATGTACTCTCAAGGCCTGCTAAACTGGCTTTCTTGTAGGTTCTCTTCTTACCCTGTATTCCCTCTCCAGTTGCCAGGCTTATGCATGCCTAGAAGGCACTCCCTCCTCATTTTTGCATCTTCCTCTGAAGTTCAACTCAATCCAAATCTTACTCAGTCCATGACTCTGAGGACTACTTCTCAGCCTCCACCCCTATTGCCTACTACTTCCTCCTCAGAAATAAATAAATGAATAGATAGATGGATAGATAGATAGATAGATAGATAGATAGAAGTCTCTAAATTGTAATATTGAGAGAGGTTTTACCCTCTCTCTAGACTCTAGATCAAAAAAGGGCCAGTGGGAGTCAATCAGTGCCTTTAAAGAATATGCCTTACCCTTTCACCCAGAAATAGCACTTCTAGGGCTACATCCCAAAGAGATCATACAAATGGGAATAGGACCCACATGTACAAAAATATTTATAGCAGCTCTTTTTGTGGTGGCAAAGAATTGGAAATTGAGAAGATGCCCATCAATTGGGGAATGGCTGAACAAGTTATGGTATATGAATGTGATGGAATACTATTGTGCTATAAGAAATGATGAATAGGCTGACTTCAGAAAAACCTGAAAGACTTGTATGGTCTGATGCTGAGTGAAGTGAGCAGACCCAAGAGAATATTGTACACAATAACAGCCACGTTGTGCAATGACTAATATTGATAAACTTAACCCTTCCCAGCAATACAAGGATCTAAGACATCTCCAAAGGCCTCGTGATGGAAAATGCTATCCACATCCAAAGAAAGAACTATGAAATGTGAATGCCGATTGAAGCATACTATTTGCTATTTTTTCCCTCTTCTGTTGAGTTTTGTTTCCTCTTTCTGGTGGTTCCTCCTATTGGTTCTAATTCTTACTTACAACATCACTAATGTGAAAATATGTTTAATAGGAATGCATATGTATAGCCTATATCAGATTGTGTGCCATCTTGGGGAGGGAGGTGGGCAGGAAGGGGGAGAAAAATTTGAAACTCAAAAGCATATGGAAGTGATTGTTGATAAATCAAAATAAATTAATAAAAAATTTTAAAAAAAAGAATATGCCTGCCTACTCCTAAATAACCACCCAGGAATCTTCAGCACAAACATATTTCCCTTGGAATACTATTGTCTTATAAGAAATGAGGAACAGGCTGACTTCAGAAAAACCTGGAAAGACTTGCATGGTCTGCTGCTGAGTGAAGTGAGCAGAACCAGGAGAATGTTGTACACAGTAACAGCCACATTGTGCAATGACTAACGTTGATAGACTTAGCCCTTCTCAGCAATACAATGATCTAAGACATCTCCAAAGATCTCATGATGGAAAATGCTATCCACATACAAAGAAAGAACTATGGAGTCTGAATGCAGATCGAAGCATACTATTTGCTATTTTTTTTTCTTCTGTTGAGTTTTGTTTCCTCTTTCTAGTGGTTCCTCCTATTGGTTCTAATTCTTACTTACAACATCACTCATGTGAAAATATGTTTAATAGGAATGTATATGTATAGCTTATATCAGATTGTGAGGGAGGTGGGGATGGAGGGAGAGAAAAATTTTAAATTCAAAAGCTTATGGAAGCTATTGTTGATAATCCAAAATTAATTTATTTTAAAAATTAATTAATTAATTAAAAAATAAAAGTTCCCAAAAGATTTCAGGATAACAAAATAAATATTTATCTGAATAAATTTTTTAAAAAAGAAAGAAGTCTCTAAAAAAAAATAACAAATATATTTCCCTGCTTTTCAACAAAGGCCAGACCACTCCTTTTTCATTTAACCAACCTATAGAAAGTTTGGAAAATGTTATTAAGGAAAGGACTGCCCACCTGTCTTTGTATTTCTCTCACCCATCATTGGTTTCCTGCTGCTTTGGAAGCAAGATTTCTCTAGCATCTGGTGCCTAAAGTTCACTTCTCTATAACCCAACCATGTAATTAAAAAGTAGAAAAAAAGAAGAAAGGGGTTGTTAGAAGAGGAGAAGCTGCCAAGAAAGACCCAATTCTCGGAGACTGAAGACTTCAACCTAATCTTTCAATGAAAAGTTAAAGGCCCAACCTGCCAACTTCCCTCTGCTACCTCACAACAAGGACCTGGTGGAGCTGTTAATCAGTCTAAGTGCATACAGAATAAAACATGACAGCACTGGCTTGTTCTGATCTCAAGCTCTCTATGCATCTCTGGGAAGGCACAGAGGAAAAGAACACAGAACAAGAATTAGGAGACATGGTTCATTCCCAACCATACCACTACTTACGTGACTAACTTATACGTGACTACTCATATGAAGTCATTTCACCCCTCTAGGCCTCAGTTTCCTCATCTGTAAAGTAAGGATAATAAGATTTGCTCAGCTTACCTCACAGGTTTGTTGGGAATATCAAACCAGATAATGAGTGGAAAGCACTTTGTATTCATAAATTGCTATATAAATGTGAGTTATCTTTATACACAATTAGGAGGAAAGACAGACAGAATGAAAGCTAGGGCAATACGTGTATGCTGAATTTTGCATGCAGTGACCAACAGAATTTCACAAAGTCATTAGGATTCCCAAACATTGGTGCTTTAAATGATTCACTGATTTGATCAGTGTGAGTATACCCTTCACCAGTTCAATTGAATAAACTTTTATTAAGGAAGTACTATTTTCAGGGCACTGTGCTAGGCACTGAGCTAGGCACTTGAGATTCAAAGACAAAAATAAAACAGTCCCTACCCTCAAGGAGTTTTCATTCTACTAGAGGGGTACTGCATGTATGTCATTGTTGTTCAGTCATGTCGGACTCTTCATGACCCCATTTGGGGTTTTCTTGGCAAAGATGTTGGAGTGGTTTGCCATTTCCTTCTCCTGCTCATTTTACAGATGAGGAAACTGAGGCAGACAGGATTTGCCCAGGATCACACAGCTAGTAAGTGTCTGAAGCAAGATTTGAACTCAGGAAGATGAGTCTGCCTGACTCCAGGCCCAGAACGCCAACCACTGTGCCACCTCACTGCCCCTATTGCATGTATACAATACGCAATAATTTCAAGAGTAAAAATTAATAACTTCAAGGAAGTCAGGAAAGGTCTCATGTTGGAGATGGCATATGATCTATCCTCTGAAGAGAGCTAAGGTTTCTCTCAGGTACAGGTGAGGAGGGAATGAATTCTTATGCAAACACACAAAAGTAAGAGATGGAATATTGGAGGCGGGGGAGAGGGAAACTAGTACAACTAGTAGGTCAGTTTAACTGGAATAGGAAGTATGTGAAGCGAATATGAAACAAGACTGGAAAAGTAGGAGCTAGAATAGAAATGCTATAAATAGTAGGCTAAGGACTTTGGATTTTATTCTGGAAGGAAAGGAGAACCACTGAAGATAGATGCATCAGGGTGTGACACGGTGAAATCTGTATTTTAGGACTATCGGGTAAGCAGCTATTTGGAGGTTCACTTGGAAAATAAGATTACAACCTCTCCTTACCTTCTAGGTCTGTGCAGTTCTTACCATAGATCTTCCACAGCCCATCTAAGTCAATATGTCAGCAGCCTTTCTTCGGTGTTCTAGCATCTTGGAGGTACCAAGATAACTCTTGGCTGTTTGCCTGTGGTCTCTCATTTCACAATATGATCTGTCCACCACCTTTTCCAATCATATATGTTCTCAATAAGTCTTTTTTTACTTTCCTTTATTCACTTTTTATTTTATTTACTTTATTCTGACGTCCAAGTAAGCATCAGCAACATGCTGAAACTTTCATTTACCTTGATTCTTCCTCAGTCAGGTTGTGATTTGTTCATGTGTGTATAGACATAGATATAGATAGATTAAAAAAATATACATCATATATTATACATTTATTACATGTTTAGAACAGATAGGGTGGTATATTATAAGAGCTGCTCATATTCAATAATCCAAAGATAAAGCCAGAACACAGAATAAAAATCTTGGTCCTGCCATTTCTTTACTACTGGTATGTCTTTGGGCAACTCCCTTCATTTTCTCTGACCCTCAGTTTCCATTTCTGTAAATTAAACTGGATGACCTCCCAGGTCCATTCTAGTGCACTCAAAATGAATACACGACCTAAATATAAAAAGAGAGATTGCAAGAAAATTAGAAGAATATGGAATATATGTGGAAAGAAGAACAATTTATGAATAAACAAGAGAAAACAAAGTTAGATGTAAAATGGATAATTTTGATTTCATTAAATTAAAAAGGTTTCATGCTATAACACATATATAGTCAAGATCAGTGCAAAATTCATTGATAAAGGATGAGGTTTCAAGGTTTTGTAACATTCCTCAGAAAATCAATGTCTCTATTCCCTCCTCAGCTCCAAACCTAAGGTCTCACAGTTTCTTCTTTGTTTTATGAGAGACAACATCAAAACTCAAAATGGTGTCAGAGCTGGAAACTTAAAGATAACCAAGTCTAACCCTGTCATTTTAAAGAGGAAATTGAGGCCAAGAAGTGAAATGACTATACCCTTCCTAGCAGATAGTCACCTCCTTCCCCTCATCTTTCTCCTCCAATTGTCAGAAACAGACATATTTCTCAAGGAGCTCAGGTTCATGCTAGGTCATCCTGGCCTATTGAGGTTGCCACGGTTACCACAGGACCGTGCCACCTTTTTAACTTCTAATGTACAAGACTCAAGAAATACAGGCTTCTTTGTCTAGTTTGCAATTAGCCAGCAAAACAGGAAGGAGGCTCCAAAGGTCAGCGCACCATGCCATCAGCACAAACTAAGAAAATTCTGGGGACAGTCAGGAAAGGGCCATGGGGAAGCTTACTATCACCTAAAAAGGCAGTTTCACTATTAAATAAGGGGAGGTCATGGCCCTCTAAAGACATGGGAAACAAACATTTGTGCAAGGTGGTAGAAGCAAGCCTCTTAAGGCACCTTCTCTATGCCCCATTAACCTGAGGCCTTGCTCATCCATGGCTCCTGCTAATGAGTGACAGATGAGGCATTGTATCAAGACAGCCAGACTCTCCTTCCAGGCAAAACTAAGCATCACAAATGTATTTTGCGCTTATTATACACTGGAGGATACAAAAGGAAGAGAAGATACAATCGCTGCACAGCTTCCTATCTTGCTGGGCAAACAGCTGACACACATGAAACAACATACATAGAAGAGAGGACAAAATGAAGAGTGGAACTGCAGGGTATAGATTAAGTATGAAGAGGTCAGAAAAGGCAGAGATAGATCAGTGAGGTCAGACTTCGAGGAGGGTGTGGGATTTCAATTAGGTCTTGCAGGGTTTCTAAATTAATAGCTTAACATTTAAATGGTACCTACTATGTGCCAGGCACTGTGCTAAGCACTATTACCAAAAGAATAAAGAAGGCAGAACAGTATGAGCAAAGGTCCTGAGGTAGGAATGAATATAACGTGGCATTTTTAGGAAACAGAAGGGAGATCAGCCTGACTAGAGAAGAAAATGTGTAACAGGGAATGTTTGGGGATAAGGCTGTAGGTTAGAAATAGGGGCAGTTAGTAGACAACATTCTAGACAGAGGAAAGAGCATGAGCAAAGGTAATAAAATGGGAGAGTCCAATGTCTACTGGTAGGACAGTGAGATCAATTTATTTATAATGAAAGGCTTATGTAATGAAGTATAGAAGTGTAGAATTAGGATTGTAAGGAAACTCAGCAGTTACACATTCCAATCCTTCCTGGAATAAGAATTCTCTCTACCCTATGCCCAAGAAGAGGTCATCTAGCCTATGCCTGAATGACCTTTAAGAATGAGAAACTCACTATCTCCAAGAAACTCACTTCTGAACAGCTCTAATTGTTAAATGTTTCCTTATACTGAGCCAAAATCTCCCTTTATGCAAATTCCATCTAATTGGTTACAATTCTGACCTCTGGGATCGTGCTACAGAAAGCTAAGGCCTTTTACACATAATTCTTCATACACTTGAAGAAAGCTAGTATGTCCCTCACAAGCCTTCCCTTCTAGTAGCTAAACATTCCCACTTCCTTCAACTGATCCATATCTAACAAGAAGTTTCAAGTTCCCTCGTTATCTTTGACACCCTCCTCAGAACGCACTCCAACTATTTTGTCAATGTCCTTACTAAAGTGCAGCACCTAGAACTGAACACCATACCACAGTTTTGTCCTGACCAAAGAGAGCCCAGTGGAACTATCAACTCCCTTACTCTGAGAAAGGCTGCAATTAACGAAGCCTGAGCACACATGAGCTCTTGGAGATGCCTTGTGCCACCATTGACTCTTACTGTGAGCCTTCAGTCTGCTCCCACCCCAAGTGTACTGGTCGTAGTTGTTTTGTTTTTTGTTTTGTTGTGGTTGCTGTTCTGTCATCGCCGTCCCATTTTGTACTTGAGCTATCTGTATTTTGAAGCCAAGTATTATCCACAATGTCCACCATCTGTAATGTCATCAGTGTGGGTATGCCATCAGCTGATACATCTCCTAACTTCTCTATAATTGAGTAAGTAGTTTTCAAGTGTTTCTGGCCCAAAACCACATTGCCCTCCAGCCAACCTGATAAGGAATCTCTCCAAACTTAGGCTGGCTCTTAGTCAAGGGATAGTCAATAGCCATCACCTAGTCCTAGCCCAAACCCTAAGCTTTTCCAGCTTGGTAAGACCTGCCAAAGCTGTTCTATACTAGTAGGCATCACTACCATGGCACAATGAGACATTAGTGGAGGACTTTAATGGAAGACTTCATATTCATTACTATTAAGTTTCATCTCATTAGATTTGGCTCATCATTCCAACCTGTCAAAACCTTTTTGTATCCTTTTCTGTCATATGATATGTTAATTCTCCATTCCAGTATTACTTCATCAACAAATTTGACAAGCATGCCATCTGTATCTTCAAAGCTAGTGATTGATAAGAAATGTTTTGCAGAACAAGGTCAAGGACAGAGCTTTATAATACTACAATGAAGACACTGATCAATCAATCAATAAGCACTTACTAAGAATTTACTAAGGGCCAGGCACTATGATAGGTGATGAAGATTAAAAAAAAAAAGCCAAAACAGCTCCTGCCTTCAAGGAGCTAATATTCTTGTGGGGGATACTACAAAGACACAAATTTAGTGCATAAAGATAAATATGACTGAAGGTAGTCTTAGAGGAGAAAAATTAGCAGATGGAGTGATCAAGAAAGGCCTCCTACATGCAGAGGCATTTGAGCTTAAAGAAATCTTAAAAGAAATCAGAGATTCAACAACATGGAGGATTCAACAAGATGCCAGGCATGAGGGACAACCAATGCAAAGGCATAGAGATGGGAAATAGAGTGTCCTTTATGAAGAACAGCAAGTAACCCAAAGACTGGATTGTTAAAGAGCGTGATATGTAAAAATAACAGAAAGGTAGGAAGGGGCCAAGCTGTGAAGAGCTTCAAATGCCAATCAGAGCAATTGAGGTAACAAGCCATTAGAGTTTATTAGGGAAGAAGGAGCGAAAATCACCTTGACAGCTATGTGGAAGGTGGACTGGAGTGGGAAGGGACTAGATGCAGGGAGTCAAATTAGAACGCTACTGCAATAGTCCGGGCAAGAGGGGACAACTTCAAGTTGATATCAGTGCATCGATCAACATACTTTAGGTCTAGATGTTCAAATAGTCCTGAATCTACTAGACTGTCTTTGCCTATATCTTTTTATTTTTCAAGAATGTTGTGACAGGTTTTGCCATATGCCTTGGTGAAATTCAGTTATATTACATCTATGGCATTCTTAGCATCTACCTCTCTTCTGTACCTGTTTTTAAGTACTCTTCTGGCATGACTTTTCCTTGTTAAATTAATGCTGACTTTTAAAGGAAGACCCTGAACAACCCATGCCAAGGAATATGGATTTGATAATAATGAAGAAAATAAACCCAACTCAGAATGACACCTAGATTCCTTTCCTTTCTCATAACTCATAATTCAAAGAACCCAGTAGAATATGAGTTTCTTAAGAACAGGGACTTCTTTCTGGCATGTGGCAGGTGCCAAATAAATTCTTGTTAACTTCAGCTGAAATCAAAATCTGAAAAATATGATTTAGATTCTCCTACACACATATCCCCTTACTTCACATATGTCCAGGTTATAGTTCATCAATCACTTTTCTTCCTGCTCTCAATACCTCATGGGAACTTCCCATGGTTTATCAACCAATCAACAAATATTTACTGAGTGTCTATTATGTGTTCAACCTCATGCTAGGTGCTTCTGATAATACAGAGATATTAAAGAGACTGTTGCTGTTATTAAGAAACTCAGGCTTTAGTTAGGGAGAGGAGCCAGATACACATGAAACAATTTAATAATACCAGATACTATACAATTAATTGTTAAATTTTGTGGTACAGACTATAAGAGCTATAATTTATCCCTATCAGCTTGGCATATTACTCCCCAGATGAACTACATGTAATCTGAAAAAATAAAGATTTTACTCTGTGCAAAGAAGAGGGTTGAAATCAAATCCTTCTCTGATGCTTCAGTGGAAAGGACTTGAAATTTGGATGGCATTTAGCTTTGTGACCATATACAAGTCACTTAACTCTCTGAGCCTTAGTATCCTCATCTGTAAGATGGAGATCATACATGCATTCCCTAAGTCAGAGGACTGACAGAAGAAAAGCACTCTATCAATTCATATTATTAGCTTACAACTCTCCAGAGCCTAAATGCCTACATTTACAGCAGGGTTGAATGGCATGGGTATACAAACCTGATGTCCTTTACATCTAGAATTTACTCTGTACTTAAAATTGTTCTCCCAGCTTTAACCACTGCTTCCAAATTCCCTGATAAGAGTTATAGTGTGAGAATCACAGGGTAATTACCCTGGTATACAATTGTACAATTTGCAACTAATGGAAAAGAGATTTACTGGCTACACTTGGACTGTCAGCGCGTCAGTCTACAGAACGTCAGGGTAGATGTTGATTTAGAGCGACTGCTCAGCCTGGCCAGACATCGAAAATCTGATCGGCATTCTACGTTTGCAATGAAGCACAGCTCACTGCACAGAAAATTAATTAAGGTCTCTGTAGGAAATAGAAGATTCTGATTTTAAAAAAATAAAAAAGACTACCCTCCCCTTGCATCCCTAAGAGACTCGCACAAAGTCAATCCTCTCATCTAAGTAAGAATTTCATATCCTTTTCTAATTGCCTTAACAGGAAATGGCTCCCAATGGACTATCTCAGTTGTTTCTTCAATCTGGAGAAAATACATTTGATTAATAATCACATAATTATATTTCCAATTCAGTGACCATTAGCATATGATTTAGCTGCTCCTCAAGCAGGCAAAAAGATAAGGAACCTTAAACTCCAACATGCCAGACCTTTGGCCTAGGACTGACTGAAGGAAAGCTCTGATCCTCTTCTGGGGTATTGAGACAAGTCTAAACCTTCTGGTTTCACCCCTGTTGGGTTTTATCTAGAAGCAAACTCACCTTGACCAGGAAGAGGTAAAGGTTAAAAAAGGGGAACTGAAAGTAAGGTGGATATAGGTCATTTGCCTAAGGGAAAGAAGAAGTTTTGAGGGAATGACAGGTAACAGAACTCCGCCTTTCCTGCTGCAAACCTCACTCAGATTTTTCCTGTCTGACCATCCATTCTCTGTCTCCTTTGCTGACTCATCATCCGTATCACACCTCCTAACTATGGAGGTGTCCTAGACTCTCTTTTACTCCTATGCTTTCTCACTTGGTGATCTCATCAGCTCCTTTGGATTAATTTTCATCTTTATTCAAGAACTCCCAAATCTATATTTGCCGCCCTGAAGATCACGTGACCATCTCAAGTTCAACATGTCCAAAACAGAACTCTTTATCTTCCCCACTCCACTCTCCTTCCAAACTTTCTATTTCTAACAACAGCTCCACCATCCTTTAAGTCCCCCACGTTTACAAACCCATATGTCCAAGCCATCACCAAATCTTACCATTTCTACTCTCACAATATCTCTCTCATCTTTCCTCTTTCCACTATCCACACATCCACACTGAAGTTCAGGCCCTCATCACCTCTCCCCTGTGCTATGGGAAGGGCCTTCTCATTGACCTCCCTGCCTCAAGCCTCTCCCTGAGCTCATCCATCCTCCACACCACTGCCAAAGTGATGTTCCTTAAGCACAGGTCTAACCATGTTGCTGTGCTGCTCAAGAGACTACATATGCAGCCCTGAAGATCGTGTGACCATCTCAAATTCAACATGCCCAAAATAGACTCCCTACTGCCTCTAGGATCAAATATAAATTCCTTCGTTTGGCTTTTCAAGCTCTTTACCGCCTGGTCTCTGCCTACCTTAACAGATCCAACCAAAGTGAAAGTAAGGTGGATATAGGTCATTTGCCTGAGGGAGAGGAGAAGTTTTGAGGGAATGACAGGTAACAGAACTCTGCCTTTCCTGCTGCAAACCTCACTCAGATTTTTCCTGTCTGACCATCCATTCTGTCTCCTTTGCTGACTCATCAGCCGTATCACACCTCCTAACTATGGAGGTGTCCTAGACTCTCTTTCAGAGATAGTCTGAAATCCTCTAATTTTACCTCCTTATTTAATAGATGAGAAAAATGAGACCCAAAGTAGAAAGTTACCAAGTGACTTATCCAAGGTTACTAGTGACCAAGCTGGAATTCAGACCTAGGACTTATAACTCCAAGATTTCATATCCCTTTTACTAGACCACATTTCTTAGATTTTGGTGAATAGAGACTCAGAAAAGTAACTGCTAGCTTCTCTATGAAAGCCTGAACTTTTTTCATTGGGGGAAAAATATGCCAAGAAAGAAATTTTTTTCCCATTTCTAAAATCCAGATTTAGATGTAACTATGAGGCATGCTCTTGGTGACATGGAAGATTTAATACACACATATTTTTAAAAGGTCACCACATAAACTGTTCCTCCAAAAATACCTGAGGGGAAGGGGGAAATAGGAACAGATGGAAAGTGACAGGATGCGTCACTTTCCTACTTCACTTCACAAACCAGCTAACAGATGTAGAAATAACTCGGCAAATACTCAAGCCTGCCATCATTTGACTCTGCCACCATTGACAGGCTTCACTTTTACCCAGTAAAGCCTTGTCATTTAGTAAATGAGAAAATCATTAGTTAGTGTTTCCTGGTGTCTAAACATCATTCTACATGAATGAATATGTCTGGCAATCCCAACCAGAAATACTCTACCAGTAACTTTCTATATGACCTCTAATTTGCCCTCTAAGGTTTAATGACTTTTTATACATTTCTGTACTTTAAAGATCAAGGGTAGGGGTGAACTCCTGTCACTAGATGCATGGAGGGGTAACAAATATCCCTTAGTTAAATATTGTCTACCATAAACCAACTTTTCTCTTTTCTCCACATGCCCAGTCTCTCCCCCCACTCCCAAACATTCCAACATCCCCTTTCTACTCTTCTCTTTGGTGGTTTTGATAGTTTGATTGGGGGGCAAGAAGAGCCTTGGGTATGAAATTGCTGGGTCACTAGAAGAATTAAATTAATATCTCCAACATATTGCCATTCATAAGAGGCAATGTGGTAAAGTGGAAAGGACCCTGAACTTGAAGTTAGAAGACATTCATTTGAATTTTGATCCCACCACTATTTGAAGCCTTCATTTCTTCCTCTTTAAAATGGGGAAAACAACATACACTATGTTTATCTTACAGAATTATTGAAAGGCTCAAATATGATAATCAACATCAAAGCTCTTTATAATACTAAAACACCGTGTGTTTGTGTAAGAGTTATTGGGACATTTTCTCCTTTCAACCCTTTGAAGATGACAAGGAGTTTGTTGCACGTCAGAACCTTTACGTATTAACAAATCCTCAGTACAAAAATAAATGAAAGGAAACTTCAATGTCATATTTATATATATATACACACATTTGTGTATGTATGACATATGTACAACACACTCCTCTGCTGTATTTTTGAAGGGGAACGTGCATTCTTTTTTCCCTTTGCAAGTATTAAGCAGTTTGAGAAGTGAATATTCTGAGAATACCTTTACTCTGAGAAGTTTTCCTTACCAGTATTGATAAGCTCAAAACAAAGTTCTGAGTACATTAACAATGTTTTTATCAAGCCTGTTTTCAAAGACATTTCTTCTCTTATAACTGTAGCCTGGAGAAACTTCTCCCAGTTTTATAAGAACATTTAAACCTATGTCCCTACCAGTTCATATTGGTTTGCAGTCATTAGAGATGTTAGAATTTCCCCCTAGTACTTTGTTAAGAGAGTAGGCAGTATCCCAGCATCCTTTCCAACAGTGTGTTCCCTAATGCACCCCCACCAGTACTTGGGGAGACCTGTGGCCACACCCACAGTGACTTTATGATCCATGCCTCTGAAAACATTTTTGGGAATTCCTGAAACATAAGAGGAGGGTTTACATAAATCTATAAGTAGAAACTATCCCCTAGACAATAGGACTGGTATTATTGGAATCAAGGAATCGGAATATAAATATTTATTAATTAATAATTGTAATATTGTGATATTATAATAACAATTATATAATCATTATAATATTAGTTATTAATATTGTAAATATTAACAGGGAGCCTAATAATTCTTTGTAAACTTCATAATAATATGTTTTAATGTTTTCTTTCCTTTCTTCCTCCTCTAATCCTACTCCCACCTGGGTAGAGAGGTAAAAAAAAAAAAAAACAAAAGCAGTCCATTCAAAACTCTGCAGAATGAAACAAGCCTGTGACCTGCCCCCCTACCAAATCCTTTTCAATTTTGTATGAAAATTCAGAAAAGTCAACTGGGTAACTGAAAATTAAGTGAGTTACTGAAATGGCTATTTAATAGCATTTATATAGCACTTCAAGGTTTGCAATGTGATTTACAAATAGTGCATTGTATCTTCAAAATATCGCAATTAGGTAGGTGTTATTATTAACCCATGTTACAGATGAGCAGAGGCAAAGAGAGATCATGTGACTTGACCAGCTTTGCACAGGTAGTAAGTATCCAAGGGCAGCTTTGAACTTTTCTTCCTGCCTCCAGGGTCAGCCCTCTGTCCACTGTACCACCTAGCTCCCTCTAAAGTAGAGAGGTGTTTGGGAGCATGTTTAAGAATCAATTGCTGTTAAGGTTTTGCCACTCTTTGGACCTCTCTCTCAGGCTCCATGGTCCTGAAATCAATATTTTTCAAACAAGGACTTGGTGGTCATTGCCCTATTGTCCTTTCTCACAATTCCCTGTTTCTGGGCATATACTCAAGTATATGCTTCTTTTTTTCTTATTTTTTTTTAAATTAACACATATCTATTTTCTCTCCCTCCTACCTCCTCCACATGGAGGGGGGGGGGAATGTGTAACAAATATAGTCAAGCAAAACCAATCCCTACATTGTCTAAAATGTGTGTGTGTGTGTGTGTGCGTGTGCGTGTGTCTCAGTCTCCACCCTAAGACTATCATCTGTCGGTCAAGATATAGGCAGCAAGTTTCATCATGTTTCCTCTGGAATCATAGTTGGTCATTGTATCGATCAAAGTTCTAAAGCCTTTCAAGGTTGTTTGTCTTTACAATGTTGCTGTTACTCAATAAATTGTTCTCCTGTTTCTGCTCACATCAGTTCATACAAGACTTCAGATTTCTCTGAAACCATCCTCTTCTTTACTTCTTACAGCACAATAGAATTTTATAACATTGATGTGCCATATTCTCAGACTGATGGAGATTCACTTGGTTTCCATATTTTTGCCACTACAAAGAGAGTTTCTATAAATATTTTTATATCTGTGGTATTTTTCCTCTTTCTTTGATCTCTTTGGGATATAGGCTTAATGATGGTATTGCTAAGTCAAAGGGTATGTATGGTTTAGTAACTTTGGGAGCATAGTTCTAAATAGTTTTTCAGTAGGGCTAGAACAACTCACAGCTCAACCACAGCGTACTAATGTACCTGTTTTCCCATCACCCTTCCAGTGTTTGTTATTTTCCTTTTTTATCATCTTTGTCTAACTGAAAGGTAGGAGATGAAACCCCAAAGTTGCTGTAATTTGCATTTCTCTAATTATTCATGTTTCGGAGCATTTGTCTTTCAAATGGCTAATGACAGCTTAGATTTTTTTTTCTTTGGAAAACTGTCTTCATATCCTTTGGTCATTTATTAAATAGAGAATGTCCCTTAGTCTTGTAAGTTTAAATCAGTCTCTTATTAACCCCATGTTTCTAATGAGTAAAGAGACAAACAGAGAAGTTCTAGAACTTAGAAATGAGACTCTTCAGCAAAGATTTTTCCCCAGTTATCTTTCCTTTTTACTCTTAGCTACATTGGTTTTCTTTATACAAAACCTTTTTTAATTTTATGCAATAAAAATGTCCATTTTATCTTCTGTGATCCTTTCTATTCCTTGTTTGGTCATGATTTCTTCCCTTAGCTATAGATTTAAAAAGTAAAAATTGTTTTTCTTGCTTGTCTGATTTGTTTATGATGCTATTCATGATGTCTAAGCCATGTATCCATTTTGAAACTATCTTGGCATATGATATGAGACATTGGTCCACACCAAGTTTCTGCCAGATAGATCTCCAGTTTTCCAAGCAGTTTTTGCCAGGTAGTGAGATCTTACTCTGATTTGTACTTCTCTAATCAAGGCATCTAAGAGAGTGATGGTGGTTGGGGAAAAAAGAGTGAATAGGAGAAATATATACCTTACAGGATAACACTAATTTATTTTTTAAATGAAGGGAAAGAAAAAAAAAAACACCAGTCAAGGAAGGAATCTGGAGACCTGGTTTAGAGACTTGACTCTAATGTATGCCTTGTGTGACCCTGAAGTATCTTCCTCTCCCTGGACCTTAGTTTTCTCACATATAAAACGAAGCAATTGCCTTTTTTTAGCTATTAATGTTAGGCTATTCTGTCTATGCACTCATTCAGTACTTAACACACACTGTCTAATGTTACTAATTAAATTTCATGCGTGTGTATGTATATATATACATCTTGCTCTCCAATGTCCCCAAGGATAAAGGCTTATATTGTTCTGTATTCCCCAATAGCACAAGCATTCAATAAATATTTTCTGGTTGACGATTAAGCTCACTGCTTTCCCCCTACCTCCGCCTCCCAATAAATGTCTAAGTGATTGGTGATATAGCACCCATGACATAAGAGCATTGAACTGTTAAACTGACTGCATATAGTTTAATTTTCGATTCAGAACCGAGGACCAAAATTTTCTGAAAACTGATCTATGATTCTGGATTCATACACTCCGAGTTAGAAAGGACCCAAATTGGCATCTAGTCCAATCTCATACCTAGTACGGGAATCCCCTATGCAGTCTCCTTGACAGGTGATTCTCTAACATCTGCTTAAACAATGAAGTGGGGAAGGAGAAAGAAGAAGAGTGGGAGGCCTTCACTGTTTCGTGAGACAGGCTGTTCCATTGTTACACTGCTCTGAGTGTTGGGAAGCTTCTCCTTACATTAAGCCAAAATGTTTCCTTGTTACTTCCACCCTCTGTTTCAGGACTAGTTCTACCCCCACAGAACTATTCAGAATACATTTTATCCTTTTGACAGTATTTCAGACTTTCAAAGATAGCAGTCATGTTCTCTCTAAGTCTTCTCCTTGTCAGGGCCTGAGTTTTGACCCACCCAACTTTCATGAGACTTTGTCAGCCCCACCTCAATGGGAACCCCAGCACAGACGGAGCAGCATTCCAAGGCCATGGACTTTGACAGAATTTATTACAGCATGTATGAAACTGTGCTACTATTTTTATTAGGTTCTTACCTTCTTTTTTTAATGTGTCCGCAATGAAATTTCTTAGTGTTGTGTCCCTAAGTCCATGTCCCCTTTAAGATCTGTGGATTGCAGGATTTTGCATAGCTTGTTGCTTTGGGAAACACATATGTAACATTAGAGTAGAACTGACTGTAATATGTAAGATTGGAAACATAAATGGGAGTCATGTTGTTCTAGATGCTATGGTTTTAAGAATGCTGCCTTCACTTGCACCTGAGGTTGGGGAGGGTAGGGAAGTGCAGGAGGGTGGTACTTTTTGGAGCTTTTCTTTAGCAGCCAGATGATGCTATTAGCTCACACTGAGCTTGTGGCCAAATTTCCCACTCACCTCTTCTTCAAAAACTTATTATCAAGGCTGGGCTCCCCCACCCTATCCTTAACGTGACTGATTTTTAACTCACAGTGGGCCTTTGCAATGCTCCGTACTTAACATTTCCAGACTTTTGCTCCAGCCTTTCAGTGTTTCTTAAATCCCAATAACCACTCAGCATGAGGCCCATTCTTTGCCGCTCTATGTCATCTACAGACCTGATGAGCAAGGTCTCTCTGTTTTCAGCCATTCCCCTGTAGTCATAAAATTCAATAGCTAGAACTTATAAGACATTCTTACAAAGTACTTTATAAATGTTTTCTCACTTAACCCTCACAATAATTCCGCAAAACAAGTGCTACTATTATTATCTCCATATCACAGATGAAGTTACTGAGGCTGAAAGAGATTAAGTCACTTACCCAGGGTGGTCACATAGCTAGCAAGTGTTTGAGGTAGAATTTGAGTTAGGGTCTTCCTAACTTCAAATCCAGCTCTCTACCCACCGAGATATGTAGTTTAGAATGGCTCAGACTCAGTATAATGGAGAATATAGGAAACAAAAGACTGAGGGGATTTTCCCTTAAAGCCTACCTCAAGGTCTACCTCCTCAGTGGGACTTTCCCCTCCACCTCCTACCTCACTTCTAAAAGTTAGCTTTCCCACCTAATTTGTCTCATACCACTTTATATTGATCACTCCCTGACACCTAATGCCTAATTGTATTATAGTTACATATATTAAATATATACATATATATTATAGCACATGGTTTAGCTCCCCTACAAAATTATAAGGGAGGGGAGGAGAAAAGGAAAAGAAATAAGCATTTATATAGCACCTATATGTACCAGGCACTGTTCTAAGCACTTTTACAAATATCTTATTTGATCCTCATAACAAGTCTGAGAGGTAGGTGCTATTATTATCCCCATTTTACAGCTGAGAAAACTGAGACAAACAGAGGTTTAATTAACTTGCCCGGAATCACACAGCAAGTGATCTTGCCTGAGGCAAGATTTGAACTCCACTGTGCCATAAGCTGCCTCTAAAATATCTCATTTGATCTTCTGTGTAAATAGATGCTATTATGATTCTTGTTTTACAATTGAAGAAACTGAGTCAGAAAGGTTAAGGGACCTGCCCTTAGTGTCTAAGGTCAGATTTGAATTCAAGTCTTCCTGACTCTAGGCCCAGTACTCTTATCCACCACGACACCTAGCAACCTCTCCTTACAAACTCATTGCAGGCAGGTACCATTCTGATTTCTTCTTTATATCTCCCCATTTACCTAGTATAGTGCCCTGCACAACATAATAAAAACTATAGTAAAATCTGGCCTTTATTTAGTGCTTTAAGGTTTCTAAGACACTTTATATCCCTTATTTTACTTCAGACCCACAACAGTCCTGTGAGAGAGGTCCAACACTTTATCCCCATTTTGCAGAGGAGAAAATTGGGGCTCATAAAGTCCCAATAACTGACCCAGAGTCATACAAATAGCAAAATGCCAGAAGAAAATTTTAACCCAGTTCTTCCTGACTTCGGGTCCAGGGATCTTTCAACTACATCATATTGCCTTTCCCTAGTAGGCACTTAATAGGTGTTTGTTGAATTTTTAAAACATAAACCCATTCTATGAGTAAGGGGAGCAAAGTTATCAATGAAGAAATTGCATGAAAGAGGAAGAGGGGGGAGGGGAAGGAAGACTAGGACATTCTGCTTTAAATATGATTACAGCACCCACAAAAATAAAAAAAAAATCCTTATAGGCTAAGCCTCCTATCATGTTGGCTTCACAGAGCAATGTGATGTGACAGACCAGCACCCACATCATTCACTTAAACTGCAACCATGTCTGACATCAGGCGCGGCGAGCACCAGCAGAATATGTCCCTTAATGCATTTAGAGTTGGGGAAATTATTCATCAGAGGATCAGCTAAAGGGTTTAGTCTCCCCTGGATGCATTAGAGCCAGGTCCTTTCAGTCAGTGAAGGGACCTCTGTGAATTGATCCTGAACTGACTTCCAGAGCCATGTTCTCATTACTGACTGCCAGAACCATGAAGCCATCTCTATGACTCACCAGGTCATGCTCACACTCCTTTTTAGCCACAGTCATGTTGCCTGAACTTCCCATCTCCAAGCACAGCTCCAATGGAAAAGGATGAATCCCCTCCATTCCCCCCAATACATCCCCATGCACACACACACACACACACACACACACACACATGCTAGATACATATATATATGCATATATATGTATGTATGTGTATATATAGGTCAGTTGCAAGTGAACTCATTATCCTTAGGCTGAAAAGGGAGAATTAAAAGTTCCCTGTAGGTAGCCAGATCTTGCATTAACTACGTGAAATCTATAAGATGATAAGGGTCTGTGGGATAAGACAGGCATCTCAAATCCCCTTAAAAGTATCTTGGGTGGGAAGAGAGGAATAACCCAATACTTCCAACATCAAGTAAGAAAATTCGCCCGGTCAGAGGCTAGGCTAGAAGGGCTCTAGGCCTGATCTGGCCAACCTTTTCATTTTAGAGGGGAAGAAACAGATTTAGTCAAAAGTAACAGTAAAGACTAAGATCATTCCAAGACAACAACTAAGAACATTTTAAATTTAAAAGCCTTCTTAGATGAGAAATGGGGATTTGAAAGGACACAAAACTTAGGGGTTTGAAGTAGCACACAGGAAGGATAATGTTCTAGACACGAACTACTTAGGAAGATTTTATTGCATTGTCTTACTATATAATTCATGAATTTCAAAGGGATTTCCTTAAAGCCTAAAACAATTCTTTGTAACATCTCTGGTCAGTCTCAAACTGCAATGATAGTAAAACAATTTTTAGGCTAGATTCTTCCACAGGATCATAGAATCTCAGGATTGGACGGAACCTTAGCTATCATCTAATAGAAGATTTCTCAACCTTGTTTGTGTCATGGACCCCCTTTGGCAGTCTGGTAAAGCAGTTATCAAAATATTTTTTAATTCACATGTACCCATCTAAGTTTAAAAACCCTGATCTACTCCAACCCAATCCTTTCAAATTGGATCATCCAATTTTCACTTTAAATCCTCTATTGAGGGAGAGCTCACTACTGTCTAAGGAAACTCATTTCCCTTTTGGAAACTCCCATTATTAAGGAGTATTCTCTTATAATCAAGCTTAAATCTGTCCCTCTGCAGCTTCCAACCACTAATCCTAGTTCTTCCCTATTTAATCAAGAACAAAACTAATCCAGTTCTTTTTGTGGTGAAAAATTGGAAATTGAGGGGACGCTTATCAATTGTAGAATGGCTGAACAAGTTGTAGTATATGATTGTGATGGAATACTATTGGGCCATAAGAAATGACAATCAGAATGGTTTCAGAGAAACCTGGGAAGACTTACATGAACTCATGCAAAATGCAGAACCAGAACACTTTATATCGTAACAGCAATATTATAAGGATGGTCAACTATGAAAGACATGGTTACTTTAATCAAGACAACGATCCAAGACAATTCCAAAGAATCCATGATGAAAAATGCTATCCACCTCCAGAGAGAGAATTGACAAACTCTGAATGCAGATTGAAACACTTTTTTTTTTTTACTTTCTCTATTTTTCTGTTTTTCTTTTGTCTGTTTTCTTTTGCATCACAGCTAATTTGGAAAAGAAAAGAATAAAGCTAATCTTTTTTCCACATGCTCTCCAAATTATCACAGACGGGTTTATTCCCTCTGGGTCTTCTCTTGTCTAGGCAAAACATCCCTAACCCCTTCAATTGATCATAGTTTTATAGGTTTAGGGCTAGATACCAGGATTTTGTTTTCTTTTTTCATTAGGGTGGGAGGCTAGGAATAGAGTCATATAAAAGGAAAAAGAAAAAAAAAAGGATCACTGAAGCATTTTTTTCAATACACTGAAAAGAACAGAACAGACAGTAACATAAGCAAGATGTACAATTTTGAAATTTACATGTTGAATACATTATATACTTAAAAGCAAGATGTACATAATATTCGTGGTTTCATGTATAATCCTTTTCTTCTGTTCTATGTGTATGTGGAAATTATCATCTTATATTATATCATTTCTATTAAGTTCAGAATTTTTTTTATTTTAAAGATTAGAAGTAGAAGGGACTTCAGAAAATATTTACTCCAACCCCCTCCTCTTACAGGTTAAGGAAACTGATCCCAGAGAGGTTGTCTTCGGCCAAGAATTGGCACCAAATGCCTTTTGTTTTAACCTCATAGTCACTTCTCAAAATTCCTACCCCTGCCATGAATCCCCATTCGTGGCAAGACTGACATGCTACCTATTTATGCAACATGTTGCACCCATAGTCTACCACCTTTCTCACAAAAATAAAAAGGTTAAATTCCTCATCTTTTCTCTGGTGTCAAGATTAATCATTATAATTACATAGTGTTTGGCTTCAGATTCACACTCTTTCTGTTTAATTTATGGAGACATTTTGAATATCATTTCCCCTTCAACTTGCTTTACTTTACATCAGTCATCAATCAATAATAATATATTAAGCACCTACTACTATGTACTTCATATAAATCTCTCACATTTCTCTTAATTCAACTATATCTTATTCATTCTATATCTCCTCATCCATTGCTAGTGACTAAAGTAAACAATGCTCTACTAGTTGAATTGGTGTTTCTTACTGGTTGAAACCAGCTTGTCATAATCAAAAAAAAAAAGTTTCTTGACCAAAGATAAAAGATATCTAGGCAATTAACCACATAGAATCTTTGGAGAAAGGAAGAAAAGGAAAGAAATAAAAAGGAAGGAAGGAAAGAAGGAAGAGAGGGAGGGAGAGAGGAAACAAAGGAGAGAAAGAGAAGGAAGAAGCGAGAGGAAGAGAAAGAGAAAGGGAGAAAAGGAGGAAGGAAAGAAGAAAACAAAGAAAGGAGGGAAAAAGAAAGAAGAGAGAGAGGAAAAGAAAGAGGAAGTGAGGAAAGAAGGCGGGGAGGAAAGAAGGCTGGGAGGAAGCAAGGCGGGAGGAGGGCAGGAAGAGAAAAAGAGAGAGAAAGAAAGAACTTCTAGTGATCTACTATTGCTACATTCTTCATTTCATTCCATCACCAGTCTCTTCTATGTCCTTCCCTCAATGGGAAAAGAATCAGGCCAAATCACCACTCAATTTATTTCATCACCTGCAGTTCTAACCACTGAGAGCAATCTCAAAAGGAAGGTCTCCCCCAGAACCCTCTCCACCTGAATGACCAAATTGTAATGAACCAACCGTAAGAGTAAAGAATACCTGACCTAACCTAGACCTCTCCTTCTAAAACAGGTAAACCAAGGCATAATAAGTTGCTCAAACAGACAAGGATGTTTTCAATTCAATCCTGTGCCCTTCACCAAATGTTTGTCAAGCTCTGCCACTTTCTGCCTGTGTGACTTCTGTCAAGTTACTTAACTTTTGTGTACCTCAGATTACTCTGTTGTAAAATGAGGGAGTTGAACTCAACGATCTCCAATGGCCTTCTGACTCTAAATCTATGGTTCTAAGTGCAGACTGTGGTTCTAGGTGCTGAGGGAGAAGCAGAAATAAGAGATGTTCTTTGCCCTTGAGAAGGTTTTGAATCTCAGCTCTAGCCTGTGAAAAATACTAGACCTGGGTGCACAAGACTGATACAAGCAAGATACGGAGAGGTTGACAAATTTTTAAATTAATTTTTATTCTGAACTTAAACACCCCAATAGTGTTTCCATAAATAAAGACTATAAGAAGGAATATGAATATGAAATATTGTACCATGGGTATATGAAACCATGACTCTCAACTTGGTATTTTTAAACGATAATAATAACAATAATAAATTCCACATGTCACTTTTAAAAATATCCTGCTTGCCTATGTTTCCCTCTAAAGTTCTCTTTTTTCCTTCTGCGCATTTTTAAAAATGTTGCAATGGTTCTATCTTGGGTGGGAAGAGGACAAGAGAAGTGGCATCATTATTGCTTATCTCACCCAAAACCACCCAATTAGAAGGATAAAAAAAAGAAAAAAAATCACCTTGTAACAAATAACATAATCAAGCAAACTGAATACACTTAGTGACCATGTGCAAATATTTATGTCTCTTTCTATGCTCACATCACATCTTGGTCAAGAGGTGGGTCATAGCTCTTCTGGAGCCATCATCAGTAATCAGTGATCAGTCTTTCAGTCTTTTTTTTTTTCTCTATACAGTGTTGCTCTCCTTGTATAAATTGTTTTCTTGGTTCTGATCACTTCCCTTTACATCAGTTTCATACTATACAGGATTATCTTAAATCAAATCTTTCATCATTTCTTACCAAGGAAAAGGATTCCATTATATTCATATACCACAATTTGTTTGGCCAGTCTGCATTGAACAGGCCCTCCCTTAGTGTTTTTGTTTTAATCAAGGAGGGAAAGGGGGTGTGCCGATTTTTGTGCAGCATTCTAACATGAGTGACTAATATTCATATCCACCTGTTTCCTTAGTCTTGTTGAGTTGCCTTGATAATATCCAGCAGCTGTGTATTCTGTAGTTAATTATATCTTAATCATGTATTGAAAGGAAAAGTGCAGTATTTCCTTCCAAATCTCACCCACCAACACAGACATGGTGTCTAGCTTCAAAGTACAAAGCCATTAAGACATGCTCCTAAGTCCACGTTATCCCTCTTTTCCATGTCATGAGACCTTGAATGTCAGACAGCCAATACAGGGAAAAGTTCATCCAGAGATCAAGCTTTCACAATCTCATAGTGCCCGAGTCTCTACCGATATAGTCATCCTACATTCAGGAAACTGAATTCCAAAAAGGTGACGACACATCATTAAGGCTATATGACAAGTTCAGGATAGACTGGAATCTGGAACCTTTGGCTCCCAGGCCAATACTCACTCTGTATACAGCCAGGGAGCCTGGCAGATAGAATACTCAGAGTCAGGAAGACCCAAGTTCCAATTCTTCTTCAGTCACCTACTGGATATTTAACATCAGGCAAATCATTTAACCTCTGTCACACTTCAGTTTACTCATCTGCAAAATGGGGATAATAGTAGCACATGGTTCATAGGCTTGTAAGGATGAAATGAGGTAACATGCAAAGTGCTTTGCAAACCTTAAAGCAATATGTAAATGTTAGTTATTATCACAAGGCAGTGTCTCAAAAATACAGAAGGCAAA
Source organism: Vombatus ursinus (assembly GCF_900497805.2). Classification (NCBI taxonomy): domain Eukaryota; kingdom Metazoa; phylum Chordata; class Mammalia; order Diprotodontia; family Vombatidae; genus Vombatus; species Vombatus ursinus. The sequence goes on from NW_020948983.1 coordinate 10,461,080, forward strand.
AAATAGACTCAGTAGAAACAGCCAAACCTGGATTCCAGTTATCAGTAACTTCTGGTGGGGACAAGAAAGTGGCTGAAATACATGGTTCCTAGCCTGTGGGGTGGGGAGATTATAAAGTTAAGAAAAGGCTATAAGGTTGGTTGAGTTATGCATAAAGGGAGTCATTTGCTGCGTGATGTTTAATTATTGCACTTGGGAATAATCTGTTATCAGGGAAATTTAAGTGATTCCATTAGCCTCCCATAACTTCTGAAAGCAAATCTGTCAAAGCATGGGGAAAGGGAAGAAGAATAGAGCTGTTATATTAATTCATGTTTTGTAGGGGTTTTTTCCTGTTGATTGCCAAATAGAGGACTGGGCTCATTTATCCACTGCAGTAGAGTTCACTCCCTTACTTTGCAGGCCTACCTGTCTACCCTACCCTCTGCTGTCCTTCAACCATATTTTCATACTGAAATCAAAGCTGGAGAAGTCAAGGAAGAGTCCTGTTAAGAACAATGTGGAACAAAAGAAGAAACATGGAATTGAGAGTACAGATAACCCCCACGCCTTCTCCACCCCCACATCTCAGCAAATACCCCTGCTTCTTCCTTTACTAAGAAAATGGAGACCATCCACCATGAATTCCCTTTTCTCTCTGACTCAAAACTCCACCATACTTGTGTCCATCCTCTTCATCTTTACTCCTGAGTCTACAGAAATGAATGTTATTGTTCAATTATTTTTCAGTCATGTCGGACTCTTCATGACCCATTTGAGGTTTTCTTAGCAAAGACACTAGAGTGGTTTGCCATTTCCTTCTCCAGCTCATTTTACTGATGAGAAACCTGAGGCAAACAGGGTCAATACAGCTAGTAAGTGTCTGAGGCCAGATTTGACCTCAGGAAGGCGAGCTTTCCTGACTCCAGGCACCACACTCTCTCCATTGTACCACCTAGCTATCCCACATAAAGAATTACCCTTCCCTTTATCAAGTATAACCCTTTCTACCTATGCCCTCAATCTCATCCTAACTAGGTGCACTTTAGTAGATGGAGTGCTAGACTTGAAGTGGGGAAGACCTGAGTTTGAATTTTGTCTTAGACACTTAGTAACTGCATGACCCTGGGCAAGTCAGTTAACCTCTGTCCACCTCAGTTTCTTCATCTGTAAAATGGGGATAATAGCACCTGCCTTCGAGGGTTGTGGTGAGGATCATATGGGATAATACAAAACACTCTGAAAATCTTGAAGTACTATGTAAATATTATCTATTATTATTATTCCTTCCCATTTCTTCCAGGAGCTTGACTCATCAATCATTCTCACTCTCACCTTCATTCTCTTATCTGTTGTTATTTTTTTCTGTTTCCTGCAAACATGCTCACATCACCCCCATCTTTTAAAAACACTAACTTAAGCCTGCCATTCCTTCAAGCTATTACCTCTCTTTCTTACCTTTCACTACCAAACTACTACACAATTGTCTGTATTTATTCCCCCCACTTCTTCATCACCCAAACTCTTATTGATTCCTTGCAACCTGGGTTCTAGCCACATTACTCAACTGAAACTGCTTACTCTAATGATACCTATTAGATCTTCATTGCTAGAGCTTCTGACCTTTTCTTGTTTCTTATCCTCCCTTTGGCACCCTACTCCTGGACACCCTTCCCATGGTTTCTGTGACACTGCTTTCTCCTGGTTCTCCTAGGATCACTGATCTGATCATTCTTCAGAATCCATAACTCAGTCATTGTGCCTCTCCTGTCCTCTTAGCAGAGTGTTCCCCATGGCTTTGCCCTGGTGGCTCTTCCTTTCTCACTCTCTACATGTACTCACTTGGAGATCTCATAAATTCCTATGGGTTTAAGTATCATCTCTCTGTAGATGACTACCCAAATCAAGTACAGTCAGAGGACCTGGACTTAAATCCTGGCTGTTATTTGCTACCTATGTGACCTTATACAAGTCACTTAACTTCTCTGACTTCAGTTTCTTCCTTTGTGAAATGAGAAGTTATACCAAATGATCACTTAGGTCCCTTTCAGCTCTACTTCTATGATATACCCACTTAAACTTGGCCTTACTCCAAATTTTCCTGTACCTTTTGAGGGTACCACCATACTCACAGTCATCCAGGTCCACAAGTTCAGAACCATCCTTCACTCTTCTCTCCCTCATTCATATCCAGTTGCCAAGTTTTGTTAATTCTACCTCCATTTCTGTCATGTCCATCTCCTCTCTACTCACACCCCTACCACCTTCATTCTGGCTCTTTTTACTTCTAGTTTAGACTATTGTAATATCCTTCTCATTGGCATCCTTGTTTCTACTCTCTCTCCTCTCTACTACGAAGCTACTGAAATGGCATTCCTAAGGTTTACCCTATCACCGTTACTCAAAAACCATTGGTGGTTCCCCATTGCCTGTACAAGGAAATATCTGATATTCGAAGCTCTCCACAATATGCTTCCCCACAATGTTCTAATAGTATTTCCCTTCATTAACCATATTCCAGACATATTGGAATATTAATCCTTTCCTGAGTGGGATGTTCTCATACTCCATGTGTTCACACATGCTATTCCCCATACTTGAAATGTCATCCCTCCTCATTTCCACCTCTCAAAATTCTTGCCTTCCTGTAAGTCCCAACTCAAATGATACTTCCCCCTCAGTTATTAATGTTCTTATTTGTGTACAGGGTGTCTCAACATCTTAAGGTTTAAAGCTTAAAACATAAATAGAGTGTCCCCAGAATCTTAAGCTAGTAAAGCTTAAAACTGCACTAGGACTTTTGGGACACTTTGAATATGTTGAATCCCCCAGCAGAATGCAAGTTCTATAGGAGGAAGAGACTTTTATTTTGTCTTTGTATCCTCGGAGTCTATCGCACTGCTTTGAACATAGTAGGTGCTTAATAAGTGTTTCTTGAATTGGGTTCTAGGCTGCCTCTGTATCTAGTTCACTGTATGACTTCCAGCAAGTGATCCCATCCCTGGGTCTCAGTTCCTTCATATTTACAGTCGGGGGGTAGGCTAGATAATCTTTAGAAAAGCTTATAACTTCAGGTATAACAGATAGGGGTGAGGGTGGGGAGAAAGGCTGGCCCCATTCAGGAGTACTTCAGCCCCAAGTAGAAGTCTTTTTCCCTATACTATCCCCTGTTATTTACATTTTTATATATCCTGTAACTATTTCTGGGGTCCCAGAGCACAGAATTCCCATATCTGGACCATCTCAGAAGGCCTTTCCAACTCTACTTTTCCATCTTCTGGCTCAGGTATATGGATAATCAGAGATTAGAGAAGAACAAGAGAAAAGGAGAGATGGTATAGCTCTTTTCATCAAAGATTTAAGTGCCCAGAAGGAAGAGAGCTGAGGAGGAGAGAGATGAGGGATACGTGCAAGGTAAATCACGTTAAAGCAATAGCTTCCCCTGTACATCATCCTTGATTCTCCCAGTGACTGTTCAGCATAAAAGAACTGTAGATGCACAGACATGACTTCTCTCAGCACCAGCAACTGTTTCTGCAATCTCTCTCCTCCAAATGCTTGGCCCTGGACAGAATCCCAATCAATCATTGAGGTTTTTTTAGTTTGTTTGTTGGAAGGGGAGTGTTAAGGGGACCCAGTTACTTCACTCAGCAAAGCAGCATCAGACCAGGAACCACAAGGTAATAGAATCTGCCCTACTCAGCATTCCAACCTCCTCCCTGACCACCTAGACTGCCACATTACTAGGTCCTCTAGCCTATTGAATTGCACAGAGTACAAGATCAAGAAAAATCTTAAGATACTTACTACCAAGCTCTGAGTACAGGGTGCAAACATGCATGCACACATGTGTGCACATATACACACACACACGAGACTTAACTTTGTTCAAAGATCATTGCTACTCCTGTTTGTCCATGAACCCAAGTGTTAAAAATTTCATCTCTTTCCCCAACATGTACAGTCCATTGTGACTGACCCCACCCAAAATTCATTGTATATATTTACTTAATAGATCAACAGCTGAAAGGAACTTACATCCTGGATGTTGGATATTTTTTTCCTCTTAAAATAAATAACTTTGGTTACCAATGACCACCTGAGTCAGGTGTCCTGAGGATTAATGTCTGTGTGGAGAGCAGACAGCCCAGGGAGGGGGACAAAGCCCAGTAGGCATCAGATTGATGTCCATTGATGATCAGAGGACAAGGAAAGACCAGACTCAGAGGTGAGGCAAGCAAAGGCAGCGGCTTTTGAAACCTCCACCATTCCTCTAGCCCTGCCTTTAGAGGGTTATAGAATTAATCATAAACTTTTATGTTGTAATTTTTAGGAAGGAATCTTAGAAATATAAGTAATAATCATAATAATAATTCATTTAAACAGTGCTTTAAGTTTTGCAAAATACTTTACAAATATTATCACATTGTATCCTAACCATCCTGAAGGGTAGATGCTATTATTATCCTTGTTTTACAGATGAGGAAACTGAGGCTAAGAAAGGTTTAAGTGACTTACCCAGGGTCACACAGTAAGAGTCTAAAGCAAGATTTTAGCTCAGGTCTTCCTGACTCCAGGTTTAGCACTCTATCCATTGCACCACCTAACAGCCTAGTCCAATTCCTACCTAAAGCATGAATCCACCCTCCAGTATCCCTGAGAAGTAATGGCCTAATCATCTTTATATGCGTCCATTGAATGGAAACATAACCTTCCAAGATAACCCATTCCATTCTAATTTCCCTAGCTATTAGAAAATCCTTTCTAATTTAATATGGTTCCCCTTTCCTATGTGAACATTTTAGATGCTGAAAGGGGTAGAAAAAGGACCCTCACATGAGGAAAGTAGTTTCAGATAATTCTGAAGACCTGAAATAGCTCTTCAAATAAATGTACTGAGAGGACCATCTGAAGACAACTGAGGCAAGACTACTAAGATAAAGATGGGTTCAAGACATTGGTGCTAGCTTGACCTAGTCATGCCAACTTGCAAGACTATTTCAAAGAACCTGGCTGAGAAGCTCTAAGTCTAAGAACTCTTTGGGAACTATGGGAAACTATATATTGAAGTGTAGTTTCTAAAGCTAAATCAGAGAGGGTCACCACTCATGTATGAGGAAGCTTTTGTTTGATTATTAGAAACCAAAGGAGACGAGGAGATAAGGTTTGAAGCCAGAGATCAGAAGAGGAAGACACAGCAGCCATGTGAAGACAGTAACTGATGGCAGATAATGCTCCTGTTGCTTAAAACAAGCAAAGCAGAGGTTCATCAGAAGATACAAGCAGCTGCTTCAGATGGAGTCAACGGACAGCACTCATGGAAGCCCAGCGGGTTCTGCAGCTGCCAGGGGCTCTTTGAAGGAAATAGAATCCTCCTGCCGTGTGAGGAGCTAGTTGAGGTTATTGCCCTTTAATACCATCTTCAGTGAGAAAGAAATGAAATATCTTAAGGGTTTAACTGCATTGGCCTCTACTACCCACTTAGGAGAGAGGGAGACAGAGAGGGAGACAGAGAGAGAAGCTCCCCAGAGTCCCAGAAAGCAGATGTGAGGAGCTTTGTAGTTACTGAATTTAAAGAAACTGCTTATCATTGAATTAACTTTGATACTGCTTTGGCATCCAGCTAAGGGAGTAGACCTAGAAAATGACAGACCTCAGACTTAGAGGTGCTGCTCACTGAAAGAATTCAGTGCTGCTACTATAATAAAAGAGCTTAACACTGCATCAGCAGCCTTGGAGTAGTAAAGAAGTGGCTTCATGCAGCAGGAGAGCAGAAGGATTGAGAAGAGCAGGTGATAAAGATTGCAAATTTTTCCCCAAAAGAAACCAATACCCAGGCCTACCAGTCCAGAGTTACGAGTTGTCCAAGGCACATGGGTGCTTACTCAGGTGCCTCACTGCTAGGTTTCTATAAGTGGATGCCCCAGTGCATTTGATGAGAAAGTATGACCCAAGTTTATGGGTATACCACTATGTTCTGATTATTCTTATTTCTGATTTATCATTTAATAAATGTTTCGTGTTTAAGAATAACTTGTGTCACTGTGACTGATGCTGTACAAATTGGAAACACACCAGTGGGGGCTCAGTAGCTACACTGACTAGTAAAAGGATATTTCCTCCCACACTAAGGTTATCTCTAGGACCCTGAGAATGAATTGTAGCCTCAAAGTCATCCTTCTGGAGACTCCACCCTCACCTGCCAGATTGGGTATAGGTGATGTGGCCTCTTCTTCTGTGCTACTCATTTAATGCTGACTTTACACTGCCTTTTAGTAGCAAGTTTTTTGTGTGTACACATCTTATCCCTACTACTAGATTGTAAACTCCTTGAGAGCAGGGAGCTCATTATATTCATCTCTATTGTCCTATTAGCATCTAGCTCAGGCTGGCTAGCTACTAAATGATTAAACAGCCATAAGTGGATAATGCCAAACCATGACCAATCTGGGCAAGGTATTTAGGAGACCTTGTACACCCCAATGAAATGCCGAAGACCAAAAGAAAAATTACAACAAAACAGTCTCCTGTTTTAAGGAACTGGCTATGGACTTTGTGTGATTTGTATCTTTTTATTACTCCCTAGAGAATCATCATGGTGACCCTCACTCTCAATTCCCATGCTCCTCACTCACTGACTTTGCTCTTCTCGGCTGAGCAGGGAAGGGAAAGTATGACAATGTTTATCTTCCATGTTTCATCTCTAGTCTTCAGTATCATTCCCCCCAACCCTGATTCTCTGGGATGCTTGGTCAGGTTGAGGGGCCTTCTCTCTTTGTCTCCAAGACTATCCCTAACATTGCCAGAGAGCTCTTTGCCCTGAATTCCCAGAGTAAGATAAAGAAGTCAAATCACTCAGAGGGGAATAAGAGACACAGGCAAACTCAGGCAACATATTCAGAGGCACATCTGCATCTAATCACACAATCAAGTCACCTATCAAGGAACAATACCCGAGTAAAACCCAGCACGTGTCTCTGATCAAAGCAGCAGGGTATGAGACATGAATGCTAGGCGTCAGTCTGACTTCTGAGAAAGAAGTGCTATGTCCTTTTAGTAAGAAGAAATGGAGAGCATCTGAAGGAGAGGGAGCAAGTATTTATTATGCATGTGCTATGTGCCAGGCACTGTGTTAGGTAACCAGTGTAAAAAGATAAAAATGAAACAGTTCCTGTTCCCCAAGGAGCTTATAATCTATCAAGGGAGATACGCATACATAAGTGTCAACAAAACATGAGAGAGAGAGAGTGATAGTAAGAGAGAGAGAGTGAGAGAGTGTGAGAGAAAGAGAGAGAGAGAGAGAGAGTGAGTGAGAGTGTATTTGGCACATAGTAAAAGCTTAAAAAATGCTTGTCACTTGGCTGACAAGTACAACAGGAGCCCAGAACCCAGACACTTGCCTATGGGTTTGAGAGGAGAGGGAAGCAAAGACCAGTAAGATTATAGAACTTAGCTATATGTCTAAAGCAAAGAAATTGCATCAATTCCTAGGCACCCCCTTATTCTGCCCTCCACACCTTTGTTCATGTTATCCCTCCCACCTAGAATGCCTTCCAAACCACTCCATTCTCTGCTTATCCAAAATATACCCTTACTTCAAGGCCCAGATGAAGCCCACCCTCTTCCATGATGCCTTCCCAAGCACCTCTACCTGCCCTGATCTTTCTCATTTCTGATTTCCTGAGGCTATCAATGTTCAAAAGGTCTGACTTGTGGGTTCCTTGGTGCTACCAACACCACCACAGACTCTGAGAGAAACCCTTTCCCCAAGAATGGAACAATGGAGTCAGCAGTTTGTGATCTGTGCATGAGAGACTGCAGGGCCCAGGATGAGTTAGATGATGAGTAACTTTGTACTATTTCTCTCCTGAAGTAATTTCCCATCCTTGTGAAGTAGTCAGGTCCTAACTCTGCAGTTGGCCATCTGCCAGGACACTTCCTTAGAACTATGTCTTTCCATGAGCTAGAGGGAGAGAGGAAGAGAAGCTTGATGATGCCCAGACAGGCCCCTGGAAGCCACAAGCCCCCCTTATGGAAACATCGTTCCAAAGTATCTAATCTGGCCTGTTGGGAATGAACACTGAAAGGACTAGGAAAGCCATTTCACAGAAAGGATAGAATAAGGCACAAAATGTCTAAAGCCTCCAGAGGTTAAGTACCAGCCTGCCCCAGTGCCCACTCAAAAGTGCTCCTCAAAATAATAAGCAGGTAGACTTCAGAAAAACCTGGAAAGATTTACATGAACTGATGCTGAGTGAAGTGAGCAGAACCAGGAGCACATAATAACAGCAATACTGTGCAACGACTAACATTGATAGTCTTACCTCTTCTTAGTAGTGGGAGGCTCTAAGACAACTCCAAAAGACTCAGGATGGAAAATGCTATCCACATTCAGAAAAAGAACTATGAAGTCTGAATGCAGATCAAAGCATACTATTTGATCTCTTTCTCTCTCTGTTTCTTCTTTCTCGTGGTTCCTCCCATTGGTTCTAATTCTTCTTTAGAATACAACCAATGTGAAATGTTTAATATGAATGTATATGTATACCCTTTATCAGATTACATGCTATCTTGGGGAGGGGAGAGGAGGGGGAGAACATTTGGAGCTCAAAATCTTATTTAAGTGAATGTTGAAAACTAAAAATTAATTAATTAATATTTTTTAAAAGTGCTTCTTAAAACATTGAGAAAGTCTCCAACCCATCTCCCACCCCAGGAGCATGAAGACATCCCTGAAAACAAAGCAAAAATGGAAGAGTATCATGAAATCTCACTAAAAGAGGGGGTAAGACCAAATCTCCCCTTTTGAAGAGGTATTTAATTCTATCTACCCCCTCCAGGTATCTGTGGGTGGTCTTCAAGCAGGGAATATGGAAAAAAAAATTTGGAATGATAGCTCTCTTAAAGCCAACATTTTTTTCCTTCATTGGTGGAAGTGAACCTCCTATTTTATTTTCATTCACCAACACAATACTATTTCAATACTCGACTCAGTTCTCCTATCCACACCCATAATTCATTTACTCACTCAGTGCCTCTTCTGCTTTCCAGCTGTTCCATTTTCATGTTCTCTTCAGGCTTCTGGTAAGCCACTGTCCAGAGAGAATTAAACAGAGTGCCTGTTCTGCTTTCCTTTAGTTTTAGAAACAGGGCAAAAGTGCAGCTGATTAAGTCTGGGTGGAGCCTCCAACTCAGGCACCTGCCCCCTCTAAGCAGAGTCACCTGGGAAGGCCTAGTCGTTAGAATCCTGCTGTGCCCACCCTTCTCTGGCTTCTAAGCGGCCAAATCAGATTCAGCATGAAAATTCCAATCTCGAAACTCACTTTCCCTCTATTAAAGCAATAGTGGGCCCCTGCATTCTCCTTAGCCCTAATCCAGAAACACTCACCAGTCCTATTCAACCTAGGCTCCCACTGTGTTTTTAAATGTTCCCAATATACTCCTAACCCAGATGAAACATTTAGTCTCACCCTGTTCAAGCCCCATGTGATGGAGAACACCTTCAGAACTAGAAGTTTGGAACTACTTTTAACTCCCAAAACACCTTTCAAATTATTCAACAAATCAGTAATGGGCACTTACTAGTAGAGGGCCTGACCTCAAGACTTCTAGCTAGCTGGAGAGAGAGCCACAGGCCCTAGCTATTGGAGCTTACTCAGCGGCAGTATGGTGCAAATGAGACAGTTTAAAAAGCTGGGTCTGAGTCCAGTATGGTGCAAATGAGACAGTTTAAAAAGCTGGGTCGGAGTGCTGACTCAAATCATTCAAACTGTCTGAGCCTCAGTTGCTTCACCTTTCAAATGGGCATAACGACAACTCTTCTGAACAGTTGACACAGTTGCTATGAAGAAAACTTTTTGCAATCTGTAAAGTATTATAAATGTGATTTACAGCTATCATACAAGTCAAATAAGGGAGACGAGACTGGCACACAAATAATTCTAGCACAAACTAGAATGTAAAAATTTGATAACCCAGGTATAAACAAAGTATTATAGCAGTTCATAGGAGGGGGAAATCATTTCTGGCTGAGGAACGGAAGGGAGCAGGATGGAGGCTGGGATCAGACAAGGCGTCATCAGTTATGTGGAGGAATTTGCAGATATTGGGGCGAGTGGGGAGAAGGGACTGGAGAATAATCTAATGTAGCCAGAAACTAGGCACAGTGAGGCAAAGAAAATAATTAAAAAATATGATCCCTGCCCTCAAGAAGCTTACAGTCTAGTTGGGGAGACAAGACAGACACACACACCCACACCCACACACACACACACACACACACACACACACACACACACACACAGAGTCAGGATAGTATAGTCCAAAAAGCAAAGCATTTGAAGTCAGACCGGTCAGCCTCAAAACTCTACTGGAATCCTAAGCAAGTCACTTCTAGTCTCTAGACCTTATTTTCTCTTCCGCAAAGTGACTTGGTGATTTTCAATGTCCCTACTATCCTCCAAAGCCTGTGATTCTGAGAGAAGAAAGAGAGAGAGACAGAGAAAGAGACAGAGACAGAGAGAGACACAGAGACAGAGACAGAGAGAGACAGAGAATAAAACCAGACTGAAAAGAATCCTCAACTGGATGGCAAGTGAAATGTTTCACTTCCTGTAGATTCAAAGTTATTAATAGCTAATAGGTAACATTTATATACATAGCACTAACTATATTCCAGACACTGTGCTAAGCACTTTACAATTATTATCTCATTTAATTAGAGAGATAGGTTCTGTTATTAAACCTGTTTTTCAGATGAAGAAACTGAGGCAAGCAGAGGTTAAGTAACTTGCCCAGGGTCACACAGCTAGTAAGTATCTGAGGCTAGATTTGAATTCAGGGCTTCCTGACTCCAGGCTCAGTGCTCTATCCACTGCACTACCTAGCTGCTCTAAAGAGATAATGAGAGCAGAACTGTTTTCATGAGTAAAAGTCGAAGTAACTAAGAAAGCAAGGAGGAGAAGGGAGACTCCAAGAAGGAATCTGGAGGACAATTGCCCTTTTAAGAAAGTAGGGGATCCGGCCTCAGACCAAACACTTGACACTTACTAGCTGTGTGACCCTGGGCAAGTCACTTAACCCCAATTGCCTAAAAAAAAATAAAAATAAAAAGTAAAAAAAAGTAGGGGGTTCTTCTTTCATAAAAAAAAATCAAAGAATTCCAGGATACGAGAATTGGAAAAGAACTTAGAGGTTATCTTGGAGCCAACTTCTTCCATATCTCTCTCTTCTTCTTAGGGTTAAATGCCTCTTTGAGAGCTGGAGAGAGGGAACAGTGCCTAGTGCTGTAGTGAGCACAAGAATATCTCGGGATGAGTTTTGCTATTCAAGGGGATGTATCTAGACATTGAGAGACTCAGCTTAAATCTGCTTCAAAGATGTGAAAGAAGCACAGTACAGTGAATAGGGCACTAGGCTGGGAGGTTCTCATCCTGGCTTGACCACTAACAAGTTGGGTGACACCAAACTAGTTGTTGTTGACAAGCTAAGTCACTTCCCCTTAGTTTCCTCACCTTATTGGACTAGATGCTGTCCAACGACCCCATCAACTCTCATTCTAATTATCTGTGGGAAGTATTCCATTCTAAGATGGGAGAGCAAGGAAGATAAACAGGCAGAAGAGAGACAGATGGGTCAAAACTCAGTGGAATGGGGCCAGAGTAGCCAATGGCCCAGGTCTCCCTGGTCTTGCATAATAATTCTCTCTGTGAGTAGCTAGTCCCTTCCCATCAGAGGGAATCTTGATGTTTCTACCAAAACCAGAAAGTAGCTAAAGAAAGATGACTGTAACAGTAGAAAGAGCACTGGATTTTGGAGTCAGAGGACCTGGATTCAAATCCTGACCCTGTCACCCATTACCTGTGTGATCTTATGTAAATTATCTTCTTTGGGTCTCAATGCCTTCATAAGTAAAATGAGGAGGTTGGAGCACATGATCTCTACGGACCCTTCCAAGCTCTAAATCAGTAATCCTAGAACCCTATGAAATCCAGCTGAAAGTCTCTAATGGGGACTAAATTATTATTACCATAGATTGTAAGAAAGTATTGCCCAGTTTCACAAGTAGCAATGGACTCAGAAGGGGATGCTTCATCCTAGTTTTCTCCAAGATAAACCCTAGGGCAAGTGGTAAAGGGAGAATGTGGGGAAATCTTTTAAGGGGAGAGACAGCCCCTTCTGCTTGCCTGAGGAAGGCTGAGGTACAGGGTTGCCCAGAATCTAATAAAGGAGATAAGATAGTTACACACACACACACACACACACACACACACACACACACACTCACACACACACTAGTACAAGATAGACTAGATAGAAAGTTGGATAAGCAAAGTATGAACAAAGTACTATTTTAGTTTTACTAAACTTAGAGTTTAGGACAGGGAGTCCCCTCAGGCCCTTAAGTTCTACTCCAAGGGCAGAGGTCTTTTCAAGTGGCAGTCAGATAAAAGCTCATAATCAGTGAGTCAACAAGGCACTGTGATAGCACCTTGTACCTGGCAAGCATTCAATAAATATTTAATGAATGAATAGTTGGGGGATAAGGCAACTTCACAGAATGGACAGAGTGCTGGGCTTTGGTATCAGTAAGACCTAGGTTCAAACTCTACCCTTGACATTTGCTAGCTGGGTGACCACAGGCAAGTCATTTAACTTTCTAAACTTTCAGCAATTCTCTAAGATCACAGAGTCATAGATTTAGAGGGGTGGTTATCTGCAGCAATGGAGAAAAGTCCCCCACTGAGAAAATAACAGATTCTTGACTTACTGATGTACAAACAGATGAATAACTATTTATTAGGCAACCACTATGTGGTCAGTCAGTTCTGTTGGGAAACAGAAGAATTGTAAAGTAGGGCCCCTGCCCTCAAGAATGTACTTACTCTCTCCTCATCCTTGCCTCTTAGAATCCCTCATTTCCTTCCAAGATCAGCTCAGACACCACCTACTACATAAGGCCTTTCCTAATACCTACAGCTGCTAATATTGCCCCTAAAATTTGTCTTGTATTCATTTTGAATATACATGTATACATGCTGTCTTCCTGACCTTCACCCCTCCTCCATGGGCTTTCCAAATAATTTTTCCATCATGGAGCCCGAATTTGGTAGTCCATCTCTCAAAAGGTAGGTCACACCTACCTGTCTTTTCAACCTGATCTTAGGCTTATCCCCTACACACTACAGTTTAGCCAAACAGAACAACTCATGGTTCCACAAACACTTCCAGTACTTTCCTGATTCAACTCCTATACTCATATTACCCATAACATTTATAAGTTCACAAAAATATATATATACATATATTTATATATTTCCAAGGTTCTCTTCTCTCTCTCTCCCTCTCTCTCTCTCTTTCCTCTCTCCCTCTCTCTCCCTCTCTCTCTCTCTCTCTGTCTCTCACACACACACACGTGTGTGTGTGTGTGTGTGTGTGTGTGTGTGTGTGTGTAAAATTCTGCTCCCTAAGCCCTACATGGGCTGCCAGACCATGTGGCAGAGTCTATGGCTAAGGTTGCCCCACATTGGAGCCAAGGAACATCTGGAGCTCTTTCCCCATAACTTTTACGACTGGCAAACCCTAAAGTGGGTGCCACCAAAGACCCAAAACATATTTGGACCTGAATGTGTTTTTGAAAAAACTCTGTCTAAAGTCCATGGTGCTCTGAATGCCTAAGACCTTCCTTCTGCTCTGTATGCTGAGGGTAAGCTGGTTATTTGTGCTCCTTCTTGTCTACTGAGACTTAGAAAAATACAGTTGTGTGGCGCCAACAGCATAAACAATATCAGGCCTATCCTGAAATAAGAAAGTTGGGGGTGGGAGTGCAGTTCAGCTTAAAACTCTCTATATGTGAAATTCAAATGAGCCCTCCATGGACAGTGTGCCCAGCCCCCTTCCCACTGACATCTGCTATATGGTAGGCAAGAACAGGCAGGCCAGGGAGATATGTCCCCTCTATCCACCTGGGAAGCTGGGAGCCTGTTTGAGTATTTATTGATTTTCCAGCACCAATTATTGTCTTAGAGAAAAGAGAGCAGGGCAGTTAGGTGGTGCAGTGGATATAGCACCAGCCCTGAAGTCAGGAGGACCTGAGGTCGAATCCAGACTCAGACCAAACACTTGTCTCTTATTAGCTGTGTGACCCTGGGCAAGTCACTTAACCCCAACTGCCTTTAAAAAAAGGGGAAAAGAGACCAATGTCAGCCTCCTGGAGCTCTGTATCCACCTACCATCCCCAGAGCAATTCTCAATTCTCTAGTATGGCCAACTCCTTGGAATTTCCAAGGCATTTCCATCATGGAGTACAAATTCTGGCTCTCCACAAGATGGGCCCAACCTACCCACCTTTCTAGCCTGATCTTAAGCTATACTTATGATAGCTAACATGTATATAGCACTTACTATGTGGCAGGCACTATGCCAAGTGCTTTACAATTATTATCTCATTTGATCCTCACAACCCTGGGCAGAAGGTGTTATTATAATTTGCCATTTTATAGTTGAGGAAACTGAAGAAAACAAAGTTAAATTACTTAGAGCCACACAGCTAGTTAATGTCCTTGGCTAGATTTGAACTCAGGTCTTCCTAACTCCAGGCTGAGTGTTCTATCCACTGTACCATCCAGCCACCTCTCTTCTTAAACACTAGGATCTAGCCAAACAGGGGTATTCATGATTCCACCACCAATACTCCCAGGACTATTGATTCAATGTCTATTATTATCCATAATATCATTTACAAAATCACAAGATTTCAAACTGGAAGGGATCTTGGCGATTATCTAATCCAATCCCTTATTTCTATAGATAAGGCAACAGAGATCCAAAGGTGAAAAGTGATTTACCCAGTCACACAAATTCTTCATACCTAAAGAAGAAGTGGCCTGTTCCAGACAAGTCAGACTACTACTACCACCTCGACCTCCTCAGACCCCTTTAGAGACAGCCCAGGACCCTAAGTCCAAGGGCACTGGGAATAGTAGCACCCCCTAAACCATGGCCCTGGTTCCAGTTCAGGTATCATAGCTACTATTGAATACAGCAATGTCTATGGAAAAGAGGTCTGGCAACCTACCAACCCCAACCAACTGCCACAATAGTGTAGACAAGCTAGCCTAGTTAAAGCAGCAAAATACCTTGGAGACAGGAGGCAGCATATGCCAAGCAAGTCAAACCATGACCATCACCTCTTGTTAGTCCTGGATTGAGACAGCCCAGGAACCTGAACCCCAGAAATAGCAGCACCCCTCAGACTCTCTGCCCTGCTTTCACCTAAGCTCTTCTGGCTATCACCCAAGGAATCAATTCTTGGTGGTGATGCTACTTTCTGCAGTTTGCCACAGCCCCTGACTCTTCATCAGCAACAGCTACTATAAACACAGAAAAGTTCTGGACAACAAAGTCCTTGATTTTGTCAACAGATTCAACATTAGAAGTACATCTGCTTGTATCAGTGAAAATGACATTAAAGATGCTGAAAACGTCTGTATGTGTTATCTCCCTGTATTAGAATGTGAGCTCTTTGAGAGCAGGGACCATCTTGTTTGTCTATTCCTATCCCCAGCACCAAGGACAGTGCTATATAGAAAGTAAGCCCTTAACGAATGTTAATTTTTTTCTTTATTCATTCCTCCCTAGCACCAGCCCATCTGCATTTTGAAATCTTAACAGAGTTTTTGTACATAGTAAGTGCTTAATAAATGCTCCTTGGGCTGATTGACTAGCCCTCCTTGCCATCTACCCAATGAAGTCTTTACAAAGCCCTTTTTGTCCCAACCCCAACCCCAGCCCCAGGAAGCCAAAAGTGAAAAGTAATCTCTTCCTCCTCTAAACATCATAGTACTTTGTTTTTCCCTCCCATGCATTTGTTCTATGTTGCATATAATTATCTTTGCATATTAGATGTATCTCTCCCCTACTCACAAGATAGTGAGCCCTGAAGAAATAGCATGATACAACATTAAGAACACTAACTAGAGACAAGACCTCATTTTAATTCCTTGCTCTGCTATTTACTAGCCATAGGACCATGGGCAAATTGCTTAAACTCTTTAAGGCTCAGTTCACTTATCCATAAAATGGAGATGATCATATTTTCACCAGCTATCTCACTATGTTGTTGAGAATACCATGATTTATAAACTATAAAATGATCTATGACTGTGATGAGGGTCATGGTGTTAAGCAGAAACTCAATAAAACATTTTTGTATCTTTCTATCACAATACCTCATAATTACTTAGATACTTTGAAGGATCTGTGATGTCATCACTGAAGATATTCAATCACCGTCTTTCCATACCATGTAATTCTTTATTATTCCCTATCCTGCCCTGATTTGAAGTACAACAGCAACTTGTGGTCCTGATCCCACTTTTTATTGGCACAGAACCTTTAACTTGTTTGTGCCCTGGGCTAGTTTGTCCCTCTTAAGGAAGCCTCTTAGGCCCCACCCCACACAGGCTCGCATTATTGGTGCTGGGTTTAATGCAGACACCCAATTGGCTCTTTCCTACTGCAGCTCAGAATTCCTGAATTCAATTGGTCTATCAGCCTCAGCCTCCCAGTAGCAAGGATTAACCACCACAGTCAGCATCCTGTGTGATTTTCATCTGAATCCTTTTATTAATACTCAATGAAGGATCTACCCAGTTCACTGAAAGCCTGCCTCCGGTTCTTTTAACATCTCAAGGGTTTCAATGAAGCATTCAGATTGGTCATCTATAATCATTTGACTGGCTCATTTTTTCCAATAATACACATGCCCTCACTGTGTCTTTTATGCTGTTCCCCCAAAATAAACCTTCTTTGGAAATAGACTATGACATCCTTATGCCCACTCTCCACTGTTCCGTTGACTGCTCTGAGAGTGTTGTGTCCTCATGATTTGTAGCTATTAAAATTAATTATCTGAAATAAAAAGAAACTGAGGACCGAACATTTATGATTTAATTTGCAAAGCTAGCAAATGCTACTAAGTGATAAAATCTTATCAATTTACCTATTCACTAAATCTATACATAAACTAGACTTATAAGACTATCTATATTAATCTGGTTTAGTTATTTGGGCTAATTTTTCCTAAAGAAGTGAGCTTAATCCTAAAATTGAACTTAAAATAAATCAAAGTAGCTAACTGATTTCCTTTTCAATTTCCCCCTTTAATCTAAAGAAAATCATTTCCTTATGAATCACTTGAGCAAAGAATCAAACTCCTTCAGGTGGTCTTTGGTTTTAACAACCAGTCTCCCTAAAAGGTATGAGTGTGACTACAAAGTCAAGGTGATTTGCCCTATTTCTACTAACAAATCTTTCGAAGTCTGTATAGCAGAGAAAAGAGATGAGGTAGCTTCTACCTCAAATAAAGGGAACTCTTTAATAAAGATATTGATCGGTGGTTCTATTCTGACCCTTTTTGCTATATCCTTTTCTACTATGAGACATGTTTTAGGCTACATGAGGAATAATTTCTCCTATTATATTTGGTAATAACACATTTATAATTTAACACAAAAGTATGTAGATAGGAATAAGCACCTGTGATTTGAGGTGGTTAGGTAGACCTGGTGACAGACGCAACATCTATGGGTCCCAATGAGCAGTATATATCATACCTAATTATGAAGTCTAGGTACAGCATTATTCATTACCCAGTTGGGCAATAATGCTAGGATTGATGGCAGTGAAACAATTTCAAAAAGTGAATGGGCTGTCCTACAATTAAAACCTTATTTCCTATGGTCAGCATATTGACAAAAATTTCAGGGATCAGTCCCCTTTTGGTACAGAAGTACTGGCACATGGGGAAAAGAAAACAAAGTCCTTTGTTGAGTTCCACCAGTACACTGGAAATCTCTGATATAGATGAAAGAGTTCAAAGGTCTATTCTGTACTGTGGCCCCACACTGTGGAGTTCTTCCAGCCTGCCTAGTAATTGTAGGAAGCAACAGATACACATTTCTGGAACAAGCCATATTCTTAGGATAGCTCCAAAGGGTCTTCTTCCTTCCAGATTTTCTTTTCAGGTTACAAGAGCATGTAGGAAAACAATACAAACTCAATACAAAATAGACCTGTAAAAAGAATGATCACATTAAGAACACATAATTCACCTGAAATTTCAGAGAATTTCAATTGTCACATCATGAGAGCCGGAATTGGAAAATGAGTCTTTCTCTTGCTTAAAATTATTAGATGAATGTTTCAAACAAGAAAATAATTTCACCTTCAAAATTATCAAAGCAATATCTACGTGTAAAATTTTTAATCCAATTTTGAAAATTTGTAACATCTCTCACTAATTCCCCCCTTATAAGGATATTATTATCATAGTAACATAATGAAAGAATGTTGTAATAGGATCTCCTATAAACTAAATACTCCACAAATTGCAATGCCTCACGGTCTCTATTATTTGTAATTCAAATGACAATTCAAAATGATTTCTCATTATGGCAGTACTATACTAGCATATATCATTTAGTCAAAAGTCAGCAATAGGGTTTATCTCTCATTTTTGTTACAATGAAAAAATGAGGTATTATTGTACACTTGCTCTTATTAATGGAATTTGCTATATGAGGAGAAAGGCAGGGACATAGCAGCATTAGTTCTGTTTAATTTTAGATATGAGTCAACAGGTAATTGTACGACAGGATGTCACAGGCAGACTCAGATTTAACCAGGTAGGAAAATGTCTTGTATGGGAAACTGAGTCAGAAGAGTCCTTACCTTAGTCTTCCTAAGGTTATCCCCACCCCAACTATTACCCAGGGACAGATATCCACTGGTGGTAGGTTCACAGATGCCATTCCCATTGAGCTGCTGACATTTTTCTCAAATGATGAACTAGTGGCCTTATGAGAGGTCAGACACTTATACTTGAAGTCAAAACTTAGACGTATATAAAATTAAAGTCTCGCAAGATTCTGCCTTGAATAATTATTTATAATTATGATTATATATAATATATAATTTTTATAATTATTTATTAATTATAATTGTTATTGTCACACGAACATAATAATTATATCCTGTCCTAACAAATAATAATCATTAACAATGTTGGTACAAATTCATAAAGCATTCATTAACAGATAAAGTTTTCATTTATTCAATATAGTCATCGGAAGTAAAACTCACCATATGTGCATATATCATAGAGTATATTTGAATAAATAATGATAGGTTTTAAATGACCCCCCACCCTGGTTTGCTCAGTGGATAAGATAAAAGAAGAGGAAGTACATCTGGCCACCTTAGGTGGGCTTCAGAATACTGTTTGCCAATATCAAAACCATTACAAGTTCTAGAAAAAGCTTTAACCCACTTAGTAAGTTAAAGGGAGCAACCATCACAGGAAAGGATGATGAGGCAAGCTAGTTGAACATTGGTTGAGCTGGACAAGCAGTACAAATGCTACATTCTGGAGTTTTACATGCATACAGTGAATATTAGTTTACACATGGTTCAAAAATGTAACTTTACTATGCACTAATTATTAACAGATATACTTTCATGATTTTCTAAATATTCTCAGATGAAACTCACTTATTATTTAAAATCTAACTCATAAATTCCCTTACTTTGACTAGGAGAGGTCCTAGTTCTTTAAACTGCAGCATGACAGAGTTTCACAACCCTGTCAGTAGGACTGGTCCTAAGGAATCTTACAGATAAAGATCTTTTCAGAGGATTTTACCATGCTTTTCTCCCAGCAGTAAGTCATTTACTATTACTACTATTTTCTTAAATTTAAAACAAAAATACTCATTAAGTATTAATAGTTTTCAAACATTTGTCACATTCTATGACAGATACATTTATGTTCCAACAACATTCAGATTAAAAGGGAAAGTAACCCTGCCTTAACAGGTTTTTAAATAAGATTAATAATTAATATTGTTAATAATTAATAAGATTTTGCACACCCAATATCAAGTATTTAAAACTTGAAACATATTACTAGTCAGATGACAATAATTCAGTGGAATGCATTTTAAAATTATGTTACAGGTAAAATCATCTATCTTATCTCCTTTGGATATAATCATATCCAATGACATCTAAAACCCGGTATAGAGTTATCCAGTCTAGAGTTATTACAGTCAATTAAAGAGGTAGCAATAGTTCATTTATATAGTGTTGAGCACATGCCAGAAGTTTTTTCTAGTTCTCAAAGTTTACTTTAAAAGATTTCAGAAGCCTACTTTCTATAGTACTTTAAAATATTTAGTGTTTTTTTTTATTTCTCAGTCATTACTTGAACCACTTGCTAACTTACATTATAGGGCAGTTATAAATAGTAGGACTGACTTCCCTTTAGGAGGATAGCATAGAGGAAAATATAACCATTGAATATTTAATAATTTTTTAACAATCATATTATCTTTTAGCAGTCTAGTTCATAAGATACTAAACTTACTTGAGCCAAATGACATCAATTTAGTCCATTTCCAAGCGACTTTACCCAAGCACAGTTATAAATACAGATCACATCTCTGATTGGAGGGATCTTAAAAGCTCTTAGTAAATCATAAGAATTTAAGGCAAAAGGCATTTTGTTATTACAATTTTTTCAAAGACTGTTATCACATTCATTTTAATAACTCAGTAGGGAAGTGGCCTTTCTAAGAGTATTTTACAATACCTTAGAAAAACTTCACATAATAGCACTTTTTTAAAAAGCACATTTCCTAATTAAAAGAGAATTCACATTTCTGATCATATGTCTAATATTCTTTCAAATTCCACAATACAAGAAAACCAGAAGTCTAAAAAATATCTACTCAGATAAAATCTTAACTTATCCTTCTTGGAAAACATCCATGTTATTATCTTTAATATGTTATTTACTCCAAAACCCAATAACAATAGACAACATTTATACATTGCTCATTATATCAAACACGTTAGAATAATTTATTTCCTCCAAAAACCCTGGAAGGTAGATGCTATTGTTATTATTATCCCCTTATACATACAAAGGCTGATCTAATAAACTACAATTACAATATAACTTCAGAACAAAATGTTCAACTCAATCAATTTTTGATTTATAATTTCTAGTGGCAATAACTAAACCTCATTTTTCACAAGGGTCCATTATTTTTAGTTGACTCATATTAAAAAAAATTCATGGTGATGCCCCCAACCCCCACAAGTGTTTCTTTATTTCTTTGAAGCACCCAAAGAGGCAAAAAATCCTTTTTCTTTTTCTAACTTAACCCTACCAGTACACTTTAAAGCATTTCTCAAAAATTTATCCAAATCCTCTTTAAAAAATTTCAATGCTTTTTCTTTCAGACCCTGCATTCACACTGCATCAATGCAGACTTTAGCTTTCCTTAAATTCTCTCTACCCATTCTTCCTTCATTCCTATTTGCTTAAACTGTCATCTTTTCTTTCATTTTATAAAAACCTTTCAAAACCAGACCTTTCTTGCTAGCTTATCCAGTACTTCTCTTTCTTTCTTCTACTTGCTTAATTGTGCTAGTCTATTTCCCAAACATACAGATTTAATCTTCACTCCACTAATTTTACTTTACACTTCAGCACAAGTTTTATTACACAGAACCAATTAGTTACAATTCTGTCACACATTTATGGTTCCTTACAGCTTACAAATGCACAGTTATTTCTAATTTCTTTAAGACCTATAGTTTTTGTAAGTGTCAGGCAAATATATAACTTACTGAGCACAAATGCCAAGTTTAAGGTCCCTTCTAGGTCCTTATTGATGACCTTGGAAAGGAAATCATCTATGTCCTTTTTAATAGTTAACCTCTTTTATGCTGGAAAAGTATTCATTCACCTGTTTTACAGACAGGACCCAACTATGGCATAGGAATGTTACACATATTGCTGCCTTAAAGTATATCTGCTATTCTTCTCACTACAGTAAGTTATTTTTTTTTACTACCTACCTTATTATGCACTCTAAGTGAAAGATTGAATAGTTTCCTCCACATTTAAATCACCTTCCTTTCTCAGTTTAGAGTTTAGCAGTATTATGCAAAAACAGCTTCCAGTTTGGTGTTGTTGACTGTGAATTATCTTTGTACCTATTTGCTTCTTCCTTTTACAAAGTTTTGATATTTTCCAACATTGTAGGTTATTAGCTTATTTGATTTTTTAATATTTTATGTAATTAGAAATCCCAATCAGACTAATTTAACTTTACATTAACCTAAATGAAATATAGCTGTATATTTACTAATAGTAAGAATTTTAAAATCTCAACTTTCACAAGGGTCATTAACTGCCAAGATTTTGAATTTTAGGGCCCAATATTATCAATGCCCTTGTGCTTTAATTTATGTTTGACAAGGTAAGAAATACCTTTAAATAATTTGTAGATTCTATTCTGTTCTCTGAAAATTCCTGGGTTTTATACTGTTTTTTATAAGCCATAGGATCTTTTAATTTGATCTTTTACGGTATGAGCACCCTTTAATAGGTATGCATGCACTTAATTCATTACTATGCTTTCTTATAATATAATAATATATTCTTGTTTAATTTTACCTTCAATAATTTCTGCCCTTACTATAGCCTTACTTGTTATAGTTCTACCAAAGTACAAATTTGAACTTTCATTTCTACTGATTTCAATACAAGTTTTATTTTTCTAATTTACCTAAACAATTGATTTAAATCACAGTAATATAATTAAACTTCACTTACTTTCTGTGGCTTCCTAATTTCAAAACAAGTTTTTCTCTTTCTGGAAGCACTTTGGGATTCACCTTCAATCTGGGAGTCTTTTTCATAGCCTTATTGCATCAACAGGAACATGTTGGTGAAAAAGAGAGAAATTTTTGCAGCAGAAATTAATTTGGGATTATTGAAAGCATTAAATATTTTTTTTCTAAATGCAATTCAGTTCAATCTCTTATTCACTTCTGGGCCCAGGGTCTACCTTCAGCACCTATTCAAGAGAAGAGAGAGAAATGAAGAAATAGCTAGATGGGTGGATGGATAGATAGATCCCTTATTTCAAAGGATTCTTCTTGACACTAATGGCCTAGGTATATTTTGGGACACTTCGTACTAAGCTGGTTTGTTGTTCCCACTTAGAATGAGATGCTTCAAAATCTGGCACTGTCCTAAAGGTACCATCACCTCTCCTTATAGGCACTCAGGCTCAATAAGTTTGGGGTAATGCAATGATGACAATTATCACTACTGCCACTTAATATAGTGCTAAAGATGCTAGCTACACCAATAAGATAAGAAAAAGAAATTGAGAAAATAAACATAAGTAAAGAAAAAAATGAAATTGCCTTTTGGAGAAAATATGATGGTGTCCTTAGTGAACCCTAGAGAATTAAATAAAAATTATTTGAAATAATAACTTTAGTAAAGTTTAAGAATATTAAGCAAATAGACATAAATCATCAAGTTACCTCTATGCAACAAAGCAATACCTAACAGGAAAAACTAGAAAGAGAAATTCCATTTAAAATAACTACAGAGACTATAAAATATTTGGCAGTGTATCTACCGATATTTACCCATGGACTACATGAATCCAACTAAAAAAGCATTCATTGAAGAAAACACATCCAAATAATTGGAGAATTATTTATTGCTCATGGGTGGGTTGAGCTAATATTAAAAAATGACAACACAACTTAAATTAATTTACTTATTAAGTGCTATACCAATCAAACTCCCCAAAAATATTTTATATGGCTAGAAAAAATATAGCAACCAAATTCATATGGAGAAACAAAAGTTTAAGAATCTCAAAGATAAAGGGCAGCTAGGTAGTGCAGTAGACAGTGAAGCAGCTCTGCAGTAAGGAGGACCTGAGTTCAAATATGGCCTCAGACACTTACTAGCTGTGTGACCCTGGGGGCAAAGTCACTTAATCCCAATTGCCTCAAAAAAAAAATCTCAAAGGTAATAATGAAAAAATGGGAAAGAAATGGGTCTAATCAGTACCAATCACAAGCTGTTCTACAAAGGACTAATCATTAAACTGAGTTGATACTCATTAAAAAAGAAAATGGCCAATCAGTGGAACAATTAGGTACATGATACACAGAAGTAAACAAATACAGTAGCATGGTGTTTTCTAAATCCAAAGATTCCAATTACTGAGTGAAGGAATCACTATCTGCCAAAAACTACTTGGAAAATTGAACAGGCCTGGCAGAAATTAGGTTCTGTCCACAACCTCATACCACAAGCCATGATAAGTTCCAAATAGATACATGACCAAATACATCACAAAATACATCACAAATAAATTAGAAGAGCAAGGAAGAAATTACCATTCAAATCTATGGATAGGGGAAGAGTTTATGATTAAACAGGTGGTAGAGAAAAATCAGACCATAGAAAATGGACTGCTATATAAAATTTTCAAGCTTGTTGCACAAAAATGTTTACTACACTACAAAATTTAATGTAGTAAAATTTAGAAGGAAACAGTTAATGGGGGTGGGGGAATGTTTGTATCCTTTCTCTGATAAAGTTCTCATATCCAAGATATATAAAGAACTCAGTCAAATTATAAGACTAAGAGCATACCAACAGATAAATGATCATATAATATGTTTAGGCAGCTTTCAAAGGAAGAAACCATCAAACATACAAAAATACTTTAAATCACTAATAATTAGAGAAATGAAAATTAAAGCAGCCATGAGGCTCCAAACCTACACCCATCATACTGGCAGAAATAACAAAAGAGAAAAGTGAAAAATATATTAGGAGCTGTGGGAAAAAAGATACAGTAATGTACTGTTGTATATGAAAAACTGGCTTCATGAGCAGGTAATGAATATGTGTGGAGACCTTGCAGTGGACACTGTTTCAGAGAAGTCTCCTTTCTTCAACCATATCTTCTATGGCAAACTCTGCACCAAGGAGTATGATGGAGTGAAAAGGTGGACCAAAAATGTGGAGATCTTCAATAAGGAACTTCTCCTGATCCCTATCCACTTGGAGGTGCACTGGTCAGCTCTATGGACATGAGGCAATGGACCACCACCTGTTCTGACAGCGTATTTCCAACCACCGATATACCAATCATATTGTTAAATGCCTGCAGATTGAAGCAGCGAAGAAGTATTGGCTGGGTTGGAAAGGTTATTTCAAGATGCTGAGACCAGATGAAGTAATGACAGTGACTGTGGTGCCTTCATATTGCAAGCCCCTGGCCCTGTCTCAGCCTCAGCCCTTCAGCTTTACTCAATAGGACATGCCCAAATCTTGTCAAGAGATATATAAGGTACTGTGTCAGTGTAAACTCACCATGTGAGTCTTGGACCCTAGGAGAAGACTGAAGAATATCTTTCTCCTCTTTGACTTGCAAAAACCAATTCCTTCTTCTCCCTGGAACCCATACCTGATAGATGAGAAATGGTCTAGCCATCCTGGAAAACAATTAAAAATTATGCCCCAAAAGTTTCTAAAATGTACAGTCCCTTTGAAATAGCTAGGCCATTAATTACCAGGCCTATACCCCAAAGAAAACTAAATAAACCAAAAGAGGACTCATATGTACAAAAATATTTATAGCAGCTCTTTTAATATTAGCCAAAAGTTGGAAACTGAGGGAGTATCTTCCTATTGTAGAATAGAGAAATCATGGTATTTGAATGTAATGGAATATTGCTGTGCCATAATAAATAATGAAATGGACAATTTTAGAGGAAACTTGGAGAACCTCTGAACTGATACAGAGAGAAGTGAGCAGACTAGGAGAATAATTTAGATAATGATACCAATATAAAGAAAAATAACTTTGAAAGACTTTAAGAGCTCTGATCAATGCCATAGTAAACCACAAAACTGGAAAAAAAAATAAAGTTGAAACATACCAATTACCTCCTGACAGAGAAGCAATGAACTTAAAATGCTGAAAGACAAATTTTGAGATGTGGCTAATGTGAGAATTTGTTTTGATGAACTGTGCAGCTAGATATTGATGACTTTCATGTTTTGGGTTTATTCTTATTTATGCAATGAGATAGTAGTGGGAGGGACACAGTAATTAAAAACAAAAACAAAAATTTATGTTGATTTAAAACTGAAGATATCAATAAAATAAGTACTCAGACTCACAAACCTCTTAAACGTAACACAGTTGGGGGGCAGCTAGGTGGCATAATGGATAGAGCACCAGCCCTGGATTCAGGAGGACCTGAGTTCAAATCTGAACTCAGACACATAACACTAGCTGTGTGACCCTGGGCAAGTCACTTAACCCCATTGCCTAACCAAAAAAAAAAGACAAAAAACATAATACAATTTTAATTATACAGTAAAGGTATAGAAAGGACTAAAATCCAAGCCTGTTGAGAAGCAATAAGCCTCTTATCTCTTCCAGTGGGATCTCCTCTCTCCAGCCTAGGAATTGTACAGTTCCCATGACTCACAGTACAATCTTGGGTAGGGAGTCAGAAAAAAAAGTTGAAAAGGAGGAGAAAGGATACAATGGTTGTTTGACTGTTTTTGTCAGTATTTGGGTACAACATTGTTCCCTGACCGTGTTGTTCTTCACCTCTTTACTACTCTATTTTGATGCTCATTATTTGTGTTTAGAGTTTTCATAAGCTATGACACTGGCAAATGCCTCCAATAAACCTTTATCTCCTTATTTTATGTCTCAGTTGATATGAACACGCAGCAAGTAATTGAACAATGTTAAATCCATTGTCAAATCTGTCACCAATTTTCTTAAC
This sequence comes from Vombatus ursinus, assembly GCF_900497805.2. Taxonomy (NCBI): domain Eukaryota; kingdom Metazoa; phylum Chordata; class Mammalia; order Diprotodontia; family Vombatidae; genus Vombatus; species Vombatus ursinus. Next base: position 10,487,759 of record NW_020948983.1, read on the forward strand.
ACATGAAGGAGACACATTATTTGAAAGGGCCTTTAAAAATACATTTTTAAAAGTCATTTTTTAAATCAACAAATGATAAACACAGCAGGATCTTATATTCTCTATAGTTTCCAGATAATAAAGATGTGATCTGCTATAGAAAATTATCTGTGAAAGCCTGTCAGTTCCATTCTCATGTTTTCATTATAGATAACTTTGATACATGCATAGATTGTTCTCATAAAGATTTTATAAAGGGCAGAAAGTAGTCCTATGGCTAGGCAGCTGCAAACATTTTTTAATGAACTTTTGTGGGGCAAAATAATCTTTTTTAAAAAAACAGATTTTGGGGCAGCTAGGTGGCACAGTGGATATAGCACCGGCCCTGGATTCAGGAGGACCTGAGTTCAAATGAGACCTCAGATACATAATATTTACTAACTGTGTGACCCTGGGCAAGTCACTTAACCCCATTGCCTAGCCAAAAAAAAAAAAGTTTTCACTTTTTTGAGACATCTTGTAAATTTGAACACCTAAGTGCCTTTAAAATTATGTTGTCTCCAAGGTGGCAGAGGACAAAAATGAACTCAGGTCTTCCTTTCTCCAAGCTCTGCACTACACCAGGTTGCTCATCTACAAAGAGGAGGCACTCGGATGATGAATATTGAATTGAATAGAACTGCACTGCATGGTATCTGAATGTTATGGGGATCTTGGACTGGCACAGAGATGGAAAGTCACTATCTTAGGGGAAAAAGAACAAAGGAAGAGAAGGTACAGTTAATGAACTGTGATGTAGCAAAACGAAGAACAGATTAGGAAAGAACGAGGAAGAGCCTTACGTCCCTCCTTGCCACTGATAGAAATGAAGGAGCAATACGAGAAGCAAATATAATCCCCCTGAGCTCCAGAAGAACGCCCGAATGATGTGTCACAGCCCAGCCCCAAAATTTTGGAGGAATGGCCTACAGCCTGTGATCGAATCTGCCCAGAGAATGTAATTAGGCAGAATCTAATTGCTCAGTTGTGCCTGAAATGGAGCCAGATGTTTGTTTACATCATTGGTGTACATGGATCCCAACCATACATTGCACGGTGAGCTAGGGAGGGAGCCATCCGAGGTCACTAGGCAATGGAGACTCAGGCCTGCAGGAGCAGTCAGTTCCTTTGTCTCCGTCTCTGTGGCTGGCACACAAAAGCATTTCCCAGGGCACCGCATCCATCACACTAATGCTCAGCTGGAGCTTGTCTCCCATGCTCAGGATTCATCAGCCCAGCCAAACCAAGAAGAACACGCACACACACACACACACACACACACACACACTCACACAGATCCTTGCTGCAGGAAAGCATCAATAAAGAAGAAACTGGCTTGTTACTACCTTAGGGCACTTGGGAGCATTTGGAAACAGCTACTCTTCATCTGAGACACCCTCCTGTCATGATTCACTTACATGTTTACCCCTCCAAAATGACGTCCCCATTAACAGCTACCATTTATATGGTACTTTAAGGTTTATGTATGTTATCTCATTTGATTCCCTTGACAACCTAATAAGGTAGGTGCTATTGTAATCCCATTTTACAACTGAGGAAACTGAGGCAGAGAACTTCCCAAAGGTCACCCAGCTAGTAAGTGTCTGATGCAGGTTTGGAACTCAAGTCTTCCTAGCTCTTCAAGTCTTCCTAACTCCAAGTTCAATAATGCTTCATACCTTACTTCTGGGGTCCTTCCTCTGAGCAGAGCTGGGAAGGATCCAGCTATCCTCTCCACCACCTTCCCATTTTGCACAGAAACTGAAGATATAAGGCTTGTTCCTCTACTTCCCTTCAGAGAATCCTTCTAGAAGAGAAATTAATGTCTCCTCTATTCTCTTGGATTTAAACCAGCCTTTCTTCTGAACAGAATCCCATAAAGTAGAATGCGAGATAACAATAAATTTCTCTCTTCTTTGTTTTTAGGAGCTTAAGATCTACAAGGCATAACTTTTATAAAGTCTAGTGGGAGTTTCTGAAAACAACAACAGAAGTTGGTAGCTCTAGGGGTGGGCAGAACCACGGAGTGTAAGATAAAGAACCCTAGACTAGAACACAAGGACACCTGGGTTCCACTTCCACGTTGGCCTCCAACTCAGCATGTGACTTTCATTGGGTCATTTTTTTCCTTCCTAGGCCTTGGTTTCCCTCATCTCTAAGATGAGGGGTTTGAATGAGATGATCTCTGAGTGTCTTCTGAACAGTGATAACATGTCTACAAATAAGAATGAGACCATTTTTCAGGGGGTGGGAAGAGAGAGGAGATGGGCTCCTTGCTAGAAGCATCTACTCTTAAGTGGTTAGGGAAATTTGGGAGTTGTCTCTCCACCTGAAATGCTGAACAAATATCCTTAATTCAACTTTATGAGATGGAAGCAGGGAGAGGAGGAAAAAAAAGGTGTAGGGGAGAAGAGAAAAGGAAAGATCGAAAGGGAGAATATGGAAGGAAGGAGAATAATAACTCATATTTTTGCTTTAAGACTTTCAAAGTGTTATTCTCATAACAGAGGCACCAAATCAGGAAGATTCATCTTCATCTGCTCAAACCCAGCCTCAGATACTTACTAGCTACGTCACACTGGCCAAGTCACTTAACCTTTTTGCCTCCATTTCCTCATCTATAAAATGTTCTGCATAAGGAAATGGCAAACCACTCCAGTTTCTTTGCCAAGAAAAGCCCAAAATAGGGCCACAAAGAGTTGCACGTGACTGAAACAACAACAAAATTCTCAGAACAACTCTATGGAGTAGTGTCAGAGATTAAGAATTGAAAGGGACCTTTAGAATCATCTAAATCAACCTCATTTTACAGATGAGAAAACTGAGCCCAGAAAGGTTAAGTTACTTTCCTAAAGGTCACACAAGTAGTAAGTAACAGAGAAGGGTTTTGAACCCAGGTCGTATACCATGCCATCATAAGGGGAAAAGTTATGATCCTCATTTTACAGTGAGAAAACTGAGGCTCTCAGAAGTTAAGGGACTTGTCCATGGTCACACAGTTAATGTGTCTCAGGGACAGGACTTGGAAGGAAAGGAACAGGAAGGGGTACCTTTAGAAGAAAGACTGAGGCAGGGCTGAGGGGGAAGAGCACAGAAGAGATAGATGAAGAAAAGAGAAAGGACTGGGAGATACTAGTGAGTGAAAGAAATGCCTGTGCAACAAAAAAAAAAAGAAAGAAATGCCTAAAGACCAGAATGAAGTCCAACTTCAAATAATGTGAAATGAGTGTGGGATGCTGAAAAGAGCAGTCAGAAATGGAGGGAGTCATCCTGAAGTAAAGTAGTTTCTGATTATCAAGTCTTTTGTTCAAGAATCTTGGTGTGATGGTTGACAAAAAACCCCTGAAGCAAAAATTGCTTGAGTAGCTGCCTAATTCCCCTGCTTGCAGCACCAGCAGCTATGCCCAGGAAGGTTTAGATCATTCCCTGCTGAGCTGTCCCAGGAATTCTGCTCTTCTACCGGGCACTGCGTCCCCAAGGTTGCAAGTGGCATAGAGCTCTTCGTCCTGGGCTCAGTGCCTGCCCTTGAAGTCAATTAGAATCAGACATGAGTGCCCCTCTCCCCACCCTCCACCCCTGCCCCTGAGGAAAGAACCAGTTCCCAGCTCACCTTTCAGAAGGTTTAGGAATGTAGGAGGAGGAAAAATCAACAAGTGCCAGAAATTAGAAAATGCACTAGGACAGAGGTGCAAATCCCTTCTAGGAAGAGAAGTGATATTTGCATTGAGACACAAGTAAGCCTAAAGCCAAAGACCAGGACAGGTAAGTACCAGCATTTATGAGCAGTATCTCAAAGTCTGAGGTGGAAGTCGGCAGCCATCTTCAGGAGTCTGAGTGCTTTGCTTCAAAGCCAATACCAAGCCAGGAAACAAGACACAGAGTTTCAGAGAAATGACTTTGTTGGACTCAGCTTGCCTCCCGAAATCTTTGACCTTTTATGTCCCCTGCCCTGTATTCATGTGCTGGCATGGTTATAAACTAAATCCTCCACTCTCTCCTGATTCAGTCATACCTATAAAGTCATGGGTTCAGATACTATCCACATCCCTGATATCTTCCACTTGTCCCTGAGGACATGGTTGGCTGGGGTAAAAAACCCCTATAAATTTTGGGGCAGATGTACCATTTCCTCGGACCAATACTTCTACTGGTCCACTAGATATTGGAAGAAGCCCCATAACTTTCATGAGTCAAGTATTTGCCGAACACTGTATTCTTCCTGCCAATCCATAATTAGTGGTAGTGGACAAAGCTCAGGTCAAAACCTTGAGTTCAGTTGTTTATCGGTCATGTCTGACTCTTAGTGGCCCCATTTGGTGTTTTCTTGGCAAAGATACTAGATGAGTTTGAAATTTCCTTCTCCAGCTCATTTTACATGTGAGGAAACTGAGGCAAACAGGGTGATGTGACTTGCCCAGGGTCACACAGCTAGTAAGTGTCTGAGGCTAGATTTGAACTCAGGAAGATGAGTCTTCATGACTCTAGACCCTGCACTCTATCCACTGTGCCACCTAACTGCCCTCAGGTCAAGATCTAACTAAAAATTAATAAAAGAGAGGATAGGCATAGATGAAGCAGGGTAACTCTAACCAGTTAATACTTGAGGTATGGGGAAGAAAGCTGCCACCCTTTCTACCAGTTTCTAGCAAAACACCTAGTTACCCCCTCTCTAGCTCACTGACACCCCAGAAATGCTACCAGGGTATCAAAATTATCATTCATAAGCCCCCACAAATGTCTTCATTTTTACTAGTCAGCCAGAAGACTCAATTAATTCAAAGCAAAGACATTAAATGAAATAGTACAATAAGAAACGATAGAACATCTCTCCCATAAACTCGAGACATACTGTTCCACAAATGATCATACACACACACCATCAACAGAAAGAGGAGTTATACATAGGGATCTCACATGGAAGCATATGTATAACGTGTAGGTGTGGTCAGCACACACATGTGAAGGAGCATAGACAGAAAATGTGTGAACAGGAACACACACAAAGAATACATATGGCCAGGAAAGATGTGTAAAGAAAAATACCAACAGCCCAGGTGAACAGGAACATATGTAGAAAACATATGCTGGGGACACACTGCCAATATACAAGTGACCAGGACAACACACACCTCCAATTCTGCGAGGTTGCCAATCTCCTCTACGAAGGCATCACATTGTTCTCTACTGCTCTCTGCTGGGTATTGGATCTCCGTGCTCCCTGGGATGCACCAACTCTGTACTGGGCACAACATGTCTGTGCAGAGCATCAGTTTCTGCTGTTCTAATGGTTAACAAAATTCTCTGCTACCAGCTTCTTGGCTTCATCTCTTCAAGGCCACCTGCTAGCTATTTCAGCTCAAATTTTCTAGGCCATAGTAACTAGAAAAGACATATAATTCTTTAGTCATAGCCAGGTTACAAGCCCCCACCCTCACCTAAGGGTCAGCCAAACAAAAGTGAAGCAGAATGCCCCCAAGCTAAGAATAAATCTATTTTTTGGACATAGTATTGTTGTGTTGACATGAAGTCCACTATCCCAGACAACTACCTATCTTAAGGTTATAAAATCCTTGCAGTTTCCAATTAACCACTTATGAGAATCCTTTGTCCCCAAAACCCAATACCCAATACTCAATTCAAGTATTTCTCACACACACACACACACACACACACACACACACACACGCACACGAGCTATGTAGAAGTTGGACTATAAACCCCACTTTGTTATCAAGATCTTCTCAAAATTATCAAAAAAAAACAAATCTGAGACAGTACAAAAGCTAACCTAAGAGGTCAAAGTAATTATCCTCCATCCTCCTAACTGATATTTCTGACTTCCGCTGCAAATGGGACCAGCAACAAACCTGCCAAACTTTGAGCTACTCTAAACCCAGAAGCCAGGTATGTCACAGGTACAGAGGTTATCAAATAACTAGACCTGGTTCTCTATGCCCCAGATACCAAGAAGCACAATGATGCTTAGTTGTCCCTGTATAGCACTGTGGCTTTTTGTAAGAGAATGATGATTGCACAGGATGAGTGCAAGGAAAAAAGAAAACAAAACAGGGGTGGAAGATATAGTTTGTATGTCCTCTGATTTGTAAGAAAAGTTCCAAAGTGGGAATAAGGATGGCCTATTCATCATTTTAGTAAGAATTATAGCACTGGAGACAGTATTCTAAGGTTTGGTTTATACACTCTGTCTGCTCATCCCAGGGATGGTAGGATGCCATGCAATTAGTGAGGTCCAGAAATTGAGAAGCAAAATGAAACAAAATGAGGACTCCAACTGGCAATAATGTGAGAAGGAAGGCAATAGAGTCAGAAAACTCCCTTTAGGCAGAGATGGGCAATCTTGCTATAGTGGAAAGTCTAATACAGGGAAGGAAGTGGATCATCTTGGTCAGATTGTCCAAGTGGTTCCTTATCCCTTTGACAAAGATGGGTCAATCATTCGATTAATCAATCAATGAGTATTTGTTAAGCAACTGTGAAGTCTGTGATAAAATCGAATAGTACTGTCCCTCAGGGATGGGGACGTGGGAAATTGGCAAGGAGTACAACAAGCCTGCTGTCCACCCCCACAATGTCCTTGGCCTGAGTACATACTGCATATGACTGAGTATATGAGCCAACATCACGTCCCAGTAAAGACAACCAAAAGCTTCAGATTTCTATGTGCAAAGCCCTAACTAGTCATCATGACCCACTACTTGATTTATATAGGAGAAATGAAGTATTGTCCATCTAGCTTCACAGGCAAAAATGAAGGCCCTCATCCAAGAATGACCTTCCTTCAGGTATGGGCAGTGTGCCTATTTGGAGAATGGACAAAATGGACTAGACTTTAAGCATCTTGCATCTGTTGCTGGTCAATTAACTCTAATATATCAGACAGGTTTCGTGACTGTGAAGGCTTATAGTCCACAGAAGTACCTGATGAGTAATTAATCCATTGAGTGTTCAAGTTCAGCTTTCTGTGATAGCATATCTTCAAACTTTATGTGATAATCAGAAATGTAGATGACAGTGAGGCTGAGTATTTTCTGTATCAGTTAACTTAACAGAGAACTAGACACAAGCCTGGATCCTGGCAGAAGTGGGTCTCATGGAAAGACAATTCCCATGAATACTTCATGTGTCTTCTCCACAAGGAACTCATTTTTTTTTGGTCTTTCCATCAACACCTAACATAGTGTATTCCATAGTGGAGTCATTCAGTAAACAACATTTGGTGAATGAATAGGTAAACCAGTGAATAGCATAAAATCATAGATGCATATATCTTGATGTATTCATAATCAAGCACTGTATTCCATAGTACAGACTCTGCTATAGGAATTTAGAGAACTGGGCAATTCATGAGGGCAGAAGTCATTCAAGAAAACTTCATGGAGGAGGTGTGATGAGCTGGGCTATGAAGGATAGATAGGGTTTGCAAAGAAGGAAGGGAAAGACAGCATTTTGCACAAGGGGACAAGATGACTGAAGACATAGAGTTGGAAGTGACAGTGGCACATTTATGGGATAGTAGAGAGAATGTCCAGCACTTAGCACAGTGCCCGGCACATACTAGATGCTTAATAAACGTTTATTAAATTGAATGTCCTTACTAGAACAGAAGGTTCGTGATGGAAAATGATAGAAAATTCAGTTGGATGGATTAAGTGGGTTAAATGATGGAGGACTTTGAAAGTCAAACAGAGAAATTTAGACTTGATAGAATAGACACAAGGAGGTTTTTCATTGAGAGAATAATCTAATGAAATCTTGGCTTGAGGAAGATCCATCTAGCCCAGCGGATGGAAGGGAATAAAACTGCAGTCTTAGAAACTATTTCACCAGTTCAAGAACAAGAAATTAAGGGTTGAATTGCGGGGTGCTGATGGAACTGAGGAGGAAAGAAGGAATACGACCAACCTCCTTTTTCAGTCTTGGAGGCTGTAGTGCCATGGGGTGCAAAGGGTCTTCTGTTCTTGTAACCCCACTATTTTATCCAAAATGGAGCCCAGCCTGTGGCTCATTTAGACTCTCTTCATGTTTCTAATTATCACTGCTCCTCCTACTTTATGGGATTCCCTTCAGGGAAAAGCCTACAGTAGTTTCTCTAAGAGAGATAGATGTGGTACTATAGAGAGTGCTAAAATTGGAGTCAGAAAGACTGGGGTTCAAATCACAACCAATCAATCAACAAATATGTATTAAATGCTCACTATGTGCCTGGCCCACTATTAAACAGTGGGGATACAAAAACATAGATAGAGCAGTCCCTGATCTCCAGAAGCAAATGTCTATCCCCAGAAACAACTTATGCATATATGTCTCACCATAAGAAGGAGCTCCTGAGCAAGGGCAGAGGCCCTCCCACCCCAAGAGCTAATAGCTTTAGTCACTGATAGCCTTTCGCAGCTGGACCTGCATAGTGTCCGCTATGAGGGAAGTTCTCCCTCCCCTCTAAAGCTAAGCTTTGTAGCCTGTTGAAAGCAGAAACCCAAAGCCTCTCTGACTAAAAGTGCTGTTTTCTGTTCAGCTCAGAGTATGCTGCTACCTGTACTTGTCATCTATATGGTATAACTATTGAACTCAGGTACCTCTGTACCTTATGTATACAGCTCAAAGCTTATGGAAAAAGGCACAAGCAAGCTCTGCATCCAACTTAGCCAAGCAAATCTGCCTGTATCGGAAAAAATTCATCTCTCCTTTCTCTCTCTCTCTCTCTCTCTCTCACCAATAACCAAGCAGCATCAATATTAACGGCCATAAAATTTTATATAAACATTTGAGGTAACATAGACAAGAAGGTGATATAATTAGAGAAACTAAAACTCTCCCAAACATTTATCACTGACTAGTTTAGAAGACAAGGAAGGCAAAGAAAAAGCAGGAAGTTGGGAAAAAGAAAAGGGGGTTGACTAGCAATGGGAGACTCTGCTTCTCCTTAGATAGAGGAGTGACAAGAAGGAGTTGTTAGCCAAGCTAAGGACACACACTGCCCTGGGGGACATGTCACTACTTCCATTTTTCCCATCTTGTGATTTGTTGGTAACATTGTTCTGCACGTGTGAGTACAACTGTACTTCAACTCTCCATGGCTTCTCCTGAAATGGCTTCTTTTTTTTTTTTTTTTCAGAAATCCTTCCAAAGGAAAGGGCAACACAATGGAAATTTGGGAAATATTGAGAAAATGCTCAACCAATGGACAGTTTCCCCCAAGCTTTTCCATGGCTTTTCCTACATGTCTGTAGGTAGAGCCAAACCTGTGATAAATGAGTGTATACAGAACAAATATAAATTAAGTAAAAGGTCATTGGGTAGGGAGACTAGCAGCTGGAGTAATCAGGAAGGAGTTAATATAGAAGATGGCACTTGGACTGAGTTGAAGGGCCACTGTGAGGCAGAGGTGAGGAGAAAATCAGTTCCAGACATGGAGGACAGCCAGGACACAGGCACGTAGGTGGCAGATAGAGAGTCATGTGTGAGAAACAGCAAGATTAGCTGGACAGTAAAGCAAAGAAAAATGGGGGAAATGTTTAGTAAGTTTGGAAAAGTAGGTTACCGTCAGGTTTCATGGTGCTTAGAATAACAGATGGAAGAGTTTATATTTGATTCTAGGGAGCCATTGAAGTTTATTGAGTAGAGAAGTGACATAATCACATCTGTGATTTAGGAAAACACTCTTTGGCAACTATGTAAAGGATGGATTCAGAAAGGAGGGAAACTGAAGGCAGGAAGTTACTGCAATAGCCCAACAAAGGTGGTGAGAACTTGAACTACCATAGGAGAGAAGCAGACAGAAGTAAGAGATGTTGTAGAGGTAGAAATTACAAGATTTGGCAACTAATTGGATATGTAGGGTAAAATGAAAAATCACAAATAAAGCTGAGATTGTGAACATGGACAACTAGAAAGATGGTACCCTTGATTAAAAAAGGGGGGGGATGAGGGGAGTTAGGAAGGGAGAAGGGGTAGAAGAAAAAGACAATGATTTGAACTTGAGACATATTGAGTCTGAAATGCCTATGAGACATCTAGCTTGAAATGTACAATAAGTAGTTGGTGATGGGAGATAATGTCTCAGGAAGAAAGACTAGGGCTGGGTATATAGATTTGCTAATCATCTACATAGACATGATCATTAAACTCATGGAACCTGATGAAATCAACAAGTGAGAGCAGATGTATTGAGAGAGAGAGAGAGAGAGAGAGAGAGAGAGAGAGAGAGAGAGCCAAGAGGGAGGGAGGGAGGGGGAGAGAGAAAGAGAAAATGGCACCTCACCCTGAAATGCTAGTTTTGTAATCAAAGCACTTGAACTCTTTATACTTCACTGTCCTCATTTGTAAATGGTTTCAGAGAAACTGACCTCAAATGAGCTGGGACAAAAAGAAGTAAACAGAACCAGGAGAACAATGTTTATATAGTAAAGACAAACACCTTTGATAGACTTAAGAATTTTGATAAATGCAATGACCAATCATGATTCCAGAGGACTCATGATGGAATGAGCTACCCAACTCCTAACAAAGAGGTGGTTCACTCAAGGTGTAAAATGACATATGCATTATTGGAAATGACCAGTAGAGGAATCTGTTTTGTTTTATCATACATACTTGTCATAAGGACTTTGTTTTGCTTCTTTTTTTTTTTAATGGTGTGTAGGGAGGTAGAAGGGAGAGGAAATAAATGCTTATTAATTGGAAAAATAAAATAATTTTAGAAAAACAAAATTGGTATAACAATATCTTGCCAACTTCATATGATTATTAGGCTTAAATGAGATAATATATACAAATGATATATAAATGGCTATTATTATTGTCATCATTATTATTCATCCCATGCCACTTGGTGATAATGGTATACTAGGCTCTTAGAAAATTTAAAAGAGAAATATTATCAGAGAACATAAACTAGGATTCCCAATATTGGAGAGAAGGTAGGACTGGTAACAGTAACAGATAAAAAGTCTAATGGTTTCATTAGTAATGAAACTCTTACACCACCAGACCAGAGCATGCATCATATCTCATTCAGCTCTCCACCTCCACCATCTTGTCATTCACATTTCATCATTTCTCTCCATCTAGAATAGCACTACAAAATCCAAGTGCCAGAAATCTTCCTAACCTTGAGGGAGCTCACCTACCAGGGGTGTGGAACCTGAAGCCTTGAGGCCACATGTGGCCTTCTAGGTCCTTGGGTGTGGCCTTTTGACCGAGTCCAAGTTTTACAGAACAAATCCACTTTATTAAGTGGATTTGTTCTGTGAAGTTTGGATTCAATTAAAAGGTTGCACTTGAGCAGCTAGAGTGCCACATGTGGCCTCAAGGCCACAGGTTCCCCACCCCTGTACTAAGCTTTGAAAGTCCCATGGGCTGGGGCAGCTAAATGGCACAGTGGATAGAGCAATAGCCTTGGAGTCAGGAGGACCAGAGTTCAAATCTGGCCTCAGACACTTACTAGATGTGTAACCTTGGGCAAATCACTTAACCCCAATTGCCTAAAAATTTAAAAAAAAAAGTCCCATGGGCCAAGCTATTTTGATTGGTATGTAAATGAGCACAAAACCAATAAATCCACCATGTCTAATGCAGACCAGCACACTAGACTTGCCACCACATGAATACTTTCCATCTCTCTTTCTTACTTTTCTCCAATCCTTTCTATCTCTTGCCCAGAGCTCACTAATCAGATCAATACTAAATTATTTCCATTGTTCCCAGAAAGGATATATTTCAACTGACTGCCCTATGACTCTATGTACCTATGACTCTCCAGAAAATCCCTCACCTGGCTACTATATTCATGTATGGTTCCCCACGTGGGCCTTCTACCAGTTCCCTACTATTGACAGAGCTAAACTGAAAGGCACACCCAAGGTCAATAAAGTGAGGACACTTTGTTCTTGTGCTCAGCTGAGGAGCCAATCACTTTCCCAAGTTAGGCAGATGAGTCACAGTGTCCACTTGAGTTCCTTTCTCTTGGTGGTAGCCTGTATGTTGTCCTAACAATCACATTTTTTTTAAAAAAATCCATAGATATAGCATTATGCAGTATTATCCAAGTCTTCCACTGCCACCCTTCCCTAATGAATGGACAGAGTCACTTCATCTCAGATGCATTGAGGAGTAAATGGAATAGGTCAATGAAGAGAGCTGGAGGCTGCTGGCCCATTCTCTTACCAGTTTGCCTCATAGAACAGCATCATCAGACACTGAAATACTGCTATGCATGCATACTCCCCTTCCTCCTCCTCCTCTTTTCATATCACATCAAACAGATCACTGAATGTTATAACTGGAACAGACCATCAAAATCATCTAATCCAACTCCATTTTACAAAGGAGAAAACTGAGACCAAGAGAAGAAAAGTGATTTCTCCCAAGTCACAGAGTTAGGGACATAAATTATAATGACCAAGCTTGGCCACGGAGGGGAGTTAAGAAAACTTACCTGCCTCCTTTCTTTGCAGAAGTGGGGGAGTATGGGTGTAGAACACCACATATGCTTAAGTTAATGTGTTGGTTAGTTTTCTGACCTTGTTTTCTTTTTTCTTTCTTTTTATTCTTTATTACAAGAAATGGCTCAATGTGTAGGGTAGGAAGAAGGATATATTCAGAAATTAAAGCAGTGTGAAAACAAAAGACAGCAATAAAATTTTTGTTTAAAAAAAATTAGTACTAGAACCCAAGTCTTCCAATTCTCAGTTCGGTGTTCATTCCATTACACTTCTTTTTTGTGTAGCTTTTATTTTATTTTACTTTTTAAAATTGACAATCATTTTCCCTCCTACTTCTTCCAACCATGGGGGAAAAATTTTTTTTTTAAATCAAACCCTTCTAACAAATAGCATAGTCAAGTAAAACCAATTCCTTGATTTGGCCATGTCAAAAAATATGTTTTAATCTGTACCCTGAGTCCATCACATCTCTGACAGGAGGTTGGTAATATGTTTTACCATGAGTTCTCTGGAATAGTGGTTGGTCATTGCATTGATCAGAGCTCTTAAGCTTTTCAAACTTGTTTGCATTCACAATGTTGTTGTTATATAAATTGTTCTCCTGGTTCTGCATCATTTCAAATCTCAGTTTTTTTCTGAAACCATCCACTTCATCATTCCTTACAGTATAGTAGTATTCCATTGTACTCACATACCCTAGTTTGTTCAACCATTCTCCAATTGACAGGCATCTCCTTAATTTCCACTTTGCCACTACAAAAAGTTTATATGATACATATATATATTATATATACACATGTACATACATATATGTGTGTATTTATGCACATATATAAAGTATGTATATGTACATATTTATGTATGTGTATGTATAGATAGGCCATTATTCTCTGTTCCTGGTTCTTTTAAGTGGAAGATAGCCTGCCTGAGAAATTAAATAGATAAGTAGATATTGAGATAGAGATACAGACATATATTTTTTCCATAACCATCACTCCTACCATCTCCTACTATCCCCTAGGCTTTATGTTCCAGTAATAACCAATAAGTCAGAATCCTATTACATGCAGGTAAGGGTTCAAAAGTGCTAAGGTAAGATATACTCTTGTTGAAAGGCAATATAGCACAGCAAGAAGCATAGTAGCCAAGAAGTCAAGAGATCCAGGTTCTAGCTCTGGCTTTATGTCTAATGTGTGATTTTGTAACATTCATTTCCCTTCTCTGGGCTTCAGTATCCTTGTCTATAAAATGTGAGGATCAAACTAGATGATAAATAGAAGAGAATCAACAGAAATAAGGCACTAGAATTAAGAGGGGTTGGGAAAATCTTCCTATAGAAGGTAGCAGTAAGTACAGAGAACATTCCAGGCATGGGGGGACAGCCAGTGAAAGTGCCTGGAGCCAAGAAATGGAGTGTCTTGTTCAAGAAACAGCAAGGAAACCAGTGTCATTGAACCAAAGAGTACATGGTAGGGTATAATATGTAAGAAAACTGGAAGGGGGAAGGGGGAAGGGGGAAGGTGCAAGGCTATATTATGAAGGGCTTTGGATGCCAAACAAAGGACTTTGTATTGATCCTGGAGATGACAGGTAACCATTGGAGTTTATTGAGTAGCAAGGGGATGTGATCAGACTTGTGCTGGCAGTTAAATGGAAGACAGATGGGATTGGAGAGAGACTTGTGGCAGATAGATCAACCAGAAGGCTATTACGATAGTTCAGGCATAAGAAGTTAAGGACTTATACCAGGGTAGTGACAGTATCAGAGGAGAGAAGGAGGTACATTTGAGAGATATTGCAATGGTGAAATTGACAGGCCATGGCAACAGACTGGATATAGGGAGTGATAGTGAGGAGTAAAAGACAACTCCTAGGTTTGCAAGCAGAAGGGACTGGGGAGATACTGGCATCCTCAACAGTAACAGGGAAAGATGGGGGAGGGAATAAGGAGAAAGATAATGAGTTCCGTTTTGGACATGTTGAATTTAAGACGTCTACAAGACATCCAGTTCAAGATACATAATAGGCAGTTGGAGATGTGAGACTGGAAGTCAGCAGAGAGGTTAGGGCTGGATAAATAGATTTGAGAATCAGCAGCATAGAGATAATTGAATCCAGGAGAGCTGATGAGATTACCAAGTGAAATAGTATAGAGGGAGAAGAGAATAGGGCTCAGGACAGAGCCCTGTGGGGAACCCACAGTTAGCAGGCATGACTTAGATGACAATCCAGCAAAGGGGACTGAGGAGAAGAAAGAGAAGTCAAAGCACTAAGACAGTAGAGTTCCAAAAACCTAGGAAGAAGAGAGTATAAAGGAAAAGAAGGTGATCAACAGTTTCACAGGCTGCAGAGAATCCAAGAGGCATGAAGATTGAGAAAAGGCCATTGGATTTGGAGAGAGCAGTTGTGAACTGGATATGAACATCCCTGCAGATTAAGTGTAAAAGACTTTGACTGTATCTCTCTTTGGGATGTATGAACACACCCACCGACACCTCCTTAAGACCTTAAAATCATAGATCTAGAGATATAAGGGACCTCAGAGATCATCTATTCCAAGCCCCTAATTTTGCAGATGGGGAAACTGAGGCCGAGAGGGAAGTAGTTTGCCTAAGCTCACACAAATTGTAAGTGGCAGAGCCTAGGTCTTCTGACTCCAAATCTATAACTAAATCTATATTCTGACTCCACTATAATAACATGCTTCCTCCAACGAAACACATCTTGCTGATGAATATGGAGAGAAACCTGAGCAATGGCAATTGTCTACACATTCATACACCACTGAGGATAAGTGTTTGAATCTCAGCATTGATATCAATTTGCTTG
Source organism: Vombatus ursinus (assembly GCF_900497805.2). Taxonomy (NCBI): domain Eukaryota; kingdom Metazoa; phylum Chordata; class Mammalia; order Diprotodontia; family Vombatidae; genus Vombatus; species Vombatus ursinus. Next base: position 10,503,067 of record NW_020948983.1, read on the forward strand.
CTTTAGACTATTGTGGATTTGAGCCACTAGGCCATAAAAAGATGTAGACCAGTCAGAGAGTATGCTTGGAAGAATATCCAGAGTGAGCTGAGCAGAGAAAAGGTGAGTGGGATAGGAGAAGGGAGAAAAAAGTGGGCAGAGGAAGCAGAAAGACGAAACCTGCCTTTTCATAAAGTCTGTACAATTAAAGGGTTAAACTAGATCATCTCTGAGGTCCCTATCAGCTCTAAATCTATGATCCCATAACCCACCAGGGATCATCCCAATCTCAGCTCCAGAAAGGATACCGTTAGAGAATCCGTACATAAACGTCAACCCCTAGAGGAAGCAACGGTGGAAAAGGGAATCATGTTGCTAGGCAATGGAAGTTTTGGAAGCCTCAGACCTCTGAAGGTATGTCAAAAGTTTGTAGGGTTTGTACAGCCCTGGTCCTCCACCTAGAAGAGCAAAAGAGACTGAGCAATCACACAGGTTAGCCCTCCACTGCAACCATAAATTGTTTGGGCAATGCAGATCCAGTAGGAAAAGGATTACCTCTCCTCCAAACTTAAGTTCACTTCCATTCTGGGGAAGTTTATAAAACCTGAAGATAGTACTATAAGTTTAGAGACCTATGTAAGTCCCAGGGGTGGAAAGAAATACCCATATACTCATAAGAATATAAAAGATTTCTTCTCTAATAATTCCAGATTTTGGTTCCCTTCTGGAGAAGATTGTAAATCTTACAGTATTACTATAAGGCTCTAGGCCTATAAAGTTCCCTGGGATGGAAAGTAGGATTAAACGGAAGGAAAGAGATTATATTGATACTATGGGTTCTTTTTTCCCCTCACATTCTTTCACTTCCATAAGTACTGTTTTCTGTTTTCTTCCTGTGAGGTGAAATAAAGGCTACCCTATATCCAGTATGCATTGTTACCTTGAGTGCTTGTACAGAAACTAGCATTGGCATATGGAAGAGGGTTATCTCATCCTACTTGGTTCTAGAAGGCAGAACAAGGAGAAGTAAGCAGAAATTGTAGAGAGGCAAATTTGAGCTCAATATAAAGAAAACTTCTTGACTACTGGAATTCTCCAAATTGTGAGATATCAAGAGGTTACCATCACTTAAAAGTCTTCCATCAGTGCCTAAATGGCCACTTGTCAAGGTAGAGAGAATTTTTATCAATGAATTGGGTAAAGGCAGAGATGAAATTCTTATCAAATTTTCAGATTTGACAAAGCTAGGAGGGATAGCTAACCCACTGAATAATGGAAATAATATCCAGAAAGCTCTTGACAGGCAGACCATTGAGCTAATTTTATAAAATGAAACTCTATACAAGGGTTGTTAACCTGGGATCCATGAACTGCTTTTTAAATACATAATTTTATAATTGTCTTTTAATATTTGTTTCTTTTGTGATCCTATGTAGTATGTTTTATATATTTAAAAGTATTGTTTTAAGAAGTGATCCATAGACTTCACCAGACTGCCAAAGAGGTTCATGATACACAAAAGGTTAAAAATCTATTTTCTATTGGGTTAAAAGAAAAATCTTACACTTAGATTCAAAAGCAATTTCACAAGTACAAGATAGGGAAAGTCATGGTTAATTTGGAGTTTGTTTGGAAAAGGGCTGAACAATTTCAATAGATTATAAGCACACTACAAGTAGCACTGTGACATGGTACCTCCTCTACCCTCCATCTTAAAAAAAAAAAAAAGAAAGAAAAGAAAAAATCTAATGCAAACTTAGGCTACAATAAGTGAACCATAGCTTCCGAAAGTAAGAAGGTATTTGTTTCTTTGGACTTTGCCCTACTGAGACCACATCTGATGTACTGTATTCAGTTCTGGCTGGAATAATTTTAGGACATCAATAAACTTCAGAACATCTAGTTGAGACCAACCGGGATGGTAAATGGCCTTGAGTCCATGGCTTAAGAGAAAAAGTTGAAGGAACTTGGAATGTTGAGCACAGAAAATGTTTAGCATGGGCAGCTAAGTGGCACAGCGAATAGAAATCAGGACCTAGAGTCAGGAAGACATCTTCCTGAGTTCAAATCCAGGCTCAAGACAGTTACTACCTGTTTGACCCTGGGTAAGTCACTTAACTCTGTTTGCTTCACTTTCCTCTTCTGTAAAATGAGCTGGAGAAGGAAATGGCAAACCATTTCAGTATCTTTGCAAAAAAAAACCCCAAAAAGAGTCAGACATGACTGAAATAACTGAATAACAATGGGTATATTATAGTGGAACTTCCTTTGAGACATGTATTGATCTAGATAACCCCTCCCACTCAAAAACTCTGTGATTCCTATTCAATCACAGGTTAGATAAGATCACCTCTAGGTCTCTTCCAAGTCTGAAATTCTGGGATCCTAAGGATGAGTAATATTATATTTCAGGATACATGATGAAGATCAAACTCAGGTCCTCAAGAATACATGTTCTAGAGTTTTCCAGTCAATCAACTCACATATACCATTCCTCATGGCAAACCCTACTGTGGCCCCTCAGCAAAGGGTGACTTTTTCTTTGTGAAAAAAAATGAGAAAACAGATCTAAAAGGTTTGGCAAAACCATAAAGTGCTATAAATGCTGGGCATAATAAAAGTAGCCTCTACTTGTATGACCTTGGGCAAATCTCTTAACCTCTATCAGAGTCACAGTTTCTTCATCTATAAAATGAAGAAGTGGGACCCGATGTACAGTGAAAATTCCTCCAAGGTTAAATCCTATGATCCTCTGATCAATAGTTGCTCCAAAAGGGTAAGCCCAGCTGATGATTTCATTAATTCAATTCCCTCAAGGAACGTGGAGTCCAGTTGATGTTAGCTCAAACAAAATAGCCTCAGACGGCTGGAAAAGAAAGCTTAATTTCAGGTTCCTGAGAAATTGGCTTTGAAAATAAAAATAAGAAGTTTGAAAGCGATGGGAACCAAACACCCAATCCTTAGAAAACTCTCTGAAACCAGGCCTCCTGATTCATTTCCCCACCAAGTAGCAAAATAGCCCAAAAATCATCATAAACCTGACACTTTCTCTACCCTGTACTAGGAAATTACAAGCAATTTTCCAAGGCTGCTGATGCCTGGTTTAGCCCTCCAATTTCAGATTTAGTTTTCAGAGGGAGCTGAAAGTCAGGATGAAAACAAGATGCAAACAAGAAACCAGCTTATTTGTTTGTTTTCAAGGGGTTCTGGCTACGTGACTGGTTAGTTTCTTGTTTGCTTCTCAGAGATGTTGGTTTGGGAATGAGATAGGGAGAGCAGGCCATGCCTGATGAGAGTATGAAAATGAAATACAAAGAGGGGCAGAATCCAACAAGAAACCGAGCAGTTTTGCCCTTCTCTATACCCCAGGTCACAGGAATTCCAAAGTTAAAATGACAGGTCACATTTAGCCAAAGAAGTCTGTATTTATGCTCAAGTAATCAAATCACATCTAAGTCAGAAAAGACTTTAGAAACTATCTAGTCTAAGCCTGGAATTTTACAGATGGTGAAACCAAGAGCAGCCATTGTCTCTTATTCATCTTTGTATCTACATTGAATGAGATAATAAATGTAAGGCATCATATAAGTTAGTTATTATTAATTATCATCTCCCCTAGCATCTAGCACAGTGATCTGCTCATAGTAGCAGCTTCATATTTACTCACTAGAACTGAGACACCCTCAAGACCCTACAGCTAGTTATTGGCAGAACCAGGACCAGAATCCATTTCTGTGTTGCGTTCTTTCCACTACTTCAGAATACTTCCTTCTGACTCTGTTACCTGGTACCACTGGCAGGGAAAGGAAATCACCTTGTGTTATAAACATGATGGGATTATAGATTTAGAACTGGAATGTATGCCCCTGGTAGTCCAATCCCCACATTTATGACATGTGCTTTGTATAAAGTCACATTAGTAGCAAGTGAGAGAGCTAGGACTGGAACCCAAGTCATCTGATTCCAAATCTATTAAGGTATGGGTTAGAGCAAATGGTATCTGGAGTTCCTTCCAACTCAGAGATTCTGTGAAACGAAATTCAAAATCAGGTTTGGTTCCAGGTGTCCCAACTTGAGCTTTGTCCCTGCCCTTGGCTGACAACTCCTCCAAAAAAGCCAAAATGAAGCTATGCTTTCTTCAGCCTTTTCTCCAGATTCCCCCATGCTACTGCTTCTGGACCATGAGGGCAGTGGAAAGTTCTGGGCTTGCTCCTCCCTTTATACCTGCTCTCTTTTTCCTCCTACAGGTTCTGGACTCTGTCTCTCTACTGCAAATTACCACTTAATTGCTTTGACTTTACTCCTGTATACAAAGTCCCGGGCTGCCAAGGCACATAGGGGTGGGAAGACCCATGATTTGTCCTAAGAGCCCCGTGTGTTTGTCTATTATACCATGTGTACATTTACATGTAAATGCCCACAGGGCCCTGTCAGCCTCTATAAAATACAAATGATAACTCAGAAAACAGGTCCAACATCTCCAGACTGTCCCATTGCCAACAGTCCCAGATATCTCCCACTGAGATTGCAATGTGTAGTAGCATCATTCCCTCTCCCTCAACGAGTTTAGAAATGCAAAGAAACTTAGAAATCATCTAGTTCAACTCCTCCCATTTTAAAAAAGGTCCTTAGAAGTTAACTGATTAAAATCTTTGTGCCAGAGCCATTATAGAATCCAGATCTCCGGACTCCCAGGGCAATGTTGTCTCCACTAAACCACACGGCTTCCCATTCTTGTTTCCTGTAGCCAAATGAGACCCTGCTAGGCTATTCAAGGACAAGTTGGCAGGCAGAGACTATCCAGTGTACTGCTTTTTAATAGATTGATAAATCAACAAAAATGTATTAAGCTCCTACTATGTGCCAGGCATCAAAGTATAGTAGATAGCATGTTGGATTTGGAGTCCAAAAGATATGGATTCAAATACTGCTTGAGATACTTAGTTGCTGTGTGACCTTAGGCAAATCATGTACTTTTTCTGTGCTTTAGGCTTCTTTTCTATAAAATGAGCATTGTGATCAAATCTCTTAGGGTTGTTTTGAAGATAAATGAAATCACAAAGGTAATGTGTTTTGCTAACCTTTAAGCCCCATATAAATGTGAGCTATTATTGCTACAGATGAGGAAACAAGCCCAGAAAAAGTACTTTCCCATGGTCATATAGGTAGCATGTAGATGAGCTGGAATTTGAACCCAGTCACCTAACTATAAATCCAGTGCTCTTTCCTGTACCCCCATATGCCGTGGAAACATCACTGACAATGCATAAGTTGTCCAATCAAAGAATCATAGAACCAAAGAATGCTTGAACTGAAAGGGAGCTAAGACTTCTAAGGAAGCTAAGGCTTCATCCTCCAATTCCTCCTAAGAGAAGTTGAACGATTAATTCAAAATCACAGATAGTTCCAGAATCATGACTAGAACCCAGGCATCCTGACTCCCAGTATCATGCTTTTTCCACTGCACCATTCCTGTTCTTCCTGTTTCCTCAAGCCAACTGAGACCCTGCCAGGTTATTCAAGGACCAGTTGGCAGCCAGGGAACACCAGAAGGCACAGTTACTGCCTGCTCTTCTCCCAAATAGTTTTGCCTGGGGGCCAGGCTGGAGCCATGCCTCTGACAGCTGCACGGAGCCGACTTCCATCAAGAGGCTGGAGCTGATGCAGAGTGCAACTCAACCTACTCCCAGAGAGGTTTGTGATCTGCCTCACAGGCCCTAGGAGCAAGATGTCTACAGCCTTTAACCCATGGCCCCGCCCAGTGGGACAAAGGACCCAGAAGACTACCTGCCCATTGCACTTAATACAGCAAACTCACTGGGAATGGGAAGCTGAGAACTGCCTTTAAAGAATTGTCAAAGCACAGTGGAAAGGGGACTGGACTTGAGTCACAAGGCTTAGGTGATTTAATATATATCATTTCACTCCTCTGAATTATCCATAAAACAACATGATAGTACTTCTACTACTACTCTACTTTGAGATGGCCTCGAAGCCTGAAAAACCTGGGTTCAAGTCCTACCCTAGGAAAATCACTTAACTATTCCATGTTCTAGGCAACTCTCAAAAATTGTACTTTGGAGAGAAAATGTTGCCTCTTACAGATAGAGGGAGTTTTTTGCCCAAAATCCAATCAGTCAACAAGCATTTTATTAAGCATATGCTATATACCAGGCACTCTGCTAAGCAGTGGGGATATAAAGAAAGGAAAAAAAAACTACTTTTAAGGAGCTCACAATCTAATGGAAGAGACTACAAACAACTACATACAAAGAAGATATATACCAGAAAAATTGGAAGTACTCAGCAGAGATAAGTCATTAGCATTAATGGGGATTGGGAAAGGGTTACTGTAAAAGGTAGGATTGAGCTAGGATGAAGGAAGCCAGGAAAACCAGGAGGCAAAGGTCCCCAGACTGCAGAGTATGTGGTGAGAGAATAATGTGTAAAAAGATAGAAATGTAGAAGGGGGCCAGGTTATAAAGGGCTTCAAAAGCTAAACCGAGGATTTTATATTTAAATTTATACTTGAATGAAATCCCATCTCTAACATTATCCTTACTATCTCACAAGATTATTGTGAGTAACAAATGAAACAATCTAGATATACCTATACATATGTTTCTATATATAAAACTATTAAATTTCATTTTTATCAAATAGAAGAAGGGCTAGCTCTTGGTATGGTGACAGAGAAAACCAAGTGTATCTGCCAGCACCCCTTGTCTCGAATTTCCAAGTTCCACCATCTATATTACCATTCAAGTGTCAACGTATCCATTCTCTCTCCTCTCTCCACCTTTGGAAACTTACTTTCAAGAAGAAAAAAAAAATCCCATTAATTTCTTTACCCTGTGATGTAGAGTTCCTCCCAGGTGAGCTAGTATTATATTATTGTTGTTGTTGAGTCATTTCAGTCCTTGTGACCCCATTTGGGGTTTTCTGGGCAAAGATACTAGAGTGGTTTGCCATTTCCTCCAGCTTATTTTTCAGATGAGGAAACTGAAACAAACAGGGTTAAGTGACTTGCCCAGGGTCACACAGCTAAGAAGCGTCTGAGGCCAGATTTGAACCCAGGAAGAGAAGTCAGCCTGATTCCAGGCCCAGTGCTCTTATTCACTGCACCACCTAGCTGCCTAGGATTATACTGCTCTTCTATAAATACAGTGTGTTACAAAAGTCTTAGTGCAGTTTTAAACTGTAATAACTTCAGAAATTATTAATAGCCACAAACTTAGCAAAAAAAATTGCTTTTTTAAAATTTTGCATTTTAAATATTGATGTTCTTAGTAAAAATTCAACATAACCACCATCTTGTGCTCTACATCACTGTAGTTGATTTTTTTTTTTTTTTTTTTTTGCTGAGGCAATGGGGTTGAGTGACTTGCCCAGGGTCACACAACTAGTAAGTGTCAAGTGTCTGAACTCTAGTCGGTTTTTAAACTTTGTAAAAACTTTCCATCAGTGGCTGAGCTGCTGCTTAGTAACTAAAAGGATGACATTTGTAATCCTAGCCTCATCAAAGGACAAAGTTTTGATGTATACATGAAAGTTTTGATATGACCCCACAGAAAAAAAGTCTAATGAAGATAGATTTGCTGACAGAGGTGGTCAAGTACAAGGACCTCATTTAGTGATCTACCAATTGTGAGAAAGTGTCACCCAGAAACTTTGGCATACACAATGCATAGTGACAGGGTACCCCTTCTTGTTAAAATTTAAAATTTATCATTCAAAAAAAAATTAGGACAGCCAGATGGCACAGCAGATAGAGCACTGGGCCTGGAGACAGGAAGACCTGAGTTCAAATGCAGCCTCAGACACTTACTAGCTATATGACCCTGGGCAAGTCACTTAACCCTGTTTGCCTCAGTTTCCTCATCTATAAAATAAGCTGGAGAAGGGAATGGCAAACCACTCCAGTATCTTTGCCAAGAAAACCCCAAATGAAATCAAAGAGAGTCAGACAGGGCCGAAAATGACTAAACATTCAACATTTGACAACTAAACAACATTCAAAATCGACAAAAACAAATAAATGTAAAGGAAATGTAAATAATTCACTTTCCAATTTTTTTTTTTTGTAAAAACCTGCACTAAGACTTTTGGGACAACTCGTATTTGTAGAATAAAGGAAGTTTATTAGTTCTTGTCTCAAGAACAACCCTGAAGTGTTAAAAATTCCCATGGGGTTTACATTATAATGAGGGACAAGAAAAAAGTCAAAGGAATGAATCTGTAATTGTGGCATTTCTGATATCTGATGGACTAGGTACTTTGTTGCAATTAGGCATTTTTTATTATATTTTTAATAATAAATTTATTTACTGATTTTTAGTTTTCAACATTCACTTCCATAAGATATTGAGTTCCAAATTTTTTTCCATCTCTCCCCTCCCCCCAACCCAAGATGGCATGAAAACTGATATAGGCTCAACATATACATTCATATTAAACCCATTTTCACATTAGTCATGTTGTTAAGAAGAATTAGAACCAATGGGAGAGGGGTTTTTTATTATTAATATTAGGCCACTCCCACTGCTCCTGAAAAAAATCACAGTCACCAACTCCCTCAAGGCCAGGCTTCCTAAAAAGTCAATTATTAATATGTGTCAGAAACAAAAGAATAGGCTTTAGCCCTTACAAGCTCACCCTGGAGGACCCACACAGAACAATGAAGGATCCCTGAATTTGATTTGGTGATTCAATGACCAACTATTAGTAGGACAACCTGCAAAAATCAGCCTTGATCTTTTCTTTCTAATCCCCTAGAGTGAAGAATTAGTGTCTGTTTTGTGTATGTGCCCATGACCTGTGGGAACAACGTTTGGAGGGGGAGGGGAAAGAGCTCACAAGCCAACACTGGCTCTTATCAATTGGCTACAATGCTTCTTTTTTTCACAGAGGAGTAAAATATTAAACTCCAGTTCACCTTCCTGTCAGCAGAGAAATATGATGTGGTGAAAGGTTATTAGGAGGGAAAAAAAAAACAACCAAGGTTATTAGGAGCCTCCAGGAGTAGTCAGGGGACTGACTAATAAACCCACACTATAAGACTATTAAATCAACTAGCCATTGCTCATAAGATCTCTCCTGAAACAAAAATGATGATGACAAGGATGACGATGATGATGATGATGATGATGATGATGATGGGGATTATGTTTCGCATTTATATTGTTATAATATGTTGCATAGATAATAATAACAATAATAACTAACATTTATATAGCATTTACTATGTACACACCAGGCACTGTACTAAGCGCTTTACAATTATCTCATTTGATCCTCACCACAACTCTGGGAGATAGGTGCAATTATTATTCCCATTTTACAAATGAGGAAAGTGAGGCTAACAACAGGTAAGTGATTTATTCAATGTCACATGTCTACGAAGTGTCTGAGGTCAAATATGAACTCAGGAAGATTGAGTCTTCCTGACTCCAGGCCCAGCACTCTATCCACGGCACCACCTACCTTATTTAATCTTTGCAACAACCCAATGAAGTAGGAAATACAGTTGTTATTAACTCCATTACACAGATAATGAAATTGCTAAGAACACCCAGTTCATCTGAGCTATAACAAACCCAAGCTGTGACCTCTTCTACTATCCAGCCTAGCCAGGGAGGCTTGAACCTGCTCCCAGTTTGGGGCCTGACATGGTTTTCCATCTTTCATTTCATAAAGAAAAGGAATTTCTTGCATGGCCAGCCTCCTCAGACACTGCCCAATTATTTGCCAATAATAAACACCCACTTCCTCTCACCTGAAAAACCCAAATCCTTGCAGTCACTTGCCTGTATCTTACCATCTGTCTGCCACTCAGATCTAAGTCTGCACATACCAGCTCGGCATTCAGTTGCCTCCTAAAACATTTGTCCTAATATGGGAGGACCACCGGCTGCAGTTCAGTCCTCCCAAGTGGAAAAGATACTGAGAAACAATGTATCCTCTTAACCCATCATCTCTTCTGCTATTCTAATGGCAGTCCTGACCCTGAACAGATGCTCAAAGAGCATGCCACTTGGTTTCCCAGATGCTTTGTTGGCCAAATTCAATGGAAAGGTACCAAATCTCAACTATTTCCTTATCTCTGAGATAAGAATCACAAACTCTAAAAGCTTAATTGTTCACCCAAAAGGTACCATGACAAGGGTGACAAATGAATATGGAAATGCATATGAAGTAACACAAAGTGAAGAAAGCAGATCAAGCAAACACAATACTGATTTATTTCAAAAGACCTTTTGGATTTCATCACTCCTCCTTCCACTGATAAAGATAAAGATGACAATCCTTCCAAGAAGTAATGTTGATTCCCTAGTTTTACTTAAAAAAAAAAAACTTATAGCAGAAGTTCCTAGCCTTTCTGTGTCGTGAACCCCTTTGGTAGTCTGATAAAGCCAATCAAACCCTTTTCAGGATGGTGTTCTCTTATTATTCATAATTGAAGGAAATGCAAGGTTTCAGATAGAGACAGACATTTTTTTTTCCACATTCAAGTTCATAATCCCCCTGAAATCTCTCTATGGGCCCTGTGGGTCCTAGATGAAAAATCTCTGCTTTACAGGTATAACTCGCAACAAAGTCCCATTCTAATGCCTCATTGTGGTATGGAGGTCTAGGGATAGTTCTCAAAGGATATGTTAGTAAAACCCAGGCTCTAACAAGTTCTACCACTCCAGAAAGGTTTTGAGCATATGCTTGAGGATGGACTAAATATGCCTGTCACATGACAGCCAACCTAGCTACACATGGAGAGACTCATTACAAAGTCATCCCCAAAGTTATGAATTATTTTGGTCACAACTCAAGAATACAGCCCCTTAAAACATGCAGGGATTGGGATCTGTATCAAGGAGGAGAAGTGTTCACAGGAATGAAAATATGGATCCTTAAACTATAAAAGAATATATACAAAGATGTCAAGGGGCAAATAGGGAGACAGAAGATAAGTTATTTTGTTAAAGTTAATTGTTTTACTAGAAATAGTTCAATTGAGTGATCATGTTTAGGGTTTTAATTTTTTTTTCTATTGAGGGTTTTTAAGTTTATAAGAAAAAGTTGTTTAAACTGAAAAAAAAGACACTGTGCCCAATATTATCTTGAGAAACCCTCCAACTGTTTTTATCCACACATATGTGAATATGTGTTTTTATGTGCAAGTGTGTGTGTGTGTGTCTGTGTGTGACAGACAGTGTAAGTGCACATGCATGGTAGGGGGAACTAGGTAGCTCAGTGGATAGAATGTTGGGCCTAAAGTCAGGAAGACTCCCTGAGTTAAAATCTGGCCTCAGACACTTAACTAGCTGTGTGACCCTGGGCAAGTAAATCACTTAACCCTGTTTGCCTCAGTTTCCTCATCTATAAAATGAACTAGAAAAGGAAATGGCAAACTATTCCAGTTTCTCTGCCAAATAAACTCCAAAAAGGAGTCACAAAGAGTCAGACTTGACCAAAAATGACTAAACATATATTGAATATACATATAGAGGGATATGCATATACCATTGTAATATTATAAGCGCCTTGAGAAAAGGGACTACATAACATCTATCTTTATAATCTCAGCACCGAGCACAAAGTAGCATTGTATAATTGTTGGGGGAATTGAAGTTACTGCACCCTGCCTATACTTCCGTTCCCTCATCCATAGTATGAGAGAGATCAATTACATTGCTCTTTGAGGTCTCTTTGAGTTTTAAGACTCTATGAGCCTTTATTAAGAACTGATCACGTCACTCCACTGCTCAAAAAGTTTCAGTGGCTCCCTGTTGCTTCTAGTTAAAATATAAACTCCTCTGTTTGGCATTTCAATCCTTTACAGCCAATTCCAATCATTTTTCCAACCTTATCAGACATTACTCCCCCTCATGCCCTCAACATTCCAACCAAACTAGCTTACTTGCTGAGTTCCTGTATATGACATTCTATTTCCCACCTCCTTGCCTTTACACAGGCTGTGCTCCATGGCTAAAAAATTCATCCTCCTCACCCTCTACCTGTTGGAACACCTGGTTCATTTCAAGGTGGAGTTCAAGTACCAACTCCTTAAAGATGCCTTTTACTAACTTCCTCGGCTGTGAGTACCACTTCTACCCCCAAAATTTCTTTACATTTATCTTGCAAATATATTTGCTTACCTGTGTGCATGTTTCATCCCCAGGTAGAATGTAGGCTCCTTGAGGCCAGAAATAGTCTCATTTATTTCTTTGTATACCCACCATCTTGCACAGTGCCTGGCCCTTAGTAAGTGTTTAATAAATGCTTTGTTGTTGGTATGTTAGTTGAACCAGAACATCCAAAACAATAACCTTATATGCTTGTTACCAAACAACAGGGCAGGAGCAAAGTCATTTATTGTTCCATGCACTTAAAAGGCAGCACAGCTCAGTGAAGAATATTGGTGTAAGAGTCTGAAGATCTGAGTTCTAATCCTGGCTTCTCTGTAAGACAAACTTTCTGGGGTAAAGTTTCCTCATCTAGAAAATGGGAATCTAATCTTCAATAGTTAGTTTTAGAAGAAAAGGGAAAAGGGGGAAAGGGGTTGAAAGGAATTCCCCTGATGGAGCACTTGAAGGAAATCAGCAGTGAATTAAGTCTCTTAGCCTGGATGATGTTTCATTGGTGGGGAGGGGGAGGCTTTCAATCTTTTGAGGACAGTGGGAAATGGCTTTTATCAATCACAACCTACTCTAACTTCAGTCCTTCCACATTTTTATCACTGGTGTTATTTTATACTGTGCTACTTCTGTTCCCTGGCACACAGGAATTCTGTCACTAAAATGAGAAGCCAGGTTTCAAAGGGCTACAGTGTCCTTGAAGGTCCTGATTTTTCTCATGTGAACTGCTAGGGGAAAGTATCAAAATAGAAACGGGGAGAAGGACTCCCTCTAACTGTTGATTGGTTTGCTCCTGCCTGAGTTAAAAAGGAAAAATTAGTTTCAGAACAAGTGCTAAATAAACAACGAGAAGGAGGCAGAACTGGGATTGCACTTCCTTAAGCTAAAGGAACTAAAAATAGGGTGAATTTTTCAAGTGGTTTTAGTGATCCTCTAAGAAATCTCTAGAATATAAAGTATTTCGATGGCTCTTGGCATGTGCACAAAGGAACAAGGCCAGTAATATCAGGAACTGCTCACCAGATTCCCAGGAAGCCCTCTTCCTTTCTCAAATAGACTGTCTGGGTATCTAACATGTCCACTGCCCCAGTCAGAACTGAGACCTCACCATCCACCTTACACATGGATTTGCTTATTTCTGTCTTTGATGCTTTTGTCTTTATGTGCCCCTCTTCTAGAAATCTCTCCCTGCTTCTTTCTGCCAACTTGAATAGCACCCCTCTGGTCTATTCTCCCAACTCAATTCTGAGAGTGTGCTTGCTATTCCCAAGTTCTAGAGTGCCCTGTGAGTCCACATTCCTAAAACTATAGTTAATGAGCCCCTACTGGTGGACTTGCCTTTAATAGCCAGCCAGTAGACACAATTAGCTCAACACAAAGGCATTTACTGAGATACGATAATAAGAACCAAACATTTTCCCCTCCTCCACCATAAACCTGAAGCACATTCTCCCATAAATATACAGCATTGATGGGAAGAGTGGGCACATAAAGTCCATTGGTAATGAGGCACACTAATAGGGAATGCAGGTGGTCAATGCAACTCACACTTCTAGTACTGCAGGACTCTCGTCTTTCCAAATGTAATGTGCTCACTTTATTCCCCATTGGACAAACGGGTTGCTCCACTTAGTTGTTCTGCTGGATTTCATCAACTTCTTTTGGCTGGGCAGCTACATTCTCTGCCGCCTCCAATTTCAGGCTAATCTGCAATCCTTAGATGAAGAGGCACTCTGCTCTTTCAAAAAGAGCAGGGACTCATATTAGGACTGACAGAAGCTTCCCCATTTCTGCTCCTTTGTGGCCTTAACTCTTAATACCTGCTATCTCTCTGGCAAGAAGTACAAAAGCAGATTCTCCTCTATAAGCTAACACCCTTGAGGCTCAGCCTTTCCTTTTGACTCTTTTACAGAGCTTGAGGGCCCTGTATGAAAGACTGAATTCCTTGAGAGTAGGGACTGGTTTTTGCTTTGTTTTAGTTTTTTGCCTTTCTTTATATTCCCAGGGCTTAGCACAGTACCTGGCACATAGCAGGCACTTAGTAAAATGCCTGTTGGCTGACTGACATGATGATTGTCTAGTACATTTACCAAATCTTCATTTCTTCAGGAAAACCCTAACCAGGTAATGACCAGTTGCTCAATAGTTACCAAACAGCTTTGGAGGGCAAGGCTTCCTTCCCAGTTTTCTCTGAACTCCAAGGCTCTTTTTTTGTTGCTGTTGTTTCACGCAAATAACTACATGAGGAAAAGGACCAGAGGCAAACTATACCCAAGGAGCAAGTTCTTTATCTTTGCTAACAATTCAGCTACTTTCCTGGATTTTAATATGCAAATGAGCTAGCTTTTAATATACTTTAGAAGGTACAAAATGATCCACTCAAAGCTGAAAAGGGCTTACTCTTTACAAGGTGCAAAGACTCCAGATGAGATGCTTAAAATTTACATTCTGCAAATTTGCTAGTTTAAAGGGGGTACACTTACACTTAAATCTCATCCATCATCATCAAGATTCAGCTTAAATCTCACCTTGATCATAAAGCCATCCCTTGAAAATCCAGTCCTTGATGATCTTCCCCACTTCTTGGGAATTCTGACATAATGTTCTGCCCTTTTCAGTAAAATCAGTCACTATTGCAGGGGAAGTGACCCCTTGTTTTAACCTTGCTTGATTTTGGCTACACAGCCAGCCTGCAGGAGAGGACAGTCCTGCAGGAGATAACATACATACTAATTTATCTCCTTGGCCCTAATCCTATTTTCTCATAATGAGTACATGGCACATGCTCATTTACCCCATCTTTTCATAAGAACTAACCCCATCTCCTTAGCACTATCCCTATCTCCTCATTGAAATGGGAGTGACTTACTCCTGTCTATAAAAAGGAGAGTAGGGATTCAAATCAGCTAGCCCACCCTATGCTTTTCTGCCTTGGGTACTGAATAAAATTCTTTTAATATTCTGATTTTGCCTCATTAAACCAGTGAGAAGACCCAAAGGAGGATTTCTTTTAACAATCTGGCAAGCCAGCCAGGAGTTGGGGGCCCTTTGCCTTCATGACTATACTATCACTTAACAGAGTGACTATCACACCAAGATACAGTCTACCTTGATTCCACACCTGGCACTGGGACCTTTGTCCAATCAGGTTGGAGTGGACTCCCCCAGGGTTCAGTCAGCCATGAAGCGGTCAGAGAACTGAATTCCCCAAGTTCAGGAAGGATAATAGGTCCCAAACCAAAATTTGATATTTTTTTTGTTCTTATTTGTGCACAAAGAAACAAAAGCTTCATGAAGGAAGAGGCAGAGTGAGCATGGGTCCTCAACCAACACTAGCTTGCCCAGGAACAGAAAGGTCAAGGGGATACTAATACCAATATGGGATCAGCACAGAGTAAGCCTCCTGCCAACTCCCACTCAGGCAAGCTGTCAAAAGCTTGGGAAAAGGAAAAGACTGCCAGTTCAACTGCCAGCATGGACTGGACTCAGTAACCAAGGTTTATAATTGTGGGAAACAAATTTGGTCAGATAAATATAGGACCTTTGGTTATTGTCAACTGTGCATGCTGAAAACTTGATTTGAAAAACTAGAATCTAGGAGAAAAGAAAGGAAAAGAAAAGAAAAGAAAAGAAAAGAAAAGAAAAGAAAAGAAAAAGACCATCGCACTCTTAAGAAACCACTTTTGCAGGGAAAAAACAGAAAAGAAGTAAACATTTTTGGCAGGCCCCAAGAAGGGGACAATGCAGGCAGGGAGGTGGGATTGAGAGGGCTGCCACTTCAGAAATTCTCTAGCATGCACAAGGTCTTTTTACCTTAAGAGAACTTTGATAACCCATAAAAAATGTCAGTGAGTAGAGATTGCTATCACCTTGGACTGCAGAAAGTGGTGCTTGGGTATACTGTTGCTACTTGCTAATTGGTACCCATCTAGGAATCCTTAGTCCAAAAGTATGGCATCAACAGTTGATGGAGAGAACCATAATGTTAACCTCTGGGAAGCCCCCCAAAAATATGCTGACACAGCCATTGAAAGACAATAATATAGAGGTATATACAATCATTTAGAAGGAAAAGTCACCATAAGACTAGGTTGGAACTGATTGCTTCAGAGAATTTTGCAAGCTGAGCACTTCTGGAAGCCTTGGGTTCTTGCTTGAATAGTAAATATTCAGAAAGATTCCCAGGCCAGAGGTATTATGATGGCACCCAGTTTGTGGATGAATTGGAGATTCTGTTTCAGAAGAGAAAGGTATATGGCCTGGACCCACAAAGCTGGAGGTGAAAGGTCAGTGTTCAGCCATACTCAGGATCTCCTATGAATTTTGCAGTGTACACAGCCCTGGTGGAACCACATGGGAGGGATTATGGTTCTAAACCTGCCTGATGGGGGATCACCTCACCCATGGGTTCGTGACAGATAAGAAGAAAGTCTCTGCCACCTCCATCTTTTTTGAGTCTGTGCCCTATAAGGTTAACCGAAATACTGGCTATATTGACTACGACAAACTAGAAGAAAATGCTCACCTCTCCCACCCAAAGCTGATCATTGCAGGAATCAGCTGCTATTCCAGGAACCTGGAATATTCCAGGAACCTATGTGGAAGATTGCAGATGATAATGGGGAAGATTTCATGGCTGACATAGCCCACATTAGTGGACTGGTGGCCGCTGAGGTAGTGCCCTCCCCCTTTGAACACTGCCAGAGGGTGACCACGGCAATGCACAAAACCTTTCAAGGTTGCTGACCTGGCCTGATCTTCTACAGGAAAGGAGTGAGCAATGTGGACTCTAAGACAAACAAAGAGACAGCACACAATCTGGAGTCACTCATTAATTCAGCTGTTTTCCCAGGACTACAGGGAGGGCCTCACATCCCTGCCATTCCAGGAGTTGCTATAGCTCGGAAGCAAGCCTTGACACCTAAATTTAAGGCTTATCAGCAGCAGGTGGTTGCCAGCTGCAAAGACCTGTCCGCAGCCATGATGGAGCTGGGTTACGACATAGGAACAAGTGGTTCTGACAACCACCTGATCCTTGTGAACCTACACAACAGAGGCATAGATGGAGGAAGAACTGAGAAGGTGCTAGAAGCTTATTCTATCGCTTGTAACAAGAACACCTGCCCAGGAGACAAAAGCACATTAAGACCTAGCGGACTGAGACTAGGAACCCCAGCTCTGGCCTCCTGAGGAGTACTAGAAAAAGATTTCCACAAAGTGGCCCATTTTATTCATTAAGGAATAGAACTGACTGCAGATTCAGAAAGACCTCAGTTTCCAGGCCACCACAAAAGAATTCAAGGAGAAACTTTCAGGGATGTAAAGTATCAGGGTGTTATCAAGACCATCAGAGACAAAGTGGGGTGTTTTGCAGCTGTTTTTCCTCTGTCAGCTGTCTCTGATTTTTAGAACAAGACTGGACACTGTCAGCAGTCTCTAAGTTTCAGAGCCAGATTGGAAATATTTAGCCTGAAGACTACCCAAGTGCCAAAATCCCCCTCTTAAGAAAGGGAAAGAAGGAGAATGTATAATTGGGGAGGGAAGTTTAGGGGAGTGGAAGGTTAGGGGTTTTTTGGGGAGAGGGTCTTTTTAATGAGCTTTTCCAGCATCTCTGCATTGAAAACAATTACCATTTGGCAGTCACTGAGGATTCAAATGTGTACCCCTCCAAAGTATGGTGTACAAATCATAAATCTCAGTTTTAAAAGTTCATTATTAGTCATTTGGAGGATACTTTACTAATTGTTGAATTTATTTTGAGTCTCACTTTCTTATATAATTTTTGTATAAGATCAGAGTATCCGGAGCATCAGCCTTCATTGAAATGAACAGTGGTGTAATTTAAGAGTATTACTTAAATAATTTTACTTAGCCTTTTTTGCAGTGGTCAGTTGGCCTGCTCATGACTTGTTGCAGCAGCTCAGAAAACATCCATGTTAAAAGCTCATAAAAGTTACTCAATCTCGGTATCATGTTGTTCAGTAGAACGCCAGAAGAACTGAATCATGTCCATTTTAGTTGGAGAGGAAATTATTGTGAAGCTTCAGCTAAGCATAAAATTACAAACCTGACAAGTTCTGTGTCTGGTACAGCATTATGTAGAAGGAGCTCAAAGTACCTTGTAAATGCTGTCTTTAATCCTCAATACTTCGGAGAGGTGGGTGGCAAGTATGACCCTTGTTTCCAGGGGGACAAATCACATAGGAGCTATCATTTGCTGAGTCGTGGTACTTGGCAATGACAGCCTTCTATTCCAGTGTGAAATTTTTGTCTACTCCCCACAATCAGTGTGCTGAAGCTGGTGCCTTCCCAAATAAACTATTTTTCAAACGGCTGAGTGCAAAACAGCAATAACCATTTTTAATAAGCATGATAAAATTAACCACAGAATGTGACAAGAATTATAGCCTTAAAAATACAACCAAACTTGTATTTCAAAAATATCTGAACTCAAATAAATAAATTTTTCTACAGTACAAAAAAAAAATTTCAGTGAGAGCACTGAAAGGGATCTTAAAAGTGCAAGGAAGACTAATGAAGCCTCAAAATGCTCTCCCAGCTGTTGCTAATATTAAGCAGGGATTTACTCTCACTGAATTTTTATTAGACTTTCAATAAGAGATAAAGAAGAAAAACTTCCAAGATTCTTTCTTTCTCTCTGCTTTCACTACTCTGGACAGGTTGGAGATTGCAGAGATAAAGACAGACAAGTAAAGGTTGGAAAACTTTTTCCTGGTTTGTAGGAATTTATGGCATTATAAAAACTTTTTAGGGAAATGCCTGCAAGCAATCTCAGACAGACAATATTTTATCAAATTATAACATTTACCAAATGGAAGCCATAGGAACAAATTTATAGCATGAAATTATTTGAGTATAGCATATAAGAATTCTATCCTTGAAAGAGCATTGGAAGGGTGTGTCCTAATCTTTAGAGCCTCAAGCTCCAAAGGAGATGAGATTAGGGCTAAAAAGATATGATTTCTGTGGATGCAATTAGTGCACATTCAGGATGTAGCCAAAGTTAAGCAAGGTTAAAACATGGAGTCACTTCAGAATGATTCTGCATTAATGACTGAACACAGGGTGGCTGAAGATTAGCTATAACCCTTAAGTCTTGGCAAAACTAAGCCTGCCAGCCTGAAAGAGTAATTAAGGCAAGGAAGCTTTGGGAACTATGATCCCCTCTGCTTCTACCAGAAGGCAGCAAAAAGTGGGAGGAGAGATTTTCTCTCTCCTTCTTCCTCCCTACCTTCCCCACCTCATCCCCAGTAGAAGATACCACATCCAGCAGGAAGTAAAGCCAAAGACATAGAGATGCAGAGTCAGGGGCAGGAGGCAACTTAAGTAATATAGCCTCTGGCAGCTGAGAAGACAGCCAACTATGGATTCCAGAGAACATTAACCTGGCAGCTGAGTCAGTCAGTAAAGAGAAGCAAATTCAGGAAGCCCATTTGGGTGATCCACCCCAGACATTATGCTCAGGGAGAAACAGCATGAGGATGCCATAAGAGTAGAAAGTCCATGAGGGCCCTGGAGTAAGAGATCCTTGGGTTTCCTGGGCTCATGTATATTCTATATACGTATCTCACCTGAAGTTTGTATCCACCCTTCCCACTGATGTTTGGTGTATTTGTGGGAGACCACACCTTTACCTTTATAAAAGTAATTTTGTGTAACTGCTATCCTTACTATGAGATCCTAGTAAATCCCTTTGTTATTGAGTGTATTGGAAGATTATTAAAAATAAGCTCAAAGGTGGGGCTTGTGAGCAATAGTTTTTATATAAGGGGCCATCTACAGTTGTCCTGATATGTATCTTGCCACTGGACCCAGATGGCTCCAGAGGAGGGAGTGAGGCTGGTGACTCTGCACAGCCCCCCCTCACTTAAATCCAATTCACTTGCAGATCATGGCATCCCTTTTCTGGTGTCACAGTCTTCTTCAACAATGAAGCACAAACAACAACAACAAATAAGTATGCATCTACAAAATCCCTTTGGATATCCTCAAATGTCCAACATAAAAACCTGACTGACAAGTTTGGAAGGTAACCCAGAGGAGTTACCATACATGATTTATTTAAGCCTCACAATTTCCTAAAGGTGGGTAGGTATGGCAGACAGTATTATCTCCTTTGGACAGGTGAGGAAATTTAAGGCTTAGAGAGGCTAAATAACATGTCTGAAGTCATTCAAGTAGCCTCCCTCTCATTTTAGAGATGAGGAAATTGAGGCACAGAGAACTTAAGTGACTTGTCCAGGGTCACACACCTAGCAAGTATCTGAGGCAGGATTTGAAGCTAGATCATTATTATTCCAAGAATGGTATTCTACCCCCTATACCATGATACCTCTCAAGTAACTAATCCATGGCTCAAATCCAGAACTTTTTATTCAAGTACCATATATTTTCCACTAAATCAGCAATCCCCAACATTTTTTAGTATAAGGACTCCCTTTTTTTAAAACATTTTTTAAAAATGTAGACTCCCCACAGGCCCTCAGTGGCTTACTCTTTTTTGAGGGGGGGGGGGGAAGACAATTACTCCTGTGCCGAGATATCTCCAAGAAAGATGTCTCTTCACTCTTCTCTTGGTTCCCTACTCAAGAAGGTTTTCTTCTTGTTGGCCCTTTTGGCTTGAGGCCAGGCTCTTTTTCTCTCACCCTGAGAAGGGCTGAGGAGGCAGACTGAGCAGCCTGGATTCAGTCCTGGGATCGACCTGACCCAAGAGGTCAGTTTGTAAGAGTGGGTGAAGGGGAATGTTAATAACTTTTTCTGCTGCTTTAAAGACGACTTTTTTAACCTACTCCTCCGGCGAATGTGTCCCTACCTGAAAAGGATGTATTTTTCTGACTCATTTAATACTTGCGGGTGATAAAATGCAAAATAATTGAATTAATGGAGTTGGGAAGCTGTTTGTTGGCAACCATTCTCTGGCTTTGATTCACCTCCAGACCTATGTAGATAATTCCTAGCTTGAGGAGCCAGGGTAGCATTAAGGGTGCCTGCCAAGGACAGATGGGGATGGAGAAACATGGAAAGGCAGATGGAATAGGCATGCCCAACTTCTTTACCCAACTGGGAGCAAGTCCTGACCAGAAAGCACTTCATCCCACTGGAATTTTCCTAAACTCCTAAAATAGCCCACTAGGGACCATATACTCTAGATTCCGGAGGTGTTTGGGTAAGAAAAGCAAGAGAAATTAAAACCTCTAACATCTCAGATATTCCAGACCAAACTAAGATTTTGGTATTCTTTCTATACGTCCTGCCCAAAGTGAACAAATCAGTAGGCAAAAACTAAGAAGACCTAAGAGATATACTCAACTGAATACATAATAGATGAGTGTACAAAGCAGTCCATTCGATTTGAGATTTGGAAATGTCCATGAAAATTCACACATCTAACTTAAGATTTTTCCTGCCTATTTCCTCTTTTAGTCCATGGGGTTTCTCTCTCTGGCATCTGTAATTTCAGCATCTCAAAGGATTTCCCTATGTCCCATTTCGCCTCCACTCTGCATTCTTTATTCCAACCCAGCCTACAAAGTACTCACAACTCATCCAATCATTTGATCTCAATTAGAATATATCTCTTTTCCTTTTAATAACCACAGCTATGCCAATGGGAGGGCTGCTGCCACAGAATAGTATGAAGCTCCCCATTTCAAGGTAGATCTCTCATTTTTTTTCCACTGGCTGTAAAGCTAATCCATGTGTCAGAACAGATGAGCCAATTTTGAAAACCGCTGAATGGCACATGAGCATTTATACCCTGAAGGCAAAGCCTATGCCATGACATCATGGAGTCTGTAGGTGAGGGTGGAAACGGATCATGTGAAAATGAGTCCAGCATCTTGCTGCTATAGTCACCATCTCAAGCCAGTGATGATTCATGAAGGTGAAGAAGAACTGGAGAAACATCCCATAAGCCAGAAGATCTACCAGGTTATGGAAATAAAGTGTTCAGAGATCAAATCAAAACATGAAAAGTACTGACCAAGCCCCAGATGGTTTTTTTTTTCTTCTCCCCTCAGGAAGTCCAGGACATCTTGGAACAGATGCTTGAAGAAGGAGGGATATGGGAGAAATATGTCCAGCTGTTATTGCTCTGGTATCTTCCAGCCTCAATCCCTAGAAAGGAATGGAATTGGACCAACAATGGGCAATTTTCCAGGGGCCTGTAAAATAGCAAATTTGTGGTAACCTACCCCTAAGTGAGATCTTAAAGGAGATGATCAATCCCCTAAACACTCCACAAGGGAAACTTCACGGAGTGGGAAGAAATAATATCATAGGGCCCAGCTTACTAATTAGAGGTTTTCCTAGGTGGGGAAGGATAGTTACTTTTGAAATCTGGGTAACCTACTTGGGTCATAGATAGAGAAAAGGACAATAGGTTATATCCTTCAATAAAGAGGAGACATAGACATGGGTGTGAAATGTAGAAACATAAAGAACAAAAATAAACAGCACCATAAAATCACAGATTTGGAGCTGGAAGGGTCCATAGGAATCATGCAGTCTGATACCCCCATTTTATGTATAACATGGGATTGGAATATGCACTGGGTGCAACTGAGTACTAAATAATGCAACTTCTCCATGTGAAGGAGTCTAGGAAACCTGCTTTTGAGAGAGTTGTAATGACATGTAATGGAAGTATCTTGGAGAGACTTGAACCTGTGTAGACAGATATTATGTAACTGGTTTCATTTGCTAACCACACCATTATTTTTTCAATCAGTTGCATAGGCAAAACTGAAGGCATCTTCAAAAAGGTCTGGGACATCCTCAGCCTATTCTCTTCACTTAATTCTCTCAGTTTTCTGTGGTGGTTTAACTCCTTTACTAAGAGCCTTTAGTTAGAGATAGTATTCTAACTACCTTCTTCCTTCTGACACACATGGCCTGTGAAATAGATCTCAGTCCTTGGCCTCTACAGCTGTTTATTTCCATTCTTTTTTTTTTTTTTTTTTTTTTGCTAGGCAATGGAGTTAAGTGACTTGCCCAGGGTCACACAACTAGTAAGTGTTATGTGTCTGAGGCTGGATTTGAATTCAGGTCCTCCTGAATCCAGGCCCAGTGCTCTATCTAATGTGCCAACTAGCTGCCCCCTGTTCATTTCCATTCTTGATGAAGAGATAGGAGCATCCAGTCTTTTGAGTCTCAAAACATCAAGAGAGAGAATGTCTGGACTCATCCACGTTTAAGGCCAGTTCAGCATCAATGCCCAGAGGAGCAAGAAGTGACATTTGGGAATAATCTTCAGGATCCCACCCAACAGCAACTGAAATGACGACTTGTCCAGCAATCATGCCAAGTCTGAATGGGAGCTTTGTAGGGTCAATGTCAAGTAGGAACTGAGCCAAGTGTAAGCCTCCCCAGATATTGAGATAGGATAGAGGAGAGTGTCCCCAAGGTGTTGGGGGTGTTCTTGTATATCTTCAAAGTAAATATCTCTTTGTAAAATCTAATTGCTATTAAGTGGGTAAAGAGAACCAGGGTGCTACTCCACAACACCTAATAATGGGGGAAATAGCTAGCAGATGCTTAAGACAATTGCATTAGAGACAATTCCAAACCCTCAGCATATCCTTGGAACCCTGAGGACAGATGCAAAAAGGCCTCACTCTGGGAAAGTGAGACCAAAGTAAATTTACTACATACAGATGAGGAAACTAAGGTACAGAGAAATGACTTGCCCAAGATCACACAGATAAGTAGTAGAACTGGGATTTGGCTACTGTTCCTCTAATTGCGAATTAAGTACTTCTTCCATTGTATAAGAGGGGAAGAGCTGGAAGGAATCTCAGAGGTCATCTGGTCCAATCCCCTCATTTTAAAGACATTTAGAAACTGAGGCCCAGGCAGTTTAAGTGACTTGCCCCAAGTCACACAGGGAGTGAACATAAGAAGTCAGATTTGAATCCAGGTCCTCTGACTTTAGAGACAATATTTTTTCTACTGTACCATACTAATGCCATTAAAGGAAGACAAGATGTATGGTATACATATATATATATATATAATATACATATATACCCATGTATATTTGTATATGTACATATACATTTATGTTTTATATACACATACATATACACACATATGTCTCACATGAACTTTACACTTCAAGAATCTAGGCCCACCAAATACTTTCATGTATTAAGTATCCTAATTAAGACAGAAAGTTGAACTTCATCAATAACCAATAAGCCTCAGAAATTGAAGAGCAAATGTGCTCATTTCCCTCCCCTCATTCTCCATAAAGATGAACATGAGTTTGATCTTTAGCCATGGGAATATGCACCAAGGAAAAACTTACTGGGTTTTCAGCAAGTGGGCAACAGGCCACTTGTAAAGCAGGTTAGAAAGCAGTAGCAGTGGACATCTTGGAAAATTATCCCTATCCTTGAACCTGGTTTCCTTTTCTCTGCCTTTTCTTCCTTTCCTGTTCCTAACCTCCCCCCCGCCAAAAAAAATTTATGTATCAAAATAGCTTCAAAGTCCTTCCACTCCTTGGCTCTTCTCTGAGACCAAAGTCTCCTACTGGGGAAAGGAAAAAGAAGAGTCACACCCCTTTGTGCTTTTCCCAAGTTCCACCCATGCTTAAGGTCATTCACAGCTCCACTATGGCCTGGGAGGTCCAGAAAGAGCCAAGGATGGGTCTGTCACTCAGGGACTCCTTGTAGGGTCAAAACCCAAGCAAACCATTTTATTCACATGGAAAAAAAAAATCTAAAGCTGTACTTTAAGAGGTCAGGGCGATGGAATTTATAACCTCTTGTGGCGCTCTGCCTATAGTTCCCTCCCCCACCAACAGCCTGGCCATATAAACTCCCTAGAAAACCTATCTGTTGGTTAGGACTCATCTCCAGAGATCCATGTAGAAAGTAGAAGCTACAAGACACACTAGGTGACAAGCTACATTCCTCCTGTCCAAGCTAAGCAGGAAAGTGCCCTTGTTTACTGGGCACTTTCTCATACAAGCTGGGGTAGGTAAAAGGCCTGGATTACCTGGGTACCAGAAAGTTCTCTCCTTGTTCAGGTCACCATCTTGTCTTCCTAGATGGAAAAGGGAATTAACCTCTCATCATACTGTCTTAAAAGTTGGTAGATATCTCTTGTGTTTCCAATTACTACTCCTCATTCTTGTTCTGTTTTGGGCTTAAATGCCAGGCTATATTAGGTCATGCTGAGTGTTTTTTTGTTTTTTTAGTTAGCTGCACCACATCATATCCTTAGGGGAGGCCCAGCAGTAGGACAAAACCAAGGAATGGGTTTTCTTGCTGAGAGCGGTAGGAAAGCTTTCAAAAAAAGTATTAGGTGGGTTGGTGCCATGGAGTGTCCTTGGGATCCCTGTCACTCAATGCTCTGGGACAGAGCATGTGAGGACTGGCTCCAAAGCACTCAATTAAGGAATCAAAGCCGGATGGATGGTGGGTTGTCCGTGGCCAGGCTGAATCAAGGTGTTCGGTAACCTGGAATTAGCACCCAAATAAGTCAAAGACTTACCTGAAATGGTCGTAGAGATCCCTTAGACCCAGGGGGCTCTTAACTCCTCCCCCCCCAACCCCAAACAACTCACCCAACAACTTCACTCTTCCATACGGGCAAGGGATAGATCACCAAACAAAAACAAACCAAACACTCTGTCTTTTTCCTGGCTCCAGGAAAGCTTCTCTAAACAAGTCATCCCTCCCCCGTTGCTTTTAGGCTCTGAGTATGTACATAGCAGTGTTTTCTGTTTCTACTCACCTTGCTTTGTAATTCCTCATTTGTTCCATAATTGCTTTATGCAAACTGTGAACTCCCAGAGAAAGGGGTCCCAGACTCTATTTCTTCTCTATCCTGCATCATTTCCTGATTCTGTTATACATCTACCAATGATCTGCACACATCCGTAAATGTTTAATAAATGCTGGTGGATGGATGGATCATCAAATGAGGTCCCTACAAACCTAGAAGGACCTTAGAGAAAGGATGCTAGACTGAGAAGTGGGATGAGCTGGGTTGAAACCTTTTCTTTGATGATTACGAGCTATATGGCCTTGGGTAAATAGCTTACCTGCTCTTCTTTATACGTCAAACAAGGATAATAATAGTTTAGTACTAGCCTCATAGGGTTGTTGTGAGGGATATATAAAGCTCTTTTCGAAAAGACTATTTACTTGACACTTACTAGCTGTGTGACCCTGGGCAAGTCATTTAAACCCAATTGCCTCACCAAAAAGCAAAAACAAAAAACAATTAAAAAGAATATTTGGACAGTTAAGTAATGATGGAGATAGGACTAAAATCCAGAGAAAATAGCAGGAGCCTAGACATGAGCATCTTGGTCGTGAAACAACAAAGAGTCCAGTGTCACTGGATCAAAGAGTATGTGTTGGAGAGTGACTGGAAGGGTAGAAGAGGGCTCAGTTATGAAAGGCTGTGAATGCCAAAGTGAGTATTTTGTATTTGATCTGGAGGCAATAGGAAGCCACTCTGCTGTACGTGAGGGTGCGATATTGTGGGAAGCAGTATATCATCCTTTAAAGTTTTTCACAGCCTTGTTCCACCTACCTTTATGAGATGTTTACACATTCCTTCACTTTATGCACTCTATAATCCAGCTAAATTGGCTTTCTTGCTATGTCTCTTGCATCATGAACCCCTCCTCACAGTGTCTGGTGAAACTTATGGATTTCTTTTCAGAATAATACTTTTAAATACATATTACAAAATAAATCTTATATCAAAATATAGTTATAAAAATTTTTTAAACAAGCTCACAGACCCCAGGTTAAGAACTTCTACTTAATCCAACCCCTTTGGGTTGGGTGTGCGTGCACACACACACACACACACACACACACACACACACACAGACAAAGAAATGAAGGCTGGAAAGATGAAGGTAGCAATTTTTTCATCTATATAAAAAAAAGGTTTGGATTAAGGAGAAGTTCTTAACCTGGGGTCTGTAAACTTGTTTTTTTAAAAAATATTTTCATAATTACATTTCCATATAATTGGTTTCATTTATAATCCTATGCATTTTATTTCATGCCCTTAAAAGCATTATATCTAAAAAAACATCCATTCATAAGTTTAAGGGTCTGTAATACAAAGGGTTAAGAGCCCCCTGGGTCTAAGGGATCTCTATGACCCTTTCAGCTCTAACATTATTTGAACCAAAGACTTAGCAAGGAGTCAAAGCTTTTGTAACCTAGGAGAAACTACTGACCCAGAATAAATTTGCAAGGCCCTTCGCTGACCCCTAAGTCCCATTCCTCTGCCTCTCTGCAAGGAGAGACAGCCAAGAAGCCCCACACTTACCTTCTCACTCTTTGCCAAGTCAGGTCAGACTGATCCAGGCCCAGCAGCCCCAAAAACTCTGGGGAGCACATCCATTTCAGACTGTCTAGGTCAGGGCTAGGATACTCAGTTTGCACCCTCAGGTCTTCAAAGAGCAGGGTTCCTTCTCAGCACCACACCCTCAGAGAGCCAGGAAGAAAAATTCCGTCAAGAGTGATGAGGAGAAGGAGAAAGAGACAGAAGAGCTGGCTCCTTTGCCTTAGCCTCCCTCCCCTAGCACAGTCTCCCTTCTGGCCTCTGAATATCTGGACAATTCATCTCCTTTACCAAAGTAGCTGAAGATTTTCTATTTTTAGATTCTGAATTGATTTTAACTCCACAGTTTATCTCATCCATTAATCTGCATTCATTTGATTGCAGCCAGCACCCCTGCCACACTTTGATCTCCAGGTGGATAATACCAGGAGATTAAATTACTACTGATTGGCTCTCACTGCTTTAGTTAAATTGTGACGTCAGCAAAGTGTGCCGTCAGTAGAATTGAGAGCTCCTTCCTCTGTTTTCTCCCATGGTGTCACCACTCTTACCTTCACATACCTGATGCTCTCCAGTAGTATATGCTGCTATCTTACCTTCCATACCTGATGCTTTCCAGAGGCATATGCTGCTATCTTACCTTCACATACCTGATGCTTTCCAGTGGTATATACTGCTCTCAAAGTCTTCATTCACACCCAGGTGACAAAGCAAAGGTTCTTAATCTGGGGTTCTTGAACCATTTTAAAAATATTTTGATACCCATATTTCAGGACAATTTGTGTCCTTTGTAAACCTATGTATTTCACTTTATGCATTTAAAAATACTAATTATTCAAGACTACCAAAATGTGGCCAAGACACAAAAATGTGTCGATGACACAAAAAAAAGATTAAGAACCCCAAGCATAACAGTATAAGTCTCCCCTAAGGACAACAATTGTATTTTAACTGAGATTCATACAGTCAGTCATTAATTCATCTATTCAACAAACATGCATTAAGTGCCTGTAGTGGGCTATGCTTTGGAGTGGGCACTAAGCTTAGCTAAAGCTTAGCTAAAGATTCAGTCCTAGAATATTCATGAAGCTTACAGTCTAGGAGGGAAAGAGACACAGAGTTAATGATAATGCTGTTATGTTAATATTGCTTAATATTACAGAAAACCTAAATCTTAAACTCAAAAAGGGGGATTTCAGGCTTGAGAATATTTTCCTGCCTTATACAATGATGCTCTCCCTCCCTCTGCTTCAAGGAGGCCTTTCTATGTTCCAGGTGATGGGCTGCTTCTCTGTCTATGTCCTGATCCTAGATCTGGTACCTGTAATGGCCATTGCTATGGAGCTTAACAATCCGGAAACATTTCCTGAATACCTGCCATATGGTATACACTGTAGAAGATACAAAGAGTAAGACAGAATTCCTACCCTCAAAGTATTTATGATCCACTGGGGAGATGACAGGTACATTAATAACTGTAGTATAAGAGAGTATGAGATAAGGACATAAAAGACATACCTTTGTATGATGTAGGAGTTCAAAGGAAGGAAAAATCACATGGGGAAGGGAGGTTGTATTTGAGCTGGGGCAGGGCAGGGTCAGATGAGAGGGAAAGGTGTGGGGAACAATGTAAGTACAAGTGTGAAAGCAGGAAAATGTTGAAACATCCATGAAACAGCAAGGATCCAACATTGGATGGGTCACCACCTACATGACGGAAAGAGAAGGGAAGGCTGAAGCATAGGCTGGAATAAGACTGGGTGGTCCCCCTCAAGGGCCTTGTGATCTAATGGGAAGGCAAGCTCTACATACATTAAAAGTCAAATATATGTTGCTTATTAACAAACATTAATAAATAGTTGATATAATAATAAATATTATCATTTAATGTTCACATAAGTATATGACAGTGGTACACGAGATGTCATAAGGAGACTCACTGAAAGATAAGGGATATAAATCAGTAGTGCCCAACCCAAATAGAAACAAGGCAACTAAATCATGCATAGAGATCCATGTAGTCCCATATTGACTCAGTTTTAAAATATAATGTTATCTGTGTTTTATCATATTTTTATTTATTTTGCCAAATATTCCCTAATCATATTTTAATCTGGTTCCCTTGCACTCAGGAATTCTGTGAGCAGTATATATCCAGTGGGCCTCATGTTTGGCACTTCTGGTATAAATCATAAGCCTTACAAGAATTCAGAGAAGGGAAAGATCCATATGGACTGAGGTAAACCAGAAAACCTTCAAAGAGGAAGCGCCTAGCACATTTTTGTTGTTGTTCGGTCATTTCAATCATGTCCGACTCTCCATGACCCCGTTTGGGGGTTTTCCTGGCAAAGATATTAAAGTAGTTTGCCTTTTCCTTCTCCACTTCATTTTACAGATGAGAAAATTGAGGCAAACAGGGTTAAGTGGACTGTCCAGGGTCACAAAGCTAGTCTGAAGCCAGATTTGAACTCACAAAGATGAGTCTTCCTGACTCCAAGTCTGGTGTGCTATCACTGTGCCATCTAACTGCCCCTCACCTGACACCCAGTAGACACTAAATAAATACTAGTTGACTGACTTCATGAAGTTGAACTGAACCTTGAAAGGACAAACATGATTTCCTCTCTGACTACCAGCTACTTTCTCGGGGGCCAACAAATATTTGCCTCAAAAAATGCCCAAAATCTATACTTTTGATGTAATCATAGAATCTTGACCCTGGACAAATCCTAAGAAATCATCAAGTCCAGTAACTGAAGAGAAACTCACCAAACTCTAGTTTGCAGACTTTGTACTCACCTTTTTGTGAAAATTGGGACATTTGGCCTCCTCTAATCCTGCAGCAACTTTCTCCTCCTCTCCATAATCTGTCAAATACCACTAGCCGAAGCTAAGTATCACACCTGCCTATTCTTTTAATACCTCAAGATGTAATAAATCTGGACAGGTGATTCAAACTCACCAAGGGTAGTTAGGTGCACTTTTATGTCTATCTCCTGCCTTAGCTTGGATATCCAATCGTCTATCATTGGCCTATTCTGTCCATTCATCATTCCTCTCTATGTAAAGTGCTTTGTACACCTTATGGCATTGCAAACTTTAAATATTGGCTATTATTATACTATTGGTATAGAAAGCACAGAAAAATAAAACATGAGCAGCTCTTCCTTATCTCCACAGGGTGTGAGAAGCATCCTACCCACTCTGAGCAACAATCCTAGCCTTCTTTGAGCTTCCTCTTTTCCCTAATACAGTTTTTTAAAAAATTGTTTGGCAAGATTCCCTCATGAGTGTCTTCACACAACTTCCTTTTTTACTCCTCATCAGAATTATTTCTCTTTCTATCTTCAGAATTCATCTCCAAGAGTTTCCCATCCTTCCCAGAGTGAGTATCCCTATAGGATTTGAATCCATGGTATCCTACTTATGCTTTTTCCAAACTGTTTGAAATCTGCTCCCTCAAAATCTAAGGTTCTAAGTCAGACTCAAGACAATCAAAATTTCCCACTTACAGATATGGATAGCCAATCCTACCCAGGATTGATTTTCTCAGTCTATTTGCTTCTTTCAAGCTGTCTAGGTAATGAAATGCATCAGTGCTCACAATCACTGATGCCCCAGAAATTGTTAATGGATTCAGTCATAGTTCACTCATTGTCTCTTCACAGAGGATAATGAACTGACCTTTAATTGGTTGGTTATTGGAGGGGTCATGTAGTAGTGAAGGTGGATGGTAAAGAAGTTCAAGGAACAGCAACCTGACTGCCTGACGGATGAAACAGTATGTAGTCTCAACTCAACTGATTTCACTTTGCCAAATGAATCAGAGTAGCATACTTCAAAGGCTTAAGGCACATGTGTGTATGCATGCACAAGCATGTATACATGCACGAGCACACACACGCACACATGCACACACGCACACATGTACATACACCCATCCAAATCAAATGTTCTAAACAAACTTTAACTGCCCAATAAATTACCAAATGGCAACAGTTCTAGGCTTTGAATGAAAGACAAACTGAGCATTCATTTTGGCTTTGCAATACTGATCATGTATTCAGAGATCATATCTTTCTGTTCTTTCCAAAAATATACAAAACATGCACCCACCTGAGCAGTTAAAACATCAGAGTGTGAGTACAGACAACTGGGAGTCTCCCAATCACCTACCAAGCCAGAGAGGAAAAGAAGAAAAGGAATCTTATGAACTGTTTGAGGGAAATTTCTAGTCCTGTTAAATATTATTCATGCTAGAACATATATATGTAAGCCTGCCAGGTTGTAGGTTTGTGCCAATAGCCAAATAGGCCCTAAGATCAGACATCCACTTAAGTTTATTGAAAACCAGGGAGCACTGAGACGTTTTGAACAAAGAGAATGAAAATTATGTAAGTGCCAGGGTGGTTCTGACTTGAGCTAAACACAACAAATAAAACAATAAATCAATCACTCAGTCGATATTTATACTATGTGCCAGGGACTGGGAAGATCCAGAAACGAAAATAAGACAGTCCTTTCCCTTATAGACTTTACATTCTATCAGATGAAAAAGAAATGTACATATGTAAGTATGATGGAAGAGTGATCGTTACACAGGGAATCCTCCCAATCTGCTAGACTGGAGCACTTCCCTTGAAGCTGAGCTGTTCCCTGGCTCCTTCTGGGGAAAGCGGGGCCGTGCATACGTGCTACATCATTTACTCCTGATTGTTGCCCTGGTCTCCATTATGGAGGATGTTTTGCACTTAGTAGGTGTCTTCTTGAAAAGAAACAATTTCCATTTTCTTACGCTATTCTGAACATTTGGATTGGGATGCTGACAATCTTCTGTGGTCTTCTCAGTGGATTCAGGGAAGGGAATATGGCTGTCCCTTCTGATGGCCATATGTGCACGTGACAGAGAATGAATACACATGTATTTGCCTGGATGAACCTGAGACTGGATCTCAAAGACACAACTCCCTTTTTTGGTTTGTGTTTCATTTCCTAAGCACAGGTGACCCAATAGCAATCCTGAGATGGATGCTCAAGAATTTGGGAGTTTTGGCATCCAGGTGCTAACTGGCAATTGGAGGTGTTTCCTACAAGTGTACCACTTCTTGGGGAAGGGATAGCCATCAGTTAGGTCACCCTAGAACCTGAAAACACAAGCTACAACCTAGCTAGCTGAAAGACACAGGTATTGAGCTACTGCTCAGACAACACAGATCCAAAGCAAATAAGAAATATCTATTCAACAAGTCCACAAGTCTTCTTGGATTCTTTTCTTTCTCCTGGAAGACTATAACAGGACCAATGGTTTTAGTTTTATGTTTTAAATAAGTGTTTATGAACACATAAGTTATAGTGGATAGAATGTTGGGCCTAGAGTCAGGAAGACCTGAGTTCAAATGTGGCCTCAGACACAACCTATGTGACACTGGGCAAGTGGCTTACCGTCTGTCTTCCTCAGTTTTCTCAAATGTAAAATGAGGATAATAATAGTACCTACCTCCCAGAGTTGTCATGAGGATTAAATGAGATAATATTTTTAATTTTATTTTTAATTTATGGACTAAGAAAAGCATTTCTTTAACATAGTGTAATAAAAAAGATGATTGCACATGAAGTTGAAAATCAATTATGTACAACTTGCTATTTCTTTTAAATATATAATAGTTATCATGCAACTTTCTTTTTCTTTTTTTTTCTTTTTCCCTTCCCCCTCCCCCATCCTAGAGATGGCTACAATTAGACACCAATATGTATGCATATATACATATATACATATATAAATCACTCTATACATACTTCTATTTGTTGGTTCTTTCTCTGGATGCAGAGAGCGTCTTCCTTCATATGTCCTTTGTAGTTAATTTGGGTATTTATAATAGTCAAAATGATGTATTCGCTCAAAATTGTTCTTAAAACAATATAGCTGTTATTGTATGCAACATTATCTTGTTTCTACTCATTTCACTCTTCATTACTTTGTGCAAGACTATCCATGTTTTTCTTTTTTAATTTCTTTCTTTTTTTTTTTAGGCAATTGGGGTTAAGTGACTTGCCCAGGGTCACACAGCTGGTAAGTGTCAAGTGTTTGACCTGAGGCTGGATTTGAACTCAGGTCCTCCTGATTTCAGGGCCAGTGCTCTATCCACTGTGCCACCTATCTGCCCTGCATGTTTTTCTAAGATCATTGAGCTTATCATTTCTTATAGTACAGTAGTATTCCATTACAATCATATGCTCCCATTTGTTCAGCCATTTCCTAATCGACAGGCATCCCCACAATTTCCAGTTATTTGCCACCACAAAGAGAGCTGCTATAAATATTTAAGAACATATACTTTCTTTTCTTTTTCCCTAATAATATTTGGAAATAGGCCTAGTAGTAGTATTTTTGGGTCAAAGGATATAGGCAGTTTAATAACTCTTCGGGTATAATTTCAGATTGCTCTCCAAAATGTTTGGATCAGTTCACAATTTCACCAACAATGAATGTGTCCCTATTTTTCCACATCCCCTCCAACATTTGTTGCTTTCCCCTCCTATCAATTTAGCCAATCTTATAGGTATAAAATGATATCTCAAGGTTCTTAATTTGCATTTCTCTAATCAATAATGATTTAGAGCATTTTTTCATATGACTATAAATTGTTTTGATTTTTTCATTGGAAAACTGCCTGTTCATATCCTTTGACCATTTATCAATTGGGGAATGACTCCTATTTTTATAAATTTTACAAAGTTCTCTGTATATTTGAGATATGAAACTTTTATCTGACAGAATGTCTATAAAATTTTTTCCCAATTTTCTGATCTTGGCTACATTTGTTTTGTTTGTACAAAACCTTTTAAATTTAATGTAATCAAAATTATCCATTTTATACCTCATTCTTTTCTCTACCTCTTTTTTATTCATAAATTGTTCACTGTCTATAAGTCTAATATGTAATATATTTCATGTTCTTCAACTTTTCTTGTAATATCTTTCTTTATATTTAGGTCATCTATTCATTTAGACCTTATCTTGGTAAATGGTGTAAGGTATTGTTCTATGCCCAATTTGTGCCATACTGCTTTCCATTCTTCCCAACGATTTTTACTAATAATGAATTCTTATCCCAAAATCTTAAGTCTTTATATTTGTCAAATACAAAGTTGCCATATTTATTTGCTGCTGTAAATTGTATGTCTACTCTGTTCCATTGAACTACCTTTTTATTTTTTAGCCAGTACTAGATAGTTCTGATAATTACTGCCTTATGATATAATTTAAGAACTGATATTGCCAAACCTCCTTCCTTTACATTTTTCCATTGTTTCCTTTGATATTCTTGACTTTTTGTTCTTCCAAATTAATTTTGTTATTATTTTTTCTAATTCAATAAAATATTTTTGGCAATTTAATTGGGACAGCATTGAATATTTAAATTAGTTTAATTAAAATTGTTGTTTTTATTATATTGGTCCTGCCTAGCCATGGACAATTAATATTTCTCAAATTGTTTAAACCTGATTTTATTTGTATAAAATTTTTTTATAATGTTGTTTATATAGGTCCTGGATTTGTTTTGGCAGGTATACTCCCAGTTATTTTATGTTATCTAGAGTTATTTCAAATTGAGTATCTTTTACTATCTTCTTGCAGGGTTTTGTTTGTAATATATAGGAATGCTGATGATTTATATGGAATTACTTTATATCCTGCTACTTTGCTAAAAATTATTGTTTCAACTAACTTTTTACTTGAGTCTTTGGGATTTCCAATTATATCATCATATCATCCACAAAAAGAGATAGTTTTATTACCTCATTCCCTATTCTGATTCCTTCTATTTCTTTTTCTTCTCTTATTGCTATCACTAAGATTTCCAATACAGTATAAAATAACATTGGTGACAATGGGCATCCTTATTTCATACCTTATCTTATTAGGAAGGCTTCTAGCTTCTCTCTCAGCAAATAATGCTTGCTGATGGTTTTAGATAAATGCATTTTATCAATTTAAAGGAAAATCCATTTACACCTACACTTTCAAGTGTTTTTTAATAGAAATAAGTGTTGAACTTTATCAAAAGCTTTTTCTGCATCTGTTGATATAATCATATGATTTGTTTTGTTTTTATTATTGACATAATCAATTATGTTAATAGTTTTCTTTATGTTAAACCAACCCTGCATTCCTGATATAAACCCCCTTGATCATAATGTATAATTTTTGTAATCTTTTAGCTAGTATTTTATTTAGGATTTTTGCATCCATATTCATTAATGAAATTGGTTTATAATTTTTTTCTCCATTTTTACTCTTCCTGGCATAGGTATCATTATTATATTTGTTTCATAAAGAGTTTGCCTATTATTCTTTGCCTATTATTCCAAATAATTTATTTAACATTGGAATGAGTTGATCTTTAAATGTTTGATAGAATTCACTTGTAAGTTCATCTGGTACTGGTGCTTTTTTCTTAGGAAGCTCATTTATGGTCTGTTCAATTTCATTTCCTAAAATAGGTCTATTTAAATATTCTATTTCCTCTTCTGCTACTCTAGGCAATTTATATTTTTGTAAATATTCTTCCATTTTGCTTAAATTGTTAAATTTATTGGCACATAATTGGGCAAAATAACTCCTTATAATTGCTTTAATTTCATCTTCATTAGTGGTATATTTACCCTTTTCATTTTTAATACTAGTTACTTGATTTTTTTAATCAAATTAATCAAGGGTTTATCTATTTTATTGGTTTTTCATAAAACCAACTCCTACTTTTATTTATTGATTCAATGGGATTTTTACATTCAATTGTATTCATCTCACCCTTAATGTTTAGGGTTTCCAACTAAGTGTTTAATTGGAGATTTTTAGTTTGTTCTTTTTATAGTTTTTAATTGCATACACAATTCATTGATCTGTTCTTTCTCTATTTTATTGATATAAGCATTTAGAGATATAGATTTTTCTCTGATCATTTTTTTTGCTGTATCCCATAGGTTTTGATATGTTGTCTCACTATTGTCATTTTCTTCATAATATTTTAAATTATTTATTATTTAAATTATAAATATTAAAGATAGTATGTTAAAGCACTTAGCACAGCACCTAGAACACAGTGGGTACTTAATAAATGCATGTTTCCTTCCTTCCTATTCCTAATATGTATCATTTTGTACATTGAGTAATTTTTCTAAGAAGGACCCTATTAATCTCTTTTGGGGAGACCCTAGACATGGGTCAAGCCTAAGCTTTATTTAAGAGTTTTTCCTTGGGACTCTGGGACATAATGAGTCAGAGAATATTTTTTAAAAAAAGCCTAATTCTTTCTCTTCTACAAATCAGGTTCCCCATAAGACCGAATTGGTTCTGCCTGACCCCAGAGCCAAAAGGGAGGTCCAAGGAGGTACTCACCAATGGAAGAAGAGAGTCAGCATGGTGGAGAGCTATTACAGGCTGACAAGGCCACAAAGGCAGAAAAATGTTTCAGGTAGGGATTCCACACTTGCTGAGGGAATTTCCAGGGTGAGATGATATCTTGGTGACAAAGTGGATTTGGGGAGAAAGATGACAAGATCTGCTTTGGACATGTTATGTTGGAGATGCCTCCAGGATATACTGTTCAAAATATGCTGTAATTAATTGATAATTCAGGACCAAAGTTTCTGAGAGAGATTAAGGCTGAATATCGAGGTCTAAGAGTTATCTATATACAAATGATAAATCAATCAATGGCAGCTGATGAGTTCACCAAGAGAGTCAATGGAGGAAGAGAAGAGAGTCAAGAATGAGTTTTAGGGTATATACCCAACTGAGTGCAGAATTCCAAAGAATAGCAAGGAGAGATAAGAAGGTTTTCTTAAAAGAGCAATGCAAAGAAATGAAAGAAAATGATAGAATGGGGAAACTAAGAGATCTCTTCAAGGAAATTAAAGATATCAAGGAAAAAGTTTCATGCAAAAGTGGGCATGATAAAAATGGTAGGGATTTAAGAGAAGCAGATGAAATTAGGAAGAGTTGGCAAGAATACACAAAAGAACTATACAAGAAAGATCTTAGCATCACCAATAACCACGATGATGTGGTTACTGATCTAGAGCCAGGCATCGTGGAAAATGAAGTCAAGGAGGCCTTTGGAAGCATGGCTGACAATAAGGCTAGTGAAGGTGATAGAATTCCGGTTTAGCTATATAAAACCCTAAAAGATGATGCTGTTAAAGTGCTGCACTCAATAAGCCAGCAAATCCAGAAAACACAACAGTGGCCACTAGATTGAAAAAGATCAGTGTACGTCCCAATCCTAAAGAAGGGCGATGCCAAGTAATATTCAAATTACTGAACAATTGCACTCATTTCACATGCCAGTGCACACTATGCTTAAGATTCTACAAGCTAGTCTTCAGCAATATGAAAATCAAGAATTACCAAAGGAATAGGCTGGGGGGGTTTTGTTCATTTGTTTGTTTTGCAATGCAATTGGGGTTAAGTGACTTTCCCAGGTCACACGGCTCGGAAGGATTATATGTGTGAGGCCAAATTTGAACTCAGGTCCTCCTTACTCCAGGGTCAATGCTCTATCCACTGTGCCACATAGCTGCCCCTCTACTGCACCACCTCACAGCCTCTGGAATAGGCTGGTTTTTGAAGAAGCAGAGGAACTAGAGACCAAATTGCCAACATTTTCTAAATTATGGAGAAAGCAAGGTAATTAAAGAAAAACATCTACTTCTGTTTCATTGAAAACTCTAAAGCCTTTGACTGTATGGATCACAACATGGCTGGTGAGATAGTTTACATAAAGCATCTGGCAAATAACTTTAAAGTACTCCAGAAATATAAGCTATTATTAGTGTTATTACTATTGTTACCATTATTATAGGTAGAGTTGTGTAGTGGATAGAAAACCAAGCCTCAAACATAAGAAATGCTGGCGATGAAATTGCATTGCTTCCAGGGCAGCTAGGTGGTGCAGTGGATAGAGCTCCAGTCTTGGAGTCAAGAGGACCTGAGTTCAAATCTAGCCTTAGACACTTGACGCTTACTGGCTGTGTGACCAAGTCACTTAACCTCAACTGCCTCACTAAAAAGCAAAAACCAACAAACAAAAAAATTGCATTGCTTCTCATGACAGCTATTTCTCTGATCCTGGGAATGTCTCCCATTATGAGGAACTCAGCTCCATTTTTTTGTGGCTTCCATCAAGTACCAAAGGATCTTCACAACAGAAATGCAAGATAGAAATGAGAAACCCTAAGATTCTTCAGGATTCAATGCTTCTGAGAAGAGAAAAAGTTCTTAAATAATTTGTTTTTATTTTAATTTACCCTGCTGAGTACGATGGGACTTTTTTAAAAAGGGAAGTGAAAGGGATTTGAAGGGGGGAAAAGTCCTTCCTCTGATATATACTGGCTATATGACCCTGGGCAAGTCACTGAATCTCTCAGGACTCCAATTAATTCTCCAACACTAAATTGCAGAGAATGTGCCAACCTGCATTGGTAGAGAGACTTTCCTCCCCTAGGAATTCCCTATCCTAATGAAAACACAAGTCCAATCATTATCCCTCCCATTATTATTTATCCCCATTAGTACCAAAACCTAAAAATGCTGCCTGAAATTGGATCTGTCCAAATTGCAACCTGAGGAAGAGGGGGAAACTCTGGGGAGGGAAATGACTGCATCACCCAGAGCCCCTGAACTTTTAGCTTCTCCTCCAGGAGGCAAAGGAGTGAAATGGAGAAGCTGACTTACCCCTTAGAAAATTGGTGTTGCTCCACAAAGGATTATTAGAAATTCAGTTATAAATTACTTAGGCAAGTAAACTATTTCTGGTCCTCAGAGAACAGCCTACCTTGTCTTGTAGGTCACTGCACAGTCTGGGTCAGGGTGTGTTATGATAGACATGACATCCTCCTTTACCTGCTGCTCACAATAAGCTCAAATCTCAGAGGCTGTCCCCACGCCCTACTGTCCTGCCCTCTAGCCAACAACCAGATTCTAATAGATCCAGTTTTACAACCATTTGTTTGAAAACTGCTCAGCTCTTATTTTTACCTCCCAAAAAACCTCCTCCCCACTCCTCTACCAAACCACATCTTCCATTTCTTCAAGGCCCAGCTCCTTCCAGGAAGGTTTCACCAACTCTCTCAGCCCACTTGCTGGTACTTAAGGTTCAGAGCACACAACTTAATGCTTGATGATTGCATGAAGTTTCATATCGGAAGCAGACAGTGTGGGGGAAACAGTCAGAAAATCTAGGATTTGAGTCATAAGATCTAGGTGCTGCCACTATTTAGCTGTGCACCATTGGACAAGGTACTTCACCCTCTGGGCCTTTGTTTCATCATCTGCAAAATGAAGAGATGGTTAGAGTAGGTGTGCAGTAAGGTGTCTTCAAGATCTCTCATTGGGATATTGCTCTCTCAAAATTTTATGCATCAAAGGATCATCCCATCACTGAATCTTGGAATTGGAAAGCATCATAGAGGGCTTCTAGTTTGACTTTCTACTCAGTAAGGAATCTCTTCTGTGATATCTTCGATAGGTGACCATCTAGTTTCTGCTTAAATAACTCCACTAAAGGAAGATTACTGTTTTCCAGGGCAGTCTGTTGCACCTTTAGCTCCAGTCTTTAGAAAGTTTGGCCTTTCCTTTCTGCCTCTCTCTTTCCCCACCCCTAAAAAAACAAAAAGTTATATTGCAGCCATTGGCCTAAGCAAGCCTTAAAAGTGAGCTCTAGGGAAAGAGCAAAACTGTCCAAGTGCCTAGCCATCTGGTTCCAATTTCTCCATTCCTCAAATTCAACTGAACACTAGAAGTGGAATAAAATGTAAGACAAATAAATACAACCCAGCAGCAACTGATAAATGTCTTCTGACATGAAATGATTGGCATATATTCATCATCAGTTATTAGACTTCCTTTTCAAAGACTTAGATGAATAAATAGAGCCATAACCAGAGATTTTCCCCAGATCACTGAAATTTAGAAGATTCAAGAATTTAACCCATAAATTTCTTCAGCATGATAGAAGGTACTAGAGTATCTCAACTATTTTGTAATTATTTTTGTATTATTTTCACATTATGAATTACAAAGTTGCTTTTAGGATGCATTCCATGCTGCTTGTCCTAAGGATAAAAATTGCTAGTTATAGCTCTGGCATCAATGGATGAGATGAGGGACATTATAGGCAGTCTCTGACTTGAATACTACCAACCTATAAGTAGTCCTCATAGCCAGGTGCTTCCTTTGCCATTCCTCCTGGGAATTCTCTCTCTATTCCTTCCTTCCTTCCTTCCTTCTCTCCTTCCCTTCTCTTCATGAGTCCCTTCTTCCTCACAAGATCATAGATCTAGAATTGGAAAGAACATGAGTGGCCATAGACTCCAACCTTCTTATTTTGAAGACAATGAACCTGAGGGCCAAAGGAGTCAAATGATTTGCCCATGTTCAGACAAGTAGTAAGAGTCAGAGGCAAGATTCTCTCCAGGTTTCCCACACCTCCACTTCTATGTCAGCAGGCAGACAGTTGATTTTATGTTCCAAGGACTAGACAGCCATTGGCCAACCCATGATATAGAAGGAAGAGAGGGATCATATGTCTTAAGAAATCAAAGACCTCCCACAGGAGATTGGGATTCAGGAACATTGTCCATAAATTCCCCCTTCAGACCAATTGAGTTGGCACATGCAGGTCATGACTTCTGGAAAAAGGAATCCTGTGACAGCTGGAAGATCTGCAGTAGAGCAAAAATTCCCCTCAAAACCTCCACTTCACGGGGCAGCTAGGTGGCACAGTGGATAGAGCACCAGCCCTGAAGTCAGGAGGACCTGAGTTCAAATCCGGCCTCAGACCAAATACTTGGCACTTACTAGCTGTGTGACCTTGGGCAAGTCACTTAACCCCAATGGCCTTAAAAAAAAAAAAAGCCCTCCACTTCAGTCGGAAAGGAAAAAATGCACAAGAGAAAAAAATTTTTTTTAATTAAAGGCAATCTTTCCCTCCTCTTTTATAGGTCAGCACAGAGGAATGGCTTTTCTCCTAGGCAATAGTATCATCCTGAGAGCACCTCTCATTACTGAAATTCATCCTCAAAAAAATACAAAGGGGAATCTACAAAACAACCAGTATGACTTAGTGAGGCTCTAAGATCTAATCGGTTATCTTTTGCCTTCTTAACAAAGTGTCATGAAATGCAACAGAGGAGGCATAGTAGATAGAGAGCTGGACTCAGACAGAGGAAGACCTGAGTTCAAGACTCCTCTCTGACACAAACTAATTTTGTGATTCTGGACAAGTCACCTGATCTCTCTGTGCCTCAAGGCATCTCTCTACACAACAAATTACAAAGATAGTGCCAATCTACACTGGTAGAGGAAATTCCTTGCCAAGAGGTCCTTACACCCGACATTGCTGAAATCATACATCCAGTCCAAACAAATAAATGAAACAAAGTGTCAGTAGTCGTGCATAGGCTCTCTATGATGGATTGCTAATCAAGGCCCCCTCAAAATTGCCCATGACCCTACAAGCTCATCACACTGAACTCATCAAACAACTGCTTTGATCAACCCCCAATCCCACTTCTTGGACCATAATTTGTTCATTTTTTCAAGTGCAGATATCCAAAGGGTTGAGTTTGCCCATAGGGCAAACCTTGATTTAGAGAGTTTGAGGAAAGTAAAGATTAGAGTTAAAGACTGGGGACCAGGAATGCCTAGCCTGTGTATCTAGACCATGAGATTGAGTATAACGTGGGTCCTAGTGACCTGCAAGAAAATAATTCCAGCATCTATCTGGATAGAGCTATGACAAATCTTTCCCAGTTGTTATCTCTGAATGACACATTCCTAAACCTCTAGCCATCTCCGTCAAAAAAAAAAGGCACTCAGCAGTGGGAGTGGGTAGTAAGGTAAGCATAAATGAAGACTGAGTGAGAATGTGAGATCAGAGTGTGAGTATGAATGGATACCTAGTACCCAGAGTTTATACAAGGAACACAACATCATTTGGCAATAGAAACATTTGGAGAATGTTGTCATGGACAAATAAATCTTATTCTGTGTGGACACTGCATTTTATCCTCCATGACATCTTAATTGATCATATATATGTCTCCCTGGAATATATGACTTGTTTGGTTTGGGTACTCGGTGGATCATTTAAGAAAACTAATCTTTTATGACTTTAACAGACACATGAGATTCTATACCTTGTTTGAGAAAAGACTTGAAAGCTAAATTTTGTTGTTCTACTGAATCAAATAGTTGAAAAATAATATGTAATAAACACAGTAGGATTTTATGTTCTCTGTGCTCCTCAGTGAATTATATAACTTTGAATCTGTGCTATGCTAAAGAAAATCGTCTTAGAAAATATATATGTCTACTCCCTTTTAATGTTTTCATCAAGGATGCCCTAAATGCTTTCATAGGTCATTCTCAAAAAGCTTTTTTGAAAATGAAAAAAGCAGAAGTAGACATAAATGTCAGTAGATGTTGATGTCATTTTAGTTCCCCCACTTTTTAAAAATAAGAATATAATGTGATCATTTTCATCCATTTGGAATCTTTGTCTATTTAAATATCTTAAACAGATTTCTGAATGTATTTTTTTAAATGTGTCACATACAGGATGAATCTTCTGCATGTATATGATTAGATTCAGTCATTCTTCCCAACTTCACTTCTAAAATGCCACTGCTACTTCCTAAACTAGTACATAGACTACTGAGGTACTACAGTTCAAATGTGATGGTTCTGCTATGGGCACTGATGAGAATGCCTCATTCTAGAAGCACAAGAAGAGGTGTTCCATTTCACATCTATCTGTTGTCCTTCTTCTAGTTTCATCTAAAATACCCTAAGAACGATCTGATTTAACTGGGTTTACAGTTCATTTTCCCCTAGCTTATTTTTTTTTTGCTTTTTAAAGTAATAATACTCATAATCTTCTGTCATCTTCCTCTGAAATATTTTGCGAATAAGTTTATATTCTAAACCAATGTTGCCTTTGGCTGCCATGACTCTCTTCTTGGTGAAGAAATCAAATGTTTGCTGGTTAAGAGGGTTTCTGAATTCTTTTGGTCTCTTCCATCTAAATACTCAGCAATTTCAAAAACAATATGGGCACAAAGAAGGATGGCAAAAAAACTATTTTGGGAAATATTCATTCAGGATCAAGAAATGAGAGAGGCCAAAGACTACTCAAAAGGCATAACACAAATATTTCGTTAAAAAAGAGATTCAGAAGTTCCTAGACAAAGTGAGCACCAAATACCACTACAAAAACGGAAACTGGAGATAGACAGACAGATAGACAAATAGATAGATAGATAGATGCATACATACATAGATACACATATACATACATACATAATATAGATATGTTTGTATGTGTATTTGCCTTTCATTGCAACAAGGAACTCTTCAAGGTATAGACAAGCTGAGCTGATATATCTCTTTTGGAACGGAGACCCCAAGGAACAAGGAACTTCTGGCATAATGATTTCC
Organism: Vombatus ursinus; assembly: GCF_900497805.2. Lineage (NCBI taxonomy): Eukaryota > Metazoa > Chordata > Mammalia > Diprotodontia > Vombatidae > Vombatus > Vombatus ursinus. Next base: position 10,547,017 of record NW_020948983.1, read on the forward strand.
TTCCACAGAGGCAAATCAGCTAAGCTTGTCAGGAACTTGGAAAGTAATGAAAGGGTCAGTGCCCATAATCACATAACTAATATGTTTCAGAGGCAGGACTTAGACCCAGGTCTTCCTAACTCTAAGACCAGACTTCTATCTGTCTGCTACACTGTCTCACTAAGGTTTAAAACTTTATCTTAATAGACAGGAAAGGACTGATTGCCTACATAGCAGTCACTTCTACACTACAATGGTCAGTGTGTAGACAGATCATCTATTAGCTATAGGAAAAAGAATGAATTAGAAGGATAAAACCGAGACTGAGAGAATTTAAGAGATTTGCCTTTGATCACATAGTTGACTTGTGTTAGAGGCAGGATTTGAATTCAGATCCAGCCAATATCCAAAAACAATATCTTTCCAGATTAACAGTACATACTGCGCCTTATACACTCTACAGTCTAGTCAAATTAGCCAATTCACTGTTCCTTGTACACAGTATTCCATCTCTCAAAGTTATGCTCTTGTCTAGGCTTCCTCCATCCTAGGAATACTCACCCACCTCACTTCCCTTTCTAGGAAGGTTCTACCTCCTCTTGAGGCTTTTCCTGATTCCCTCAGTTTTTAGAGCTCTTCACCACCCCCAAATTATTTGGAGCTTCACTTATATATATATTTTGTTACTTTTTTCTTGGTATACATGTTGTTCCCACCTCCACCCCAGTAGCATGTAAGCTCCTCAAGGCCAGGATCTTTTTCACTTTGGGCTATCTTTAAGGCATGTTTATTGGATGGAATTGAGAGAATTCCCTCAACAACATGCCAAACTAGTGTTTCCCCAGCTTCTGCTTGAAGACCTGCTTTAAAGAGGAATTCAGCCCTTCCTGTGGCAGCCCAGACCACCTTTGAAGACCTCAAATCATCAGGAAATGATTCTTTACATCAATTCTATATTTACAATTTTGCAGCTTTCATTCACTGCTACTAGTTCTGCCTTCTAGGGCTAATCAATACAAGTATAATCCTTCTTCCATATAATAGCCCTTCCAATACTTGAAGACAATTGCCTTGTGTGCACTCTTCTCCCAGCTAAACAATTCCCAGTTTGTCCAACTGATCCTCATATGGAATAAATTCAAAGCATCTCCCCGCCCTGGATATTCTCCATTGGGGAATTCACTATGCCATGACCCACTCCAAAGCTAAAACATCACTTTCTGGAAGAAGCCCTTCTCGGTCTCCCTTAATGTCAGGGTCTTCCCTCTGTGATTATCTCCAATTCATCCTATAAATGGAAGATAACCCCAAATTTGTACTCACTACAGCACCTTTTCCAAAGCATTTCATCCCTCCTCAAATTTCCCGTAGCTTCCCCTCTGCCCACTCTCTCAGCTAAGAAATTGCTTCACATTTCACTGAAGAAAATTAAGGCCATTCACAGAGAGATCCCACTTATTCCCTCCCTGTCCCTTGTCTCACATCACTCAAATGTCTTCTGCCTCTCTCTCCTTCAACCCTATTTCACATAAAGAAATGGACCTTCTCCTTGCAAAGACAACCATTCAACATGCATAAGTGATCCTATTCCATACAGCAGACTACCCTCTTTATCATCCCTACTCTTTCATAATCTTCAATCACTCACTATGAACATGCTTATGTCTCTCCCACCCTTGAAAAGATCTCACTGTATCTATCCACCCCCAACAGTTATCATCCTATCTCTCTCCTTGGTTTCGTATCTAACCTCTTTAATCTGGCTATCTACAATAGGTGCCTTCACTTTTTTCCTCTTAAGTCTTTTCTTTAATCTCTGCAGTCTGACTTCTGACTGCATCATTCAGCTGAAATTTCTCTCCAAAGTTACTAATGATTTGCTTAATTGCCAACTCTTGTGGTCTTTTCTCAGTCCTCATCTTTCTTGACCTCTCTGCAGTATTTGAAACTGTTTTTATCACCCTCTTCTCTTTGCTTCTCTCCTCTCTCTAGTTTTTTTGTTTTGTTTTTTGTTTTAGATACTACTCTCTCTCTCTCCTGTTTCCCCCCTTACCTGTCTAACTATGCCTTTGCTGTATCTTCATCCATGTTATACCCACTAACTGAGGATTCTCCAAGGCTCTTTCCTGGACTTGCTTCTCTTCTTTCCTCAATACTACTTCACTTGATGACCTCATCAGCCACCATGGACTCAATTATCATCTCTAAGCAGATGACTTTCAGATCTATTTGTCCAGGCCTAATCTCTCTCCTGACCTCTAGTCTTGCATCTCCAACTGCCTATTATACATCTTGAACTGGATGTCTTATAGACATCTTAAAATCAACATGCGCAAGATGGAACCCCTTACCTTTCCCACCATAATCTCCCATCTTCCTAACTTCCCTATTAATTTCAAGAGTACCACCCTCCTCTCAGTCCCCCAGGTTCACAACCAAGGTGTTATCCTGGACTCCTCACTCTCTCTCACCAACACATTCAATCCCGTCGGTAATTGTGGGTAGCCAAGAAAACCAAAGCAATTCCATTTTGTCTATAGTTCATCTATTTTTGTCTCTGACCTTGTTTATATTGTAGCCCCTGCCATGCAACCTGCCTTTCTGCTAAAACAGCAAGTAAATGGAAGAGTCCTATCTATTAGACTGGGGTTATGAGAAACAGCTTACCCAAACAATTGCCTTTCCTGTTATACAACCCCAGTTTATCCCGAACCCTCTACTAAAAAGCCTTGTCCAATCAAGAGGCATGTTATATCCAGTTTACCTTCTGCCTAATTCAAACCTATATAATCTCTGTCCTTGTGTTCCTTGGAAGAGTCTCTGACCATGTGGGTGGGGCTCTCTTGCTGGTGAATTCAAAGAACCGTCATTGGTTCCTAAACTTTCTGGTTCTGGTTTCAGTTTGTTCTGGCACTGACAATTTTTCCCACATGATCGAGCTCTGACTTTCTACCTTCTTTACATCTTGTTTATGTGCTCCCTTCTCTCCTCTGACACTATCACCACCCTAGCAAAGGCCCTCTACCTCATATCTGGACTATTGCAATAGCTTACCAGTTGGTCTCTCTGCTTCAGCTCTCTCCCCACTCCGATCCATCCTCCACTTAGCTGTCAAACTGACCTTCCTAAAACACAGGTCTGACCTTATCACACCCCATCCCATTCAATAAACTCCAGTGACTCCCTATTACCTTCAGAATCAAATCTAAAATCATTTGTTTAGTTTTTAAAGCCTTCATTATCTGACCTCCTTCTTACCTTTTCAGGTTTTTTCCACCTCACTCTCCTCCATGTACTCTGCAATCCAGTGACACAGGCCTTTATGCTGTTCTTCACACACAACAGGTCATCTCACAATGCTGAGCATTTTCATTGGCTGCCGCTCATGCCTGTTATGTTCTCCCTAGTCATCTCCACCTCCTGGCTTTCTTGACTTACTTCAAGTCTCAGCTAACGTCACACCTTGGGCAAAAAACCTTTCCCAGTCCACTTTAATCTTGGTGCCTTCCCTCTAAGATTACCTCCAATTTACCCAGCAATCTTGTTTGGTTGTATGTTGCCTCCCCCATTAGACTATAAGCTCTTTGAGAATAGAGAATGTTGGGGGGAGAGGTGCCTTTCTTTGTATTCCCAGTGCTTAGCACAGTGCCTGACACATAGTAGGTGCTTAATAAATGCTAATTGACTGATATATCTTGTTTGTACATAGTTGTTTGCATGTTGTCTTTCCTCTCCCCTTTTAGATAGTAACCATTTTTTTCATTTGTCTTTGTATCTCCAGCAGTTAGCACAATGCCTGGCACATAGTAGGTGTTTCACAAAGGTTTATTGACTTGCCTATTTGTTAAGTCTCAGTTTACACTAGGAAACCTTAACAGAAAAAAAAATAAGACTTCATTTCTCCTGTGTCTCCTTTAGTCATGACCATGGTCATGTTGACATTCTAACTCAACTTCTATCCCATTGGAGGAGTAGGGTAGAGAGGAGAGAGGACTACCACCTACTGAAAAGCAATTTTGTGAGCTAAAATAAACTCAGGTGAGTAATAATACTTCACATTAGTATGGTTTATCAAACGCCTTCATATCTGTTAAGCATCTGACCCTCACAGTAAGGTAGCTGGGGTAGGTGTTATCCTTTAATCTTACCAAGAAAAGGCTTAGAAAAATGAAATGAGTTTTCCAAGGGCAGAAAAAACAAACCTGGTACAGCAACTCAATCCAGTCACTCTTTCTCCCTCAATCTTATTTACTCATACCACTTTCTCCTCATGAACCCTATCTTCATCCAGATTCTGCCTGTCCACCAAGGCACAGAGGAAGGTCCAGATTCTTCATGAAGCCCCCCCTAAATATTTTCCAGGCAAAGAAGAGCTCTCTCCCTACTGTGAATTTTTCCAGCACCAAATGGGCTCCATAGCATTCTTTTGGTATTTATCATTTATTGCCTTGTATTTATCATTCATTGCCTTGTGATACCTCTTGTATTGCTGGCATGTCTGTTTAATAAACATTTGTTATTGATTTGTTATTTTGTTATTGTAGTCATTTTCATTTCACATCCTTACATGTTTCCTTACCCCAACATTCCTAATCTTATCTCACATTACTCCTCCTTACACATACTAAGCCTCAACCAGAATAGTTTCCCAAAAGCATCCTGTGCTTTGCTCCTTCTGTAACTTCATGCCATTTTCTATGTGTATAATGATGTATTCTACCTCACCCCCACTTTAACCTGTTCACATCCTACCTATCATTTGAGCTCCATCTCAAATACCACCTCTTCCTTGAAATGATGTCTCCCTACAACCCACTGTCTCCTAGCTATAAGTGACATTTCCCATAGTTTTTTTGTGAGGATCAAATGAGATAATATCTGTAAAGAACTTTGTGGAAGGGCAAAGCCAAGATGGCAGGGTGCAGGCAGCAAACTCAGCTGAACTCTCGCAATATTCCCCTCAAACAACTTTAAAATAATGCCTCCAATTGAATTCTGGAGTGACAGTGGTAACGAAAGGTCAGGGTGAGATATTCATCCGACCTAAGACAATTTAAGAAGTCAGAAGGAGAGGTCTGTGACATAGGTATGAAAGCCTGTCTGCAGCATGTGCATGCAGTAGCAATAGCACCAGCACAGTCCATGGAGACTGTGGGGCAGCAACTACAGCTTTAGGAACTCTCAGCCCAAAGATGGTAAAGGGATTTGGACCACTGGTCAGAAAGATATTATAGGCTACATTTTACTGGCACCAATTGGCAACTCTATTGCCCATAAGCAGTTCTGGGTCACAGTTCTAGGGTGAAAAGGAGTACTTGTGGTCAATCACAAAGGAGCAGGGGCCCTGGTGGCAGTTACAAGGCAGAAAGGAGCACTGGTACTTGCAGCCACAGTACAGGAGGGGACAGTCCAGGTCCCAGTTCCATGGCTAAGAGGAGTGCTAGTGTTTGCAGCTGCAGGGGATGCGGGGCCTTTCATTGATAAAGGCCAGAGCACAGACCAGGAAAGTAATCACCACATCTCTCCCCAGATCATATCACCTTGGAAGCACTGAAAACTTGTAAATCTCCAGAAATAGATCTGAAAACAGAAGCACAAAAAAAGTCTAAAGCATGGGACAAATGCCTCCCCACCCCAAGGTGAGCAGAGTCTAACTTTAACATAAAGTTCAAAGTCAAGAAAGGCTGGGGAAATGAGCAAACAACAACAAAAAAAAAAAACTTATCCATAAAAGGTTACTATGGTGGCAGAGAGGATCAAGACACAAACTCAGAAGAAGACAACAACATGAAAACAGCGACAAGCAAAGCTTCAAAGAAAAATGCTAATTTGACCCAAGCCCAACAAGAATTCCTGGAAGAGTTTTAAAAAAAGAGATACGAGTGGAAGAGGAAAACTTGGGAAAAGAAATGACAGTGATACAATAAAATTATGAAAAGAGAATTAACTGCTTGGTAAAAGAGGCACAAAAAAATTACTGAAGAATATAACACCTTAACAAATAGAATTGACCTAATGGTTAAAAAAAAAAGGCACAAAAAATCACTGAAAAAAAAGAACTCCTTAAAAAGCAGACTGGCCAAATGGAAAAACAGGTATAAAAGCTCACTGAAGAAAATAATTCCTTAAAAATTAAAGAATTGGGAAGTGAAATCTGATGACTCCATGAGACATCAAGGAAAAACAAAACAAAGTCAAAAGAGTGAAAAAATAGAAGAAAATGTGAAATATCTCTTCAGAAAAACAACTGACCTAAAAATAGATTAAGGAGAAATAATTTAATAATTATTGGACTACTTTAAAACCATGATAAAAAAAAGAGCTAGATATTATATTTCAAGAAATCATCAAGGAAAACTGTCCTGGAAAGAGAGGGCAAAATAGAAACTAAAAGAATTCACCAATCAGTTCCTGAAAGAGATCCCAAAATGAGTACTCCCAGGAATAATATAGCTAAATTCCAGAGTTCCCAGATCAAGGAGAAAATATTGCAAGCAACCAGAAAGAAATAATTCAAATATCATGGAGCCACAGTCAGAATAACACAAGACTTAGCAGTTTCCATGATAAAGGAGCACAGTGTCTGGAATATGATATTCCAGAAGGCAGAGAAGCTAGCATTACAACCAAGAATAACCTGTCTGGCAAAATTGAGTATTATCCTGGGGGGGGGGGGGGGGGGGACATTTAATGAAATAGAGGATTTTCAAGAATTCCTCATGAAAAGACTAAGGCTGAATAGAAAATCTGACTTTCAAATATAAGACTCAAGAGAAGCATAAAAAGAGAAACCATAAGGTACTTATGTTTAAATTGTTTATATTTCTATATGGAAGGTGATACTTGTAACTTCTAAGAACTTTATCATTATTAGAACAGTTAGAAGAGTTTACATAGACAGAGGGCATGAATGTGAGTTTATTATGTTGAGATTATCTCCAAAAAGTGAATGGGTGAGTAAGAGAGATACACGGGGAAAATATCCTCAAAAACAAATACCCACAGCCATCCTGTGCCAGGTAGAGACAAACCAGGGAAGAGAAATTAGAGGGGAGTACAGATGTCTCCTAACTTTTCAAAGAGTTTCCTTGCCAAGCTCTTTCAATAAAAAAGGTTTGTTCCTCTCTACACTTCTTATCTTCTGCCCTCTTTATCTAAGGAATGTATGAACCTTAGAATCCTAGAATTTAAGAGATGGAAGGGACCTTTTAGGTCATCAAGTTTTATCTACTCATTTTACTAACTATGAAATTAGTACCCAGAGAGGGAAATTGATTTTCCCAAGGTTATACAACAGAGTTAAGACTAGGATTGGATCCAGGTCTCTTCATGGCAATCTAGTACTCTTTCTACTTATTCCATGATTATTCCCATACTTTTTCCTGGACTGAAAACTAAAGGCCCAGTATTCTAATTTACAGTTCATAAGATTTACAGCTGGAAAGGATCTTAGAGGACGTCTAATTGAACCCCTTCATTTTACAAATGAGGAAAACAAGGCACAGAGAGACTGTGACTTTCCCAGGGTCACACAACTAGTAAGTGTCTAAGATGGGATTTGATCCCAGGTATTTCTGACTCTAAGTCAGAGCTAACACAAGGAATAGACAAGATGGTCAGCTTCCTGGGGCACACACTAGATGGGACCCCATTTAACATTAATTTGTATAGGAGATTTTTGGTCTCCATGACATATAGATAAGTGTTTTTGTGACAACTCAAAGTCATGTATTACAGTAAAGGCTCAGGAGACTCCAGTGGACAGTAAACACAGGGGATAAGATTTTCAAACCTTACCCAGGATGCTCAAATAAATATCTCATCCTAGCTTTGTTCAGAGGCACCAAAAAAGCTCCCTACCCAAATGTGGAACAGCTACTCCCCTCCCCCCCAAAACGTATCTTGGGATGGGGTTGCGGGAAGGGAGGTAGAGTGGAAGGCCTTAGGGCCTGCAGAAGGGAAAGAGAGGAAGGGAGAGACACAGAGCGAGAGGGAAGGAGAGTATAAGTACTAGATTGCCAAAGCGCACCCTTGACGCAAAAAAAGCTTTAGAACCCTGTTATGGGGACTTTGTACACAGTGACAGTGGTGTGTCAGGCTCAAATCTCTCTGTTGGGGCTCCTTTTTTCCAAATTCATTTTTCCCTCTTTCTTTTTCCAGATGTTCCCCTGATTTAGTGGGATAGGATGAGTACTGGACAGAATTTCTTTCTTCTTCTAGTTAAAACTGGTTCTTAGACACTAATTCTAAATAATTCATTTTTTTCCCAACTCCCACTGAATCTCCCCTCCCAAGGAAATTTCTTTTCATAAGTGGGGAAAAATAAAATACTAAATAAAAACTAAAAAAAAAGATTAAAAAAGAAATTTCTTTCCAACTCACCATAAGCAATTTCTTTATTTGTCATTTGTAGTATTTTTGTCATAGTATCTGCATTGCCAGCATAGCACCTGCGACATGTTAGGTGCTTAATAATTCCTTGTTGACTGGTTGTAGAATCATAGAATTTCAGGAAAGTATCCTGGTGATTATCTAATTTAGACCCTCATTTTATAGATTAATAAACTGAGACCTTGAGAGGGGAAGTAAAAGAGAAAGATTGGCATAGTGGATGGGGTACTCAGTACAAGAGTTGGAGTTAGGAAGACCTGTATTCTAATCCTAATTTTCCACACTTGCTATCTATAGAACTGTGGGCAAGTCTCTTAATTTCCTTCAGCCTTTTTCCTCATCTGCAAAATAGGGATAATAGTAGCACATATTTCACAAAGAGAATCAAATGAGTGAATGTCAGTAAAGCCATATATAAATCTAAGTCTTTGATATGACCCAGGCTCTGTCCCTTTCTAAACCTGTGACTCTAGGTCTCACTGTCTACATCTATAAAAGAGGGGTTTGGAATAAAGGAGTCCAGTGGTCCTCCCCAGCTCCGAATCTATGAGCCTATTTGCCAAACATCCTACAGTTAGTAGCAGAACAGAGACTAGAATTAAGGTTTTCTGATTCCCAGTTCTGATTTCTTTCTACATCAATTTTCCATCTGGTCTAATTAGGCAGAAACTGTCTTGCCCCTACATTACATTCTCATTTCTTATTCTTCTCCATCTCTCTGAACTCTTTCCTCCTGCACACACATACTCACACTCCTGAGGCCAGACAAATTAACAAAGATGAATAAACACACAGAGGGAATTTAAACTCCCCAGGCTTACACAGAGACAGTTTGTGCAAATTTTGTAGGCAAATGAATTTTCAAAGTCCTCCTCCCAAATCCTTTCCAACAATTTGATCATTTTCCCCTCCCTCCTCCCCCTTAACAAGCTATGAACTTCATTGCTGCCAGTATTCAATGACACTCCTAATTACATTCAACAAAATTATTGAACATTCTGTCAGCAACTGAATAAATTGACTAGGCAGTATGATATAGTAGAAAAAAAGCATTGAGGCAAGAGACTCCAGATCTGGTTATGTCACCCACTACTGTCTGTGTGGGTTTGAGCAAGTCACATTACTTCTCTGGACCTCAGTTTCCACATTTGTAAAAAATGAGTGCATTGTGTTAGATGAGCTCTAAGGGCCCTCACAGCTCTGACACTCTATGATTCTATGAAATATACTTCCTCCCAGCTCTGTCACTTACTATCTGTGTGATCTTGGGCAAGTCAATTCATTTCTCTGGACCTCAGTTTCCTCCTCTGTAAAATGAGGAGGTTGAACTAGATAGCTGGAAACATGATCCTATCTATGGTCCTCCTAACTGTAAAACTCTATTACTCTATGAATCTTCTGAGCCTTAGTTTCCTCATCTGTAAAGTTAATGAGGGGGCTGTAGTAACTGTAAATCCTGTGACCCTAGGGAAATTTGATGTAGAGCCCTGAAAAAAAAGCCACGTCATTTTGTATAAACTGGGGTCATTCAAGTAGGATATGAGAGGCTACACTACGGAAATTCATGGAAATAACATATGCTCTTTTCCCCAAAAACTCTTAGGAAATGTCTGGTTCAACAGGTTGGATGCTATGTCCAATGCTTAGAATTTTGAAGCATTAAAAAAAAAAAAAAGAAAAGAGGAAGGAACATTTAATTAGTTTATTTCACATTTGATCTGTAAACTTTTATTTTTTTAAAAAAATTCATTATTAGTAACATCTGATGACTTTGTTTTCCCCATTTGGTGAAATATGGTAGCAGTCCTTGAAGACTTAGTATCGAAAGAACATGTATAGAAATGCTGATGTAAACATTTGTCTCAGACCTCCACACCCCACCTTCTGAGTTTATAACCAATGTGGTCTGAACAAGGAAAGCAGAAAAAGGACAATACTTTTGACACTGAGAAACTCTTTTGTCAGTAACTGTACAATTTGGCAGGCAAGTCCAACCGTCTTTTCAAATTGTTTGCCTTAGGCAGGTTGCTTTGCCCACATAATTTCTACCCCTCTGTCTCTAAAGACAGGAGTTAAGGTGCTCCCTCTTCCCCATTAGTCAATGTTCACTGGCGAGGGTTTATATATATCGTATATAAATAGTTGTTTTCATGGTGAAAAGAATGGGGTGATGAGTCCTGTTTTCAAATGAGAATTTGAGGCTGCAATTCTAAGAATGAAATAATAATGTCATGGGGAGGTTCAAGGTAAGTCAGGAGTTCCTTTAACTCTGCCTTGATTTATTACTGTAATATTTACACAGGAAAAGGCAATTATGCTGTTAGGCACAGGGAAAATGTACAGAAATATTTCCCTGTCAGGAAATATCAAACCACATCCAGATCCACAGGGATAATCACCAGTTGCTGGTGAAAAAGACACCAGAGGATCTTTAAAAGGGGGAGGGAGCCAAAAAAAAAAAAAAACAAAACAAAACAGTAACAACCACCTTACACAGCCAAAGAGTTTTACTCTCTGGGAGAGACAATACTTCCTTCTCGCAGGTGAGTCCAGTGGTAGAAATTCAAACACCTATATCAACACCAATCAGTTACAACACGATACAGGTAACCCCATGTTTACTATTTTTTAAAGAGTGCAGATTTACAATCATAAGGGAAAAGGGCAATTAGCCCTGGCAAAAAGCCTGGCTGCAACTATTAATTAACTCTTTGTAAGAATTCCAACTTTCTCTTTTCCCAAGCACAAAGCGGAATTTGAGCCTAGCTTCTGGTGCCTGGGGCAACACCTTAAAGGGAAATACCTTTTGGAAACAATACTGCCCTATGGAGTAGCATGCAGCCAAAGGTCAGCTGTCGGTCCCTAGCTGGGGCCTGAAATGATCTGGAGAAAAGAAGGAGGTTTTCCCAACTGGAACTTCACAATGAGTGAATGCTGATGCTATCCACCTCTGGGAAGGCAAGCCAGGCTTTGCAGAACACCCCCTTCGGAAGTTTTGGAATCAGGAAGGAGTCTTAGAGGCTGTAGCGCCCTATACATCTGGGTTAACCATGAGTCTCTTTACACAGAGCCAGGCGCCTGTGCAAGTACTGTTCCCATAGTGTCATCTTTCACCTACTTGAGTCCGTCTGTCTGTTAGTCTGCCCTGGTCAGAGTGTTCTCTCTCTGCCTGGTTTCTATTCCAAGGGTGGAGACAACAGGGCTTTGTCGCTCAAAGCAGCAATCCTCCCAGCTTGCCAGGGATCCCTAGGGTGGGAAGAGACAGCAAGAGGCCAAGACTGGGAAGGTCTGGGGGCACTGCAGGGAGTGAATGAGGAGAGGAGGGGGTGGAGGCATGTGGGGTAGCAGCTTCACTTCACACGATGCGCTTCCTATCCACCCGGCAGAGGATTTTCTTGAAGGCCCGGCGGAAGTCATGGTTGAAGATTGTGTAGATGATCGGATTGAGTGAGCTGTTGCAGTAACCAAACCAGAAGAAGAACTTGAAGAGGGTGCGGGGGACGGAGCAGCAGACTGCAGTGAGCGTGTAGGTGAAAAAGAAGGGAAACCAACAGACCACAAAGACCCCGATCACTACGGCTAGCACAAAGGTGAAGCGCTTCTCACGGTTCTGGCGCCCTCGCCAGCGAGATGCTTTGGCGCCCCGCTCTTCTTCACCCCCTCTCCGGGGCAGGCTGTCACCGGGCTTCACCTGGCTCATTTTTGTCTTGCTCTTTCCCCTGGGGGCCCGCTCCCCTTTCCGGGGACCAGGGGGGACCGGTGTTAGCTCTGGGTGCTCTGATGAGGAGCTTTCCTCCAAGTCCAGACCGTTCACCTCCTGCTCAGCTGGGACCGGCTCTCCAGCCCCGTTCAGCTTGGCGGGCAGGGGCTGGCCTTCCCCACCCCCTCGGTCTGGAAGCCCGTTGGGACGGCGCTCAGCAGCCTCGCTGCCATCGCTGCGCCGGCTGGGCGGCACCCGGGTGCGACGCTTGGCGATCTGATAGATACGTACGTACACTAGGATCATGATGAGGCAGGGGGCAAAGAAAGAACCGATGCAGGAGGAGATAACATACCACTTTTGGTCGTTGATCACACACAGAGGCTCCACTTGCTCGCCACCTCCCTTCTTCTCGATGGAGATGAGGGGTGGGAAGGAGATGACGGCCGAGATGACCCACACTGTGAAGATGATGGCCTTGATGCGCCGGGGTGTCCGCTTCAGGTTGTACTCGATTGCTTGAGTGATGGACCAGTAGCGGTCTAGGCTGATGGCGCACAGATGCACAATACTGGACGTACAGAAGAGTACGTCCAGTGCCAGGTAGATTTCACACCACACCTTGCCGAAGTACCAGTAACCCATCACTTCGTTGGCCAGCGAGAAAGGGATGACCAGCGTGGCCACAAGGATGTCAGCCGAGGCCAGAGACACCAAGAACAGATTCTGGGGCGCCTTGAGGGCTCGACTGGTGAACACTGCGATGATGACCAGCACGTTGCCGAACACAGTTAGCAGCATGAGCAGCCCAGCCAAGCTGACAAGGGTCAGGGTCACCTGCAGTGAATAGGGAGTCTGCCAGGACCCAGTTCCGTTTAAACTTCCATTGCCAGAGTCCGGCTGAAGGGACCCCATAGGGGCGAAACTCCCCTCCGCCAGCGGGTGCTCCTGGTGTAACATGAAAACAAGCTCCTCCTCCCCTCCACTCAGTCCCAACTCTGTCCTCTTTTCTCCTCCGGGATGTCAGTTCTCTTCCCTTACCCCCACCCCCACCCCAAGAAAGCTCTTGGTGGCTCACATGGGGCGCTGCTTTTTTGGGGAGGGGATCCAGAAAGGTGGTGAGGGGGGAAGGAAAGAAGGGAATTTGGAATAGTGCTGTGAATGTAACTAACTGCCCATGGCCTTAGTCCTCCTTTTAGCCCGCAGCAGCTACCGGGAAGATCACAATAGCCCCAACCTCACCGTGGGCTAGGTCTCCGGACGGCTTCTCTTTCCCTTTTTCTCCCACTCCCTACTCAGTAAATCCAAGTTTTATTTCCAAACGCAGGGCCAAGCAGGGGGAGAAATCCTGATTCTCCAAGAGGAAAGAGATGAGGGGAGAAAAAAGAGGAGAATCTGTACCCTTTTTATTTGGAAGGGTGGCAACAAATATATGGCTCTTTGCTTCAGATCTGGAGCGGAAAGCAAGTCTGTCTTACCGTGGTGAAGGCTGCTCAATAGGAACCCCGCCCCCAACTCAGGTCTCAGAAAAGGGGCCTGGGGGCTCCGGTGTTGCCAGGAAGATAGGGAGTTAAGGGAGAAGAGAGAACTGATTCCCTGCTTTCTAAAAGCCCTTAGACAGTTATTGGATTTCTCTCCTCCACAGGACAACGCTGCAGGGAAGGCCAGAGTTAGCTTCTTTCTCTTCAGATCCCCGCCTAGAGATCTCTAAACTTGCGCGCCCCAATGGGTTGTACAGGTGGATCTTGAAGACTCCCAGTGGCAGGGGAAATTGGGCATGGGGCATGGAGAGCGAGAAGTGGTCCCCTTCCTCAGATTGTCGGGTGAAGAAAAACTATCCTTTGTTAGCTGTTGCCGCGGCGTTCTTCTGCGCCTGGGCTCTGCCTAGTCCAGGTGCCAAGGTTGGTTGGACAGTACCCTAGCTCGAGTCTCAAGTTAGACGCGGACTGGGCCTCGTTGGGATTGGGGCAAGCGGACTTGAATCGAGGAGGAGTGAGTGATCCAGGCTGGATGTCCAGGGAGCCAGGACAGTGGCGCGCCTCTTGGCGTCTGCAATAGAACGGGAACCAGTGCTCTTGTCTTCCCTCACTGTGGACTGGTTTTATAGCCCCAGGATCAAGCCGGCGTTGCTGAGCAGCCAGCGTCAGTCCCCACGTGGGAACCCGACCCTCCTCCACCCCCTCCCCGCCCCACTCCCTCCCCTCTCCATGTCTCTTCTCTCTCTTCTTTCTCTATCTCTGCTCTCTCCTCTCCCTCTCTCCCTTCCCCCACACCCCTCCTCTCTCTCTCTCTCTCTCTCTCTCGCTCTCGCTCTCTCTCTCGCTCTCGCTCTCGCTCTCGCTCTCTCTCTCTCGCTCTC
>NW_020948983.1:10561455-10732592 GCF_900497805.2 Vombatus ursinus
CTCTCTCTCGCTCTCGCTCTCGCTCTCGCTCTCTCTCTCTCGCTCTCTCACTCTCTCTCTGTCTCTCTCTGTCTCTCTCTCCACCCACCTTATCTACACCAGCTTCCTAGCTTCACGGAGTCGCCAACACCCTTCCTGCACCCCTGCTGGGGACCGGACCTTCGGAGAGCTGTTTGGGGTAACGGGAGAAGAAAAAGTGAAGGTAAAGAGAAATAGAAATTAGCGCTAGTTCTCCTGGTGGAACTGTGAGTATGCACAGGTGTCCAAGGCGTTGAGAGTGTATAGGTCCGGGATGAGAATGACGAATCTAGATAATTAGGAAGTCGAGGCCCGTACCAAGCCCTCTACGGATGTCTTGTTTTGCCCCGCAGCACTGGGCAAAACCAGAAGTGGTCAGCTTGATCCAGGGCGTCTCCACTGTTCACGCACCGAGGATCCCTAGCGGTCAGAGGAGAGGGAAACGCCCCTCCACCTTGTGGTAAGTGGGGCCAGTGTCCCTGTGCAGCGCCAGGGGAAGAAACAGGGCAGGTGAGGAAGCTAGGCGAGCCCAGTTTGGCAGTTGCAGCACGACTATATCTTTTTCTTGTGCCCTCGTACCCTCTAGGCTGGAACAGGCACCTTCTGGCCATCTCCACCTAAGCTGGACCAGGCAACTGGGTGTTGGATGCTGGAGAGGTCTGGAGGTCCGAGACCACCGCCTCTGCTCTGCTTTCCCTGCCTGGGGAAGGGACGGAAGGAAGAAGGAGTAGCGGAGGAGAGAGTGCCGATTAGAAGCTGCGAAAACTGGCAGGAACAACCCACCCCGCAGGGCTGGGGGGGATTGAGCGGTATTCAGTGAGCCAGGAAAGGGTCTCGGAATCCCTTGGAACCCCCGAGGAGTCTGCGCTCTCACCCACAGAGCGAGGGCGCACTGACACCTGCTGGCGGCTCGCGGTCAGTGCTGAGTACCCTCAAGCAGCTCGATACACAGGGTTCTGGAGAGACTTGAGAACTTCAGCATGGATAACCTAGGGCTTCCTACCTTCAATAAGGACGATACTACTTAAAGGAAAGGGGGTTTCCGTTTTCAAATAATATTGGAATGTGTTATTTCAAAAACATCCAAAGTTCCTAAAGTAGAAAACCATTGTCTTTTTTCCTACTTCTTTCCTTTTCTTTCTTTCTTTTGCCCACAATAGTGGGGTTAATTATGCATAAATAAATATAAAAGTCAAAGGAGATCTGCTCTTATGGTCACTTTAGCCTAGAGTTCAAGGGGGGCTGCGATGCAGTGGAATAGCCCTGCATTCAGAGGACCTGGGGGTTACTTCCAACATGGTGGCTTGACCTTGGGTAATCAGCAAACATTTATAGAGTTATCTATTATATGCCAGGCACTGAGGCAAGGTATTAACAATCAACAAGCATTTATTATACACCTATGATGTACCTAACATGGTGCTGGATAGGACCTAAGAACACAAAGACAAACATGTGAAATAGTCCCTGCCCTTAAGAACTTACAGTCTACAATTCATAGTGAGATATTAAGTGGGGAAAAAGGGATTTTTTTCCATGAGAGTTAAATGTCAACAGAAATATCACAATAGCTCCAGCTTACATTGTGATATCTACATTGTTCAGATGAACAGATTAAGTCTCAATTTAAGGCATCAGAGGAGATGAGGTGCCAGCAGGAAAGAGTTGTTAAAAATACAGAAAAATGTGTCTCATTTTGAGGGGCTATTAAACTAAAGGCAGCTTCTAAAATCTTCTAATCTGAAATACTAGATGATAGCTTTGAAAGTCTGTCTAGCATGGTTTGAACAGTGTTCTGTCTAGAAACTAGAGGTTGAATTAAGTGACCTCTGGATATCACTTCCCATGCAGTCTATGGTAGTTCCCCATATTTTTGCCCTAGTTCATCCTCCCCCTCCCTAACTTCCCTAATACTGTGGAAGGCACTACCATATTCATAGTCCCCCAGGCTGACTGGTTGTCATCCTTGACTCCTTACTATTTCTCACTCTCCATATCCAATCAGTTGCCAAGGCCTGTTGATTTCACCTTTGCAACATATCTCCAATATGCCCCCTTCTGTCCCCTGGCACTTCTACCATCCTGGTACAGACCTGCATCATCTCACACTTGGACTATTGCAATAGCCTACTGGTGGGTCTGTCTGCCTCACGTTTCTCCCCGCTCCAGTCCACTCTCCATTCAGCTGTCGAGATGCTTTTCCTAAAGTGCAGGCCTTGGCTTGTCATGACTCCTACTTGATAAATTCTAGTGGCTTCCTATAGCCTCCAGGATCAAATACAAAACCATGTGATGTTCAATGCCCTTCATAACCTACCCACACACACTTTCCTTTCCAGTCTTTTTACACCTTACACACCACCACATATTCTTCAATCCAGTGACACTGGCCTCCTGGCTGTTCCATAAATAAGACACTCTAAATCTCAGCTCTGGGCATTTTCTGTAGCTACATAGTCCATGCCTGGGATGCTCACCTTCCTCATCTCTACCACCTGGCTCCCCTGGCTTCTTCCAAATCTCAACTAAAATCCCATCTTCTATGGGAAGCTTTTCCCAATCCTTCTGGATTTTAGTGCCTTCTCTCCTTTAATTATTTCCTATTTATGCTGCACATAACTAGTATGTACATATTTGTTTACTCATCGTCTCCTCCATTAGTTTCTGAGCTCCTTGAGGGCAGGAACTGTCTTTTGCCTTTTTTTTATCCCCAGTACCTAGTGCCTTTCACATAGTAGGCACTTAATAAATGCTTATTGACTGACTGATTATAATAGAACCCAGGAGCTCCCTGTCTCTGCCTTCAATGACATGTATTAATAATAACCATATATTTGCCTAACATTGAGTATTTTTCAAAGTGTTTTCATATGCATGATCTTATTTGACTCATACTCCTTGCCATTCAGTCTCTTAGATACTGTTTATCCAGAAAATAGTAACAAGACCTCAGCATTTCCATTAGAACTATAACTTGGAATTCTTGTGTCCAAGTTTCTACCATAAATCACGACTGGGGCAATTGGCAGGAAACAGAAGGGACCCTACTCCTTGGGGAAAATGAAACCTTGAAATAGGAGAGTAAGGCTGCTGATAGAAGGTTGGTGCACAACTGAGACAAAAGGGGGCAGGGGAGGACCAACACCAACAGCCGTCCAGTAGCTTTCTATTTTAACTAATTATTCTTACTAACCAGGTGCTAAGTACTTTAATTCTACAATGCTGAAGGACTATAAGTGCTATAAGTCTACCTTCAAAATGTAGCACCCCTTAACCTCATTGCCCAGGGACAAAGTCCTTGTTGACCCATTCTAGTTATGGTTCTGATTTTCATTATCACATACCATTTCCCCTGCTGTGTTTTGTATCCTGAGAACTGTTTCAACACCCTCCTCTGGAGTACACACAGAGAACTGACACCAGTGCTCAGAATCTCCAACCATCCATCATTTTCTGACTGATTCCAAGCTATTCTACTAATCTGGCCACAGCATGATAAAGCTCTGATTCACTTGTAAGGCTGGTCAGATGCAAGAGACTAAGGCATTTCTCTTGGCTGAACTGAAAATCATAATGCTGCTTATCCACACAGAACTCAGGAGTCACCAAGGGCACACAATCAAGAGCATGAATGTTGAAAGAAAAATCAAAGCCTTTACCACCTTCCCCTTACCCCTACCTAAGACTTTGATTGACTTAAAAAAAAAAAGCATGAGAAATTTGCATCCAGTCCTCTCCCTTCTATCATTTCAGATCCATAAAGGAAAATAAAGACAGTCAGGCTACACATATTTGCCTTTTCCTAAAATTGTTACTGCATATCCTTCAATAACCCTGCTTCTCACACAGTCATCTGGCTTCTCATTAACTCACCTATTTAGAGCCCCTCTGTCTGCAGAAAAGAGAGAAGCAAGCATTCAAAGGGCTAGGAGTTCCAGAATGAATGCTTCTCTTCCCATCATATTTACCTTTACGGCTAACACCCCTACTAGTTTGGTATGGAGCACAGAATCCAGCAGCCTGAGGACTCTCAGTCAGCCACCTTGTATGCCCTCTGGAAAGTTTTCATGGCTGGAACTGGCTTCTTATCTACTGATTCTGAAAAAGAAATGTCTGCTGAATAGGGAGGCATTCCCAAAAAGACCTAGGTCAGCTTCTGTGGCCTGAAGATGAATGTTTGCTGTTAACCAATTGTCATCAATTCTGTGGCTTCACTCCATTTCTAAGGACAGCTTGAGGTTTACCTTAAATGCATTAGGGAACTGTATTAGAATACTTACTCAAAAAGAGAAAAACAAAAAAATCATACTGAGCTTCTGAATGATTGAATGAAAGGCAGTATGGTACAATGGAAAGAGCATTTGCTCTGAGTTCAAATCCCACTTCTGATGTTTACTGCATGTATGACATTGGATAGGTCACTTAGCCTTCCTGGACCTCAGTTCCTTCATCTGTAAAATTCAGGGGTTGGATTAGATGGCCTCTAATATCACTTTCCTCTCTAAATCTATGATCCAATAATTCCAGACTTCCTATGGAGATGATAGGAGCTAGTCAATGCCTCTATAGATTTCTTCTCAAACCCAAAAAAGATTTTCCCAAAGAAAACCCCTGCCACAGAGTGATATTCTTTTAATAAAGAGTTGGAAGCTCTAAAACAGATACTGTACCATACATAACATCTACTCTCCTCTTCATAAGGCAGTTTGTGGCACAATGGATAGAGTACTGGACCTGGACTCAGGAAGACCTGAGTTCAAATCCAACCTCAGATACTTAGTAGCTATGTGTTGACAGGAAAATCACCTAACCGCTATTTGCCAGTTTCCTCAACTATAAAATAGGGACATTAAGAGCGCCGACCCTGTAGGACTATTATAAGTCTCAAGTGAGATATTTGCAAAAGCGCTTTAACACAGTGCCTGGGACATATAAATGCTTATTTCCTTCCCTTCTGCAGGAGATGAAAAAAGACCCAGTAAGTGATAGGGAACAGAGCTGGTGGTCTCCACACTGCAATCTTTACAATTTGGGTGAAAGGTTGGAAAGCTCAAAGGATGAATAAGAGGTAAGGGGTAGAATTGAGAAAATGTAACCCAAAACCAGCATTTCCCATGCCCCAGATTTCTTCCCCTACCATGCTTCCTTGCACCAGTGGTGATGGGCAGCACTCTATCCATCAGAGTGATGGATTTGGAGATATTTCCTCATTTCCCACCTGGCTGTACTCATTTTAGACTTCTTTGGTTTCTCCAGCATGCCCCCACATGGGGTACCTCCTCCCCTTTTTCTTCTTTCTTTGATGTATTGTCTTCCTCTGTTAGAATGTAAGCTCCTTGAGGGCAGGACTTTCTTTTTTATAGTTGTATCCTCAATACTTAGCACAGTGCCTGACACATATTGTTTAATAATGTTTACTGACTATTCCAGTCAGGAATACTAGTTCAAATCTGACCTCCGGCATTTACTATCTATGTGACCCTTGGCAATGCACTTAACCTCTTCCTGCCTCAATTTCCTCATCTGTAAAATGGAAAGAATAATAGCACCCATCTCCCAGATCTGTCATGAGGATAACATGAGATAATATTTGTAAAGTGCCTTGCAAGCCTTAAAGTGCCGTAAAAATGTTAGCTGTTATCACTTCCATGTGGAGGAGAAATTAATAACATTATGGTAATATTTATGGGGACCCTTTTCATATTGCCCTTTCCCTCTCCCCTAGCTTCAACAGAATCATCAGAGGTCCACTCTTTCATTCATTCAAGAAACATTTATTTAGACATAATGTACTAAGGGGACTGTGTAAGTGCTATTTACATAAGGGAGAAAATCACCTAATCTGAATCCTGATTCAGAGTGAACATTAACAGGCTTTGCTACCAACTCACTGTATTACCTTGGGTAAGACACTTTATCTCTCTTCATCTTTGTAAATTGGGAAACTTTGTCAGTTTATTCCTTAGTAAATTGGGAAAGACCCTCATCTACAAGGTTGCTATAAGGATCAGATGAGGTAAGGTAGGTGAAAATGCTGTCATCCTGGCAGGGACTTCCTCTTGTGAAACTCTCTCCACCAATGCAGATGAGTAACTTGTCTGAAACTTACAGTTCCAGAGAGTTGTCTAGGGACATTGATGAGTTAGTTAAGTTCCTTACCAGCACACAACTTAGATGTGTCAGAGGCAAGACATGAAGAAGGTCTCTCTAACTCCAAGACCAGCATTCCATCCACTAACCTGGACTGTCTCCCCAAATCACTGTACAAATTGTTATCACTATTATTGAGCTCTTAAAGGCATTGAGAAGGTAAGACTGACCCAGGAAGGGCTCCTGGAATTTTTTTTTCCCCAGAATTGAGTTAATGTAATTATCTCAGTCAGCAGCAATATTACTGCCTGTTCTTTTTTAATAGATTGGCTGAAAAGGAGTCAGGGAGGAGGGCTCTTGGGAGGGAGGAGTTTATTTTGTTTGCAACTTTTAGCTAGGTAGGTAATTTAGCAATAAAAGAAAGCTATTTAAAGGACAGAATCTGTTTGTTCTAGAATTACCACTGTGGTTAAGGTATTGCTACCTGTTAGGCAACACCAAAATGTACCTTTGGCTACTCCCTGTTATAACAAGAATGGCTTGATTGATTGGGGTGGGGGGGAGAACTACAGTTAATTGCTCATTTGTTTTTCAAGGCTTAGCAGTCTAAACAAAATACACAAACCTATTGCCTTTAGCTCCCAGCCTACTAGGCAGCCCCTTGCAAACAGGAGTTTGATCCCAGGGGTAAGAAAACCACACACCCAAACATGAACATGTGGAACTGTGTGTTCCTACAATGGCTTATGCTGCAGACACAGCTGGAACTGAAAACGTAACCAAGCTAGAAGCATCTGTCATTTCCCTGCATTTCTGACTCTACAAAGGAAGAGGAAGAAAGAAAAATAGTGGGAAAAGAAAAGTGGGAAACCACTGCTTCCTCTAAGCTATTACTTGTTTAATCCCAGACTTGTGCCCTTCTCTGTTAAAACTGTTCTGTATAGTCACTGAAGATTGGTACAAGTCAGAGTGCCTGCATTAGCTTCTGGGGACTATAATAAGGGGTGCCAAATTTATCATCCTCCCATCACAGTGTTTCATATTTATTCAGTTCTTGACTTGTAGATAATATGAGTTTTTTTTGTTTGTTTGTTTGCGGGCAGCAATGGGGTTAAGTGACTAGCTCAGGGTCACACAGATAGTTAAGTGCTATGTGGCTGAGGCCAGATTCGAACTCAGTTTCTCCTAAATCCAGGGCCAGTGCTCTATACACTGCGCCACCTAGTTGCCCCTGACTTATAGATAATATGTTGCTAAACTCACAAATAAAGATATTTTCCCATCTTTTTCTTCCCTGCTTTTAACATTTATTGCTATGTTCTTCCTTACATTTTTAAAAAGTTTATCGATCTTTTCTTTTTGTGCCACCTTTATTTTTAACATATCCCTCCCTCCCTTCTTCCCCATCCCCTTTAAAAGCCATTACTTATTAAAAAAATAAAAAGGGAAAACTGGGGGGAGCAGTTATGCAAAACCAGCCAACTCATCAACCTAGCCTTACCCAACAGTATAAGAAATGTTCTACACCCACAGCACCACACCTTGGTAAAGAAGAAAGGGAGGGAGGAAGGAAGGAAGGAAGAGAGGAAGGAAGGGAGGGAAGGAGGGAGGAAGAGAGAAAGGAAGGAAGGGAGGGAGGAGTATATTTTTTCATCTCTGCTTTGGGGCCAAGGTTGGTCATTATAATTACATAGCATTCAGTTTGACCAGGGTTATTGTTCTCTCCAATTATGTTGTCCTAGTACTCTTTTATATTGTTTTTCTTGGTCTGCTTACTTTACTTTATATCAGTTCATATGTCTTCCCATGCTTCTCTGAATTTTTCATATTTATCTTTTTATGGTAAAATAATTTTCTATTATGTTTATATAGCACAATTTGTGTAACCGTTGTTGTTTATCTCTTCTGCCTTTGTAGCTAAAGTCCTGGAAAAGGCTGTCTACAACAGGGTTTCTATTTCTCTCTTCTCACTCTCTTCCAAACTACTTACAATGTGGCTTCTAACCTTATCATTCCACTGGAACTGCTCCATCCAAAGTTACTAATAATGTCTTAGTTGCCAAATCCAATGGCCTTCTCTCAATCTTTATTTTCTTTGACCTCTCTGTAGCCTTTGACACTGTTGATTACCCTTTTCTTCTTAATACTCTCCTCTCTCTAGGTTTTCAGGACACCACCCTCTCTCCTACTTCTTATCCTACCTATCTGACTACTTTTTCTCACTCTCCTTTGCTGGGTCCTCATCCAGATCATGCCTTCTAGCTATAGGTGTCCCATAGGATTCCATCCTGAGTCCTTTTCTATTCTCTCTCTATACTACTTCACTTGGTGACCTCATCTCCCATGGATTTTAATTACCATCTCTATGCTGTCAATTTTCAAATCTACCCCTCCTGCTCCAACCTCTTTGTTGACTTCTAAACTTGGATCTCTAATTGCCCTTCAAACATCTCAAACTAAATTCGTTATCTTTCCCCCTAAATACCCCCCCCTTCCCAATCACTGCATACGGTAACACCATCCTCCCAGTTCCTCAGGTTCTCAAGCTAAGGGTTATCCTCAACTCCTCACTATCTCTCATTCCCCATATCCAATCTATTACCAAGACCTGTCTATTTCACCTCTGCAACATCTCTCAAATTTGCTGCTTTCTCTCCTCTGACAATGCCACCCCTCTGATACAGGTCCTCATTACCTTATGCTTGGACTATATTGCTGGTGGGTCCACTTGCCTCACATCTCTCACCACTCCAATCTATCATTCAGCCACAAAAATGACTTTCCTAAAGCACAAGTCTAATCATGTCACCCTCCTATTCAAAAAACCCTAGTTGCCCCATCACCTCCAAGATCAAATACAAAATCCTCTGTTCGACATTCAAAAGCCCTTCATAATCTAGCCCCCTCCTACCTTTCCAGGCTTCTTACACCTTACTCCCCACCATGAACTCTTTGATCCAGTGACATTGGCCTTCCTCGCTGTTCCATGAACAAGACATTCCATCTCCTTTCCCAGTGCCTTTTCACTGGCTGTCCCCTATGTCTAGAACACTCTCCTTTCTTATCTCTGCCTACTGCCTTCCCTGGCTTCCTTTAAGTCTCAACTAAAATCCCAGATGGGAGAGACCATGTAAATAACTACATACAAACAAGCTATATACAAAATAAATTAGAAATAATCCCCCCCTAAAATTAGGGGGGATTTGAAAAGGCTTCCTATAGAAGGTAGGACTTGATTATTTGTTTTTATAATTATTTTGTTAAATATTTCCCAATTACGTGTGTATGTATATAGAGGGACATATATGTCCAGAAAGTAAAATTACCCCTCGTCCAGTACATCCAAGCATATTCACAAGTACGTCACAGACTTAAAGAGGAGAGGGAAAAAAAAAAGGAAAACCATTATGATATCTACCCACTCATTGCCCTATAATGAAATGAAACTTCCACAATAGTCCTCCAACAACTGCATTATCCATGATATAAAAGAATATGCTCTGTATCACTATAATCAAAGGTGCTCTGGTGAGTACCACAGGCCAAAAAGGGGAAAACTATTCAACTCCAATTTTGCTTCTGCCACCTATAAAATGAAGGGATGGATCAGATCATCTCTAAGATCTTCTCTACTAACTGACATTCGATGGTTCAAGGATTCTCTAGGAAGAAGAATGACCCCCAAATTAAAGAGTAGAATAATTGATATATAGAGTGAAAATAAGTGCTTCCATATCTGAAACGTATTCCCTTTTCACCTGTGCTTCTTAGAATCCAAATTTCCTTTAAGGCTCAGCTCACACATCACCTCCTACCAGAATATCTATCCTGAATCCCCAGTTGATAGCCCTCCAAAATTGCTTTGCATTTATTTATTAGATATTTTGTAATTATTTATCTGTGTACATATTATCTTCCCCCTCCCCCCATAACATAAACTCCCTCATTTTTGTCTTTGTGTACCCAGCACTTAGCAAAGCGCCTGGCAAATAATGAATATTTAAAGATTGATTACTAAATAAGTGAATGAAGAGATCATCTAGCACCTTTAAATAATTTTAATTCCTCCAGATCCTAATGAATTAAACTCCCAGGTACTAGAAGAATATTCAGATGTGATCTTCAGGCAACTGTAGATAAATTATTGCTGAAAACCATGATGAATTAAAGAGGTGCCAAATTGGAGGTTTATAACTATTGTTTGGATCTTCAAAAGTGGGAAAAGAATGAATTCCAGATACTACGGGTTTGTGAGTATGAACCCAATCCCTTCCAAAAATTTTAAATTATTGTTTTGTCAAATGATATGTCAGGTGTCAGTATGGTTCCACCAAGAACAAATCTTCACAAGCTAATCTCATTTCCACTTGTGATAAGGATGTTGAACTTTTTTGCTAACCACTGACAAAAGTGAATCCTTTTGCCTCTTAACAATTCAGTTTCTCCAGCTGGGAAGAAAGCCTAATGGCAGAATCGCTATTGCCTGATGTAAAAAGAAATGGGTTTGGCGTCAGTCATTGAGTTTGAATCCTGGTTCTTCCACCTCCTACCTATGGGTACCTAAGCAAGTAACTATGGGTTTCAATTTTCTGATCAATAAAGCGGGGTGGGGGGGTGAAGTAGGTGACTCTAAGGTCCCTTTCAACTCCAAATTATGATCCTAAGCTTTGCCTATGTCCTCTAAAAGGCTAGAAGGAATGAGAACAAGACACGATTTGAGGGTAGGGCCAAAAAGCCTACCTAGAATTATTGTTATTGACTAGCTATATGATTTTATACAGGGCACTAGCCCTTTATGAGTCTCAGTGTTCTTATCTATAGGATAAAAGGAATCAACTAGATTGTGTTTAAAGTGACAGCTTCTATGGTTTTCTATGATTCTATATTGATATTCTATTCTCCTTCCTTATCAGCTGCTTCTTAACTTTAGAGGAAGAGAAGTAGGAGGGGGGAGGAGGATAAAAAGGAAGGAAGAAGAAAAGAAAAACAAAGGAGAAAGTGGGAGGAAAGGTAGAGAGAAAATAATTAAGGCTGCCAAGAGGAACAACAGCATTACTATCTCTTTCCTTAAGCACTGGGACAGAATTTTTAATGAAAGACCTGTTTTGCTTTCTCCAGAAGTATGCAAGTAGTTTGTTTTTAAAAAAAAAAAAAAAAGACCCACTGGTGCTTCACTATTTTCTCTTGAAGTAGGCACAAACTGGTCACCAAGAGGTCATGTAAGGACATCTGACATCTGACATCTAAAGGGTCAATGTGGACTTGTTGTAATCAGCACATCCATTTCCTGTTCATTAAATCTTTGTTTGGTAGAGAGGTTAATAAACATATTCTAGATAAAGAGTTAGAGACACTAAAAGATGAAGGGATACAGCCTGCTCCTAAGATGAAAGAAATGAGTAGTGACAGTAACCACTATTCTGAGCTCTGTCTTTGGTGGCTGTCTCCTG
The DNA here is from genome assembly GCF_900497805.2 of Vombatus ursinus. Lineage (NCBI taxonomy): Eukaryota > Metazoa > Chordata > Mammalia > Diprotodontia > Vombatidae > Vombatus > Vombatus ursinus. Next base: position 10,573,014 of record NW_020948983.1, read on the forward strand.
AATGGCTGAATCCTGCCTGTACTGGGCCCATGATGCTTTTCAGCTGCAAAGAACTTGGGGATTTAGTTTATTCTGGCTGGAGAATCCAGCTGATCATCAAATTAAAACTGTTCCTAAGGGACTCTCATTAATTTCTCTGCTTGGCACTATTTTGCTTGGCACCACCAAAGTTTAAACAGAGAGATGTGTGAGGCAGAGAGGTAACAAGATGTCTCTATGTTAATAGAAACTAAAATACTTGTGCTGAGCCAAACATCACTCAAATTTCACAGTGGTTGTAGAGCTATGGTTTTCCAGGCTTTCAAGACAAAAGAGTCAATTAGGAAAAGGCTTCTCATTCAACTCTAATGCTTCTGTTTTTATTTTAAAAATCAATGAAAACAATTTCTTTATGCATCTAGTTAAAATATCTCAATGATATATGAGGGTGTGACCTGACTCTCTGGTGGAGATTAGTGGGCACCTGCATGAGGGACAGTGTTCGTGGGAGTGGGAGAGAAGAAAAATTTAGTCTTTTTAGTCCCCTTGGGTTCTTCTGGCTTCCAGTTTCAAGAAAGAAGATGGATGATGACAGTCCCACTTCAGATTGCTGAAGAAAAAAAAAGACTTAGAAGAAGCTGACATGAGAGAAGCTAGCAATCTCCATCATGTCCCTATCACCAGCTTGCTACACTAGACACTTCAGTAAATTTCTTTCTCTCTCTCCTCCCCATCACTTGGTTGAGCTGAGTTACTTTGCTTCCAATGGGTTTCTTTCAATTTGCTATGCATATTCATTGCAGAACTGGCATGTGGTTAGAAGTCAAACCTTGGATATAAAACTTGGGAGTCCTCTTTCCTTATTAAGAAACAGCAATCAGGAATTTAGCTGGAACCTGAAAACTACATCCCCTAGACTAATAATATTTAAGGAAACAGACATAATTTTAGTATGGTACTTCATCTCTATGAGGAGAGTAGATTGGCTGGCCACCAATCCCAACCTCCTATTTCCTTCCTCAAAGGAACCAAAATCTCTCTTAGAGAAGGGTGGATGGAGGAGATGCTAGAGATTTCTATTTTTCTCTCATTTCAAACCACATAGGATCCCATCTTATTGAGTGACAGCCTGGCTACAAAGGCAAATATAGTAACATTTACATCATAGAGTAAAACCAGACAGAGTGTGACCAAGACCAAAGGCCCAAGGGTGAACTCACCCTGAATCTAGGATAGAAACATGGTCACAGACACACATTTTAAGATATTGAGAATGGCCCCCTCAGCCCCAATGCTTATGGCACTACGAAAACTAGTAGCTTCTCATGGGTACTCTGGTGCTGAGACCTGAGCTCTACCAACTGTCTCAGCTAAGACAATTGGCAACTCAGATACATTAGAGTTGGTAAGCCACAAAGAGGCAGAAGCATTAGAGGACTTGAATTTCTAGGGATTTTGAGATCAGGAACCAAAGGCTTGACCCATATGGAGAGTATCTTCCCCTACTTCCCACAATCTTGAGATGAAGTTAAGGAAATGGCACAGAGTATAATCTCTATTTGGATCTCAGAGGATCCAATCACCAGAGTCATTCTCTGTCACTACCAAAGTTTCAGAACAATTAAACATCCAAACACCAAGGAACCAGATATTCTGGAGGGTCTGTGCCAAAGAGGACTCAAAGACCCCATAGTTTCTACCCCTTAGGAAGTAAGAGGTATTATAGGGACTGAGCTGCTGGGGACTCTTAAGAGAAGGAGCCAAGGGGCAGCTAGGTGGCACAGAGGATAGAGCACTGGCCCTGGAGTCAGGAGGACCTGAGTTCAAATCCAGCCTCAGACACTTGACACTTACTAGCTGTGTGACCCTGGGCAAGTCACTTAACCCCATTACCTAGCCAAAAAAAAAAGAATAGGTTATGCCAGACTAACTTTAAGGGGCAGCTAGGTGGCACAGTGGACAGAGCACTGGCCCTGAAGTCAGGAGGACCTGAGTTCAAATCTGACCTCAGACCAAGCACTTGACACTTACTAGCTGTGTGACCGTGGGCAAGTCACTTAACCCCAATTGCCTAAAAAAAAAAAAAAGAGAGAGAGAGAGAAGACATCAAGTGCTTATTTCTCCTCACATCTTGGAACGAGGCTAAATAGCTTAAATTGAGCATGAATTCATTCCAGTATGGGGGTTTTGATCACCAGATACCTGACCAAAACTCTCTACCACCTCCATCCTCCACGCCCAGTTCCTCAGTGTTTGGAGTGATAAGCCATGGATGCTATGGAATCTGGTATCATTGTCATTCCCCATTCCCCAACCCTGCCAACAATGATGCTATTCTGTTGTCATCAGAGGACCCTGGAGGAAGCTGTTCTCCTTATCTTTGTGATTCTGAGTCACTGCCTGTTTGGCTGAAAATCTTTTTCCCCTCCTATTTCTCTTCAACATCAGCCCTGGACCTCCACAGCCCATATCTTCTTCTATTTTCATTTCATTGTGCCCTCTTCAATACCTATTATATTGTTAACAAACTTTCCTTCATATTAGGGTTTGAATCTCATATTCTTTCCCATTCTCATGGAAACATGACTCTCAAGATACTTTGTCTCTGACCACTTGCTTCAATTCAGGTTACTCCTTATCTAATGTGCCCCCTTTCTTCCCTCTCCCAAACAGGCTCAGGAGGAATCTATCTACCCTTTACTTTCCACTGGGTAGCCTGCCCAACCATAAGGCAGGTTCCTCCTTTCTCCAAGGTTTTCATAGCCATGCCTCTAAGGTGGGTGACAAAAGATGAGTTGCAAGCATGATGATGTCCCCTTAACACTGTGGCCTCCCAGTCATCAACTGGCTCAAATCTCGTAACCTGCATCTTCACACCACTGCAGTTACCCATATGATAGTCATACCTTAGAGACCACCATCATTCATAACTGTGGCATCTCTGTGATCTCAAACTCTGAAATTCTTTCTAATCACAGTCTCCTATCCTTCCATCTCTCTCTTTATCTCACTTCTCCTAAACCTATTCTTTTTTTTTTTTGCTTGTTTTTGTTTTAGGCAATTGGGATTAAGTGAATTGCCCAGGGTCACACAGCTAGTAAGTGTCAAGTGTTTGGTCTGAGGCCAGATTTGAACTCAGGTCCTCCTGATTTCAGGGCCGGTGCTCTATCCACCTAAACCTATTCTTCATCCTCATTGTAACCTCCATTCCTCATCTGTATCTTCCAAATATATCACTTGATCTGGTCTGTTCAAAGGATGCACCTGCTTATATTATTCTAGAATGATTAAAAGACTAGTTTAGTTTTTCTAAGTAATTTCCAGGAATTTCACCCTTATTTTGCATGCAAAACAGGTTTGTTTGCATTTTTTTCTGAGTCCAGCATGTAGCAAGCACAAATCTTTACTAAGTCCTCCCACTTATCAAAGTACTCCCACTGGAGTGATACCTAAATCATTTGGGAGGCTACCAACAGATTGCAAACAAGCATTGCATGATTTCTCTTGGCATGATTAACTCCATTACTTAGTTAATGTCAGTCCAAGGTGGGTTGTAACAATTTATGAGTTTAACTTTTCCAGGGATTTTGATAGGTACTCCCATGGAGCTAGGTGGCAAAGTGGATAGAGCACTGGGCCTAGAATCAGGAAAACCTGAGCTCAAATCCAGCCACAGACGCTTACTAGCTCTGTGACCCTGGAAAAGTCACTTAAACTATTTGCCTCAGTTTCCTCATCTGTAAAATGAGCTAGAGAAGAAAACAGCAAACTCCAATATCTTTACCAAGGAAACTCCAAATGGGATCACAAAGAGTCAGACATGACTGAAAAATGACAACGACAACAACCTGATCTTAAACCTTTGGGTCAAACTACAAAGATCACTGGGTATTCAGGGTATGAACAGTGATGACATTGCCACCTAAAGGATTAAAACTTCTTGGTGTAGAGGAATGTTCTTGGAGTGGGAAGAAAAGTTCTGGAGGTAGTGGTTAGAGGATTGACAGTCTAGTTCAGGACATGAAGGGAGGAAAAAAAAAAAAGTAAACTTTTTTTAATTTAAAAAAATTTAACATTCATTTTTAAATTTTCTCCCTCCTTCTATCCCCTCCCCTCCCCATTGAGAAGGCAAGCAATCCATTACATATGTGAAGTCACGAAAAACAAATATGTATATATATATATATGCTTCAATTTATACTCATAGTTCATCAGTTCTCTCTCTGAATGTAGATAGCATTTTTCATTTTTCATCATGACTTTTTAGGAATTGTCATGGATTATTTTATTGATCAGAATAGCTAAGTCTTTCATGGAAAGATAATCAACATGTTGCTGTTATTGTGTACAATGTTCTCCCAATTCTGCTCACTTCAATTTGCATCAGTTCATATATGTCTTCCCAGGTTTTTCTGAGGCCACCCTTTTCATTATTTCTTACAGGACAATAGTATCCCATCACAACCATATACCACAATATGTTCAGATAATCCTCAATTGATAGTCATTTCCTCAATTTCCAATTCTTTGCCACCACAGAAAGAGCTGCTGTAACTATTTTTTTGTATATATAGGTCTGAGAAAAGGTAAAACATCTTGTTGCTAGCCCTAGGGCAAAGGTGGAGGACCTCTACCCCAAACCCAGAGGTAGAAAAAAGGAATATTGGGAAAATAGTGGGGGACAGCTAATAAGGATTCTTCAGATTTAGCAGAGAACTCCTTAGGAACACTAAGAGTATCAGGGCGGGAGAATAGTGATAGTGATCATGTGAAAGGGCTATAGGGCTTGTGAGGAGTTGCAATATCAGGCAGAAAGTTCACAAATCAGCTTATATAGTCTAGGATGTCTTCTAGCTGATGAATGGGTTTATATTTCTCCAGAAAGTTAGGAAATAAAGGCTTGGCTACAGTTAGAAGGACTACCAATTTCTCTCTTATACCTCTCAATTATAATTTGTCTTGTGAGTCTTTGTGGTTCTTGGCCATAGAATCAGTTTTCCATATAGATGCTCCTACATGCCAATCAAAAAAAAAAAAAAGGATCCCATTGGTCTTGCTCTATTTTACATTCAAAGGATTGGAGAGCTACCTATTAGTGTCACAATTAATCAGCAAATGTGATAAAGTTGTCGCTTAACTGCACTGCTGACCTACATGAGCCATTGTTTGAATGCAGCCTTTGTTGGGTGTTGGGGAGTTGTGAGGGAGGAAAGGATTGCTAATGGCAGGGAGTGGAGATAGACTGAAAACTGCTGTATCTGCCAGAGTGAGACTTCTGGCTGAGACTCAGCTTTAAAGGAGAGAGTTATTGATTCATTTGCAGCTTCATAGGTCAGAGATGATACATTCACTTAGGTTTCTCTGGGAGTTTAGTCAAGCCCCTAGGCGTATATATTGCAGCTGTTGTGGACACAGCCTGCCCTCTCCCTTTTCTTAGTTCCTCCTCATGCTTCCCCAGTCTAGTGGTTTGAATTATAAAAGGATGCATCCCAGGAGTTGGAAAAGATTGTCAGAAATGGTTCCTTAAGCTGAAACTATCTGAATTTCCTTTGGTTCCTGGCTACAGAAGAAGAGTTATATTTTATATCCTTTTTATTTCCATGGTATAACTTTAATTATTAAAGTCATTGTCATTGGATTTTATGGTTCCCCAGAACCCACTGCATTAGGGGAAAAAACAAAACAAAACAAAACAAAGCTCTTGAACTAAGTCAAATTTAGGTTTCGTCCACGATATTTTTTTAATTAAGTTTTGTTTTTAATTAACATAAATCTATTTTTTTCTTTCTCCCACCTCCCCACCCCATTTAAAAATAAAACCAAAAAACCCAAAATCATTGTAACAAATGTGCCTATTCAAGCAAAATCTTTGGCTATGTCCAAAGTTATGTCTCATTCTGCACCCTAAGTCCATTACCTCTATGTCAGCAAGTAGATAACACGTTTTATTATCCATCCTTTGGAATATTGGATAGTCACTGAATTGAATGGAGTTCTTTCAAGCTTTAAAAAATTGTTTGTCTTTAAAGTTTTGTTACAGTATAAATCATTCTTCTGATTCTGCTCATTTTATTCTTTGTCAGCTTACACAAGTCTCCAAAATTGTACTTTCTTATATTGATGGTATAGCATAAATTGTTCTTTTGGTTCTGCTCACTTCACTGTCTCAGTTCCTATAAGTCTTTCAATGTCTTTGAAACTGTCTATTTCTTCATTCCTTACAGCACAAGTGCATTTATTCCATTATATTTATATATCACAATTTGTTCAACAATTCTCCAATTGATGAATTGCTCCTTAGTTTCCAGTTTATTTTTTTTTTTTGGTGAACACACACACACACACAAAGCTGTTATACATTTTTGTAAATATAGGACCTTTTCTTCTTTCTTTGATCTCTTTTGAATATAAGCCTAGAAAAGGTCAAAAGAAACATACCATTTAATAACTTTTTGTGTAAAATCCCACAGTATTTGGCTGTGCTTTGAGCTAAAACTTTTTTTTTGTTTGTCATTGCCATTGCTTGTTTTGGTTTTTATAATAGCCTTTCAGCTAAAATAATTTTTTTAATTGGGAGAAAGTTATTGTGGAAGAAAGGGAACCCTGGCTGGTTAGAAAGAAATATTGCTGACATACACCCCATCCAGTGGGAAAAACCTTTTTTAGAATATATAGTGACTTCCTTTTTTGGAATAAGGAGAAGGTTCTTATGAATCCAACAGAATTATTGAGATACATATTAGAAAAAAATTCCAAAAATACCAAAAGCACTGTTTGGCTCTTGTTATCTATAGAAGAGCTATATTGCCAATGCCCCCAAATGGCATTAAGCCATAGCTACAGGTCTTCACCACCAGCCCAGTACACAAGCCTAGGCAGATTAATTGATAAAGTTTGAGTGGGATATTGAAGCAACCCCAATAACTATTTGGATAAACAGGGCTGTCCACATACACAGATGTTCTAAAGATGATGACAGGAGGCATGAAGCCCATTGACCCATGATGTCCATGTTGGGTAGAAAGAAGACAAGTATATTCTCTACCACATTTAACTTTGGGTGTGGCTTTTAAAACATTGGATAAAGAAAGAAGATTAAGTCTACAAAGGTTTTAGTAAAATTATACCAGAACATCTGGGACCAAGGTTGCAAGGGCCCTTCTGCCCCACAAAATTCAGAATACCCCTGAAAGTTCCCAGCCCCACTTAGTTATTTGAAGCCACACAAGTCTTTGTGTCTAGATTTGAGGGTTTGTTGGAACAAGTTCCTGTAGGTCAAGGTTCACATAGAGTTGAGGCTATCTTAGCTGAAAGACTCTGGAAGAACTGGAAGTCATGTACTTGAGTTACTATAGCATAGAACGGGAGGAGCCACCAAATATATAATAATAATAATATTATTATTATTATTATTGACTTCTAAATACTGGCAGCCAAGTCACAATTATACCAGGGGACATTCAAATGTTTTGTAAGGGTGTCATTGTTTCTATTAAGGATTTTGAAAGATAAACTACCAAAGGAAATATACTCAGATGAAAGTGGGTAGAAAATCCCCAATTTGTGCCCCAGTTGTGATGGTTGATCAGAGGAAGCATATTGGGGACACAGTGATTATGAGTTCTTGGGAGTCTATACCTGTCCAGGCACATATAAAAGTTTCTATGCTAGTTATTGTGGACGAGAATAAAATGGAAGCCTTCCGAATGGCCTGAACCATCCCTTGTATTTAATATTAAAAAATGTCAAGTTCCAAGACGGATGGAGGAGTAAAATATTTCCTCCCTAATAATGAAGATGAAGGTGATTTGAAGTAGTTATATGAATTCTCCTTAAAATAACCCTATGTGGCCAGTGAAGAAGGGGAACTGGCACCTTGGGGTTGAATAAAGGAGTTATGCCAATTGTTATAGCTGTTCTTAATCTTGTTAGCATGGCTCCAGGTGAATGGTAAAAAGTTATTGATCTCACCAATATTTTTTTTTTTCCCTATCCCTGTGGCTGAGTCTGCTTTTATTCATCCTCCCCCAGGATTGTTTTATTTGCCTCCTTATTGTTACAGTTTAGTGGGCAGAGACCTAAATAAGCTCTACTTCCTGAGGGCACAGATGTCCACCATTATATCAAACATGTAATGCTGACTGGGCCGGTTAAGGACACAGTGGCAGAAGCCTGAGATCAGATAATGGCTCATGTGAGATATGTAGGTTGGGAGATCAGCCCAAAGAAAATAGGAATAACCTAGAAGGGTAGGGAGAACCTAAAAGATTCTAGATGTAGACTATAATAAGCTAGTGGTACTTGCTCCCCCATGGATTAAGAAGGAAGCTCAAAAAAAGGTTTATTGGAATCACTTGGTTTTAGAGATCCTACATTCAACACCTAGATTTTTAAATGGGTCTTCTTTACTAAGTTACGCTAAGACTGCCTCTTCTGAGTGGGGACTGGAACGGGCAATAGCCCTGGAAATTTAAAACAGACTGTCCATCAGTCTCTCCCCCTGGGCCTTTATGATCCTGTGGGGCCTGTGTTCCTGGAAGTCTCTGTTCATAAGGATCAGGCCTAGTAGGGTCTTTGGTAGGTATCTGGGGTAGCAGGTTTACCAAGCTTCTAGAGCTCTAAACTCCCAGAAGTATCCATTGAATATTAAAGAAACAATTGTTTTCATGTCATCTGGCACAGATTGCTACTAAAATGAAGACACAGGGCTACATGATTGTCCTTCATCCAGAACTGTCCATCACTAGGTGATTAATGTAAGGTAGCTCCTCTAACAAGATAGGTGGAACACAAGGGGCTTCCACTGTCAAATGGAAAAGATGCATATAAAATCATGTTTGTTCAGTGAAAACAGCACCAGCCCTGGAGTCAGAAGGACCTGAGTTCAAATCTGACCACAGACACATAACACTCTCTAGCTGTGACTCTGGACAAGTCACTTAACCCCAATTGCCTCACCAAAAAAAAAAAAAAAAAATTTCTAACCTCTTAATGGGGCAGCTAGGTGGCGAAGTGGATAGAGTACTGAAGTCAGGAGGACCTGTGTTCAAATCCGCCCTCAGACCAAACATTTGACACTTACTAGCTATGTGACCTTGGGCAAGTCACTTAACCCCAATTGCCTTTAAAAATAAATCATGTTTGCGAGGGCCCCTCAGCCATTAAGGGCCTTTATGAACAAGTTATGACATTTCTAGAGGCTAGGATTTCCAGTCTCAGTCTGAATGCTTTACCCACTTCCCCCAGCACAATGAGCTTAGATCTGTGGACCTAGCTCTTGAAAACAAGTTTGCTTACTTTACTGATGGTTCTTCCTATTTGAGAAAAGTATATGCAACTGGATTTTGGAATCTATTAATCCAATGACTAGGAATATCCTGAGGGATGGGGATCCTGACAAGTCTTCCCAGTGAGCTAAACTGTAAGCTGCATGGCTGTTCTGCAAGACATTTGAAGGATGAAGCAGATAAAATGAACATACCTATTCTCGAGTGGTAGCTACGGGTTTGGCTAAGTGGTCTGGGAGCACTATCCCTTGATTGGGTTCTTAAATTAGAAGAGATTTTGGCTGATGGGTTTGGGATCAATGAATGGGTGACAGTATGAGATGAATCCTAAAATCAACTTGGGCCCCCAGATGGGCTGCATACAAAAGGCCTGTGACCTCTTAGCTGTTTTAATTCAGGTGATCCAGACCTGTGATGGGGATTGATGACAATGTTGGGAACATTTATTTGGTGGACCTGATATTCTTGGTATTGTCCCTGGCTATCATAATTATTTCATTCCCAAATTTTTTTGAACTACTACTGACATAATTTTTTACTAGGATAAACTAATTATTTACATTGTTATAGATTTTTATTTTATGCACCTTCTACAGTTTCTAGGGCTGTTTTGAAATTGCTTTAATGGGGCAACTAAGTGGACAGTGGATAGAGCATTGGCCTTGAAATCAGGACCCGAGTTCAAATCTGGCCTCAGACACTGGACACTTACTAGCTGTGTGACCCTGGGCAAGTCACTTAATCTAGATTGCCTCGCAAAAAGAAAGAAATTGCTTTAATGGTGAAAGCTCTCCCAGAAAATGTTTGGGATTTTTTTTTTTCTCCAAAGGCTGAGTTGTAATGGGAATTTGGGTGAACTCCTGGGGCTATTGCAGCTATGATAGCCACAGCCTGTCCTCTGCTTTGCACTTTGGTTTAGCCATACCTAGTACTTTGCAGGCCTGGTGGTGGGAACTACAAAGGAACTGGCCTGGGGAAGGTTGTCAGAAATGTATTCTTAAACTCAAACTGCATAAAGGAGTATCCTTCAGTTCCTACTGTGATAGTGCAGGGGACTAACTGGCTAGGCCCCTGAGGTAAGCAAGCATCTGCTATTACTCACAGTCTGGTTTGAAAAGAAACCATATACAAGGAGAGGGGGCCAAGGGAATGACTAGAGAGAAAAGATACACCCCTAAGTAACCTAGACCACAAAAGGTTGGCAGAGTAAAAGAGACTGGCAGTTCTGCAAGCCTACTCACCGGCCCAGTAAAAATCAACCACAATGGTTACAAATGCACTAATAGGATCGTATATCTAGAACTCAAAGAGATGTGTTTCTGGCCCACTGGAATTCACCACCATACCTCAGCTGCCTTCTCACCCTGGAACATTGCTTGGCCTTACTAGCCCCTTTTTCCCCATTGGCGAGTTCCTCCCAGCTTCCCTTCACCTTACATTTTAAATAAGGACCCACACCAACCAGGTTCACTCCTGACTCTCTGGAATCTGTTCCCTCTCCTTTTCTTTTTGTATCTCTAACACTTAGCACTGTGCCTCACACATTTTAAACACTTAATAAATGCTTCTTACTTTGCCTTGCCTTCCCCGGATCCTAAGGGTAAGGTGGTATTTTAGAATTTTTGCCACCAATAATAAGGACTTCATTCTGTAAGAGTTTGTAGTTGTAGTGGGAACTAGAAAAATAGGAAAAACTAGTTTTTCACCATCTTTGCCATTTCTGTTAATGGCTATCCCCTGCAGAATATACTCTCTGCCCTAAGGTTAACTTCTTATTCTTCCTTCTCCCTGCTCACCAGGCTTTCTCAGGACTCTTATGACAACTAGGACATGCTCCCATGGGATTATGTTCACAAGAACAGCACAGGATGAGGCTATATTTATAGAATCACAGCATATCAGAGCTAGAGAGACTTCAGAGATTATGCAGGTCAATCCTCTTATTTCACAGATAAGGAAATGGAGCTCTAAGGAGGAAAGGCACTATAAAATTGTGGGAAACTGACAAAAGTGCTATACAGATAAAACATAATGTGATGATAAAGATTTAGTGCTCAAGGAAATGTGTTCTCTGAATTGGTCCCTAAATTCTGGAAGATGCCAACGGGGACAATAATTAAAGAAGGCAGTTTACGTACTTCAGTTCATAATCAGTTGATTAGTAATTGGAAGGGATCATTGGGACTGTTTACTTACTTTTCCCCAGGAGCCTGGTCACAACTTACATGTTAAATAAATCTGATATAACATTAACTTTGGGCTCCCAGAGGTCTGAGGCACAAGAGTTTCTGTAGCATATGATCTACCAGACCAGCTCAGCCTGGTAATACCTTAGTCCTGTATTGCCTTTTCTACTTACATCTCTCCTATAGCCCTAAAATTTCCTCAGGTGGCTGAGTCTTTCTTCAATACTTCTCTTTTCAACAATTTACATATCTCTAGTCTTTCCTTACCTATTGCTATGAAGGGCATTATAATTTAATGAGTTAGTTGAAGTCTGATGGATGGTACTTTGTTGGACAAAGAAATGTGTATGCAGTTTCCAAGTAGGAAAAGCTACTCAACTGTAGTAGTAGTCTAAGGGTAAGTTTTAATGACAATCTCACAGGACTTCAGTAATTGACAGGAATTGATTATATGCACAAAACCACCTAAAAGAGAAAGATGTGTGATTTTAACAGCACTGTTTATACTAACATGATAGAATCATTCACCAAAGGAAAATGTCTTGGCTGAATAAGAGTTGTCAATTCTTAATATTTTGTGAAAAGTTGTCTGAGTAACAAATTTAACATGTTTAGTTTGTTTGAAATGGTTTCACACTAAAGAGAATTGCTGGGAAAACACGTTCTATGGGAAACAAGTATTCAAAGGCTGTCCAGAATATTCCTGAGAGCAACTCAAAAGGGAGATGTGTATTGCCCAACGATGTCGCATGCTGGGAATGAGTTTCAAAAATCCCAAGGACATGTCAAGATCTTTCTAGCACTAGAGGTCAAAGGACATAAGATAACAAAGATGTTGTTGTAGTTCAGTTGGTATAGTTTTTCACCAGGTAGGGCACCAGAATACTGCTATAACTTAGTTTCTAAGACCAAACATAAGAATCCATAAACATATCTGATAAAGTGGTAAATGGGAAATCCTGGGTTGCAGATGCAAATGGGGACTCCTCTGATTCTGATACCACTGTGGTGCAGGCCCTCATTTCTCTCCCTGCTGGCGCTGCCGCCCCCCCCCCCACCCCCCCGGCCCAGACTGTTTAAATGGCCTGCTGGGTTAATCTACCTGCCACAAGTCTTTCTCTCCTCATTCTAGGATATCTTCCATTCAACCACCAAAATTATTTTCCTTAAGTCAGTCCAACCACGTCACCTCTCTATTCAATAAGCTTCAGTGGCTCCCTATCACCTCCAGGATCAATATAAAATCCTGCTTGGCATTCAAAGACCTTCAAAATCTAATTCCTTCCACCCACCCACCTTTCCAGTCTTCTCACATCCTACACCCTCCCCCAAATGTACTTCAATCCAGAAAAGACTTCTTTGCAGGTCCCCAAGCAAAACATTCCACTCAACTCCAAGCATTTTCTCTGGCTGTTCCACATGCCTGGAACACTTCTTCCTCACCTATACCCCCTGCCTTCCCTGGCTACCTTCAAGTCCCAGCTAAAATTCCACCTTCTACAGAAAATGTTTTAATTCTACTGCCTTCTCTTTGTTGATTATTTACTATTTATCCTGTATGCAGCTTTTTTTGGTTACATAGTTGTTTGCATGCATGCTATTTCCCAATCAGATTGTAAATTCCTCAAGAGCACAGATTATCTTTGCCTTTCTTTGTATCCAAAACTTAGCAAGAGTGCCTTAAATTCTTCTCAACTGGCTGACTATGCTAAAGGTGAATTTTTGAGCACCCAGATCAGTTAGAAATTATTTTTCCAATTTCACCCAAAGATGGTAGATGTCCACCTATCTTCACATGATAGATAGCCTCCTTATTGGGTGCCTTTTAAATGCCACACTGTCTTTCTGACAAGTAGTTTAGAAAGCTGATTCAGGAGAATAGCCACATCAGAATTAATACATGGTTAGAGATATGACTGAGGCTGATTGATAGGGTGTCTTGGAGGGGCAGGTCTCTGAAGATTTCAAGTAATAAATATCAGTGGTAATTTTCCAAAATTACAAGGTTTCCAGTGTACACAGCACTGTAATAATCTAATAAGGAGAAAGCCCAGCCTATGTACCATCATGAAAATTCAGTTATTACTTTTTCACCATCTAGTGGCAGAAACCAAATACTACTTTAAGCAAAAAAAAATATATATCACTTCACTTTTACTGGCAACAAGATTAAAAAAATTTTTTTTTTGTGCTGCCTCCACAATCCAGTTAAAGATGAAAACAAAATTGAATTAAAATGCAAAATGACTTGACAAGTCATCTCACAAAAAAAAATTAATCTTAATGAGTAGATTTATAAATGCACAGTCTATCCCTTACCTCATTCTTGTCCCACATTGACTAGGGTTTTCCCAAGTGAGACTGAGTTGAATGATAGCATCGGCTGACTGATCAACAGAGTCCCTTTGGTTATCTGGCTGGCTACATCAACCTCAGGAAGATAAAGGCTTGAAAAAGAGGAACGCTGCCAAACAGTCCTTAATTTGCAGCAGAATGATTTGGCAAATCAGTGTAACAGTGGAAAGAGCATTGACCCCTCAGGACATCTGGTTTCGAGTCCCTACTACATCTCATATTAGTTGAGACCTATCACTATCTCTCTGGGATTCAGCTGCCTTGCCCTTAAAAAAAGGGTATTACTAGCCTAACCTGCCTAGGCAGGGAAGCTGGACTGATGATCTCTTTAAGTCTTTATAAGATCCGTGATCCTACACTCAAACTAAAACTTTTGAGTAAAATTGTTTTCATTTGTAACCTAGCAACATGAAGGACCACCCAAAGTATAAGCAGAACTTAAGTTTATGAAGTATAAATTTGTCAAAATTAAATGTGGTACTTGAGTGTTTGGAGTTTACTTTTTCCTTAGGAGAAAAGAAAGGGTGGAAAAGGTCAGTATGTTTCAGTTTAAATTGAAAAAGCTATTTGCCACCATTATCCTAATAGAGGTTCTTTCACATTACCACAGTCACAAGGGAAAACAATACTATTAATCACAAATTCTGTTTACTTTGGCTATCATGATGAGCTCAAGAGGCTCAAACAGGGAAAACTCTGAGTGCAGATTTGGGGCATAGCATGTAATATACAAAACAGTACAAACTGTTTCACAGGTGGGAAGGCAATACAACATGTGAGAAAGGGTGTCAGATTGGGAGCTGAGACATAGCTTCAAATCTCAGTTTGGCCACTAATTTACTATGTGGCAGAGGACAAGTTACCTCCCCTCTCTAGGGAAGTTTCCTTATCTACAGAAAGAGACTGGACTAGATCTTGAAAGTTGCTTTGGATATGGAATTATCTTGTGGTAATCTAATGTATATAAGGAAATTTAAACTGGGGTAAGGAAAATTATAAGGAACACCTATAACAATGGTAAAAGAAATTTGGTTGCTTAGATGATGACCGCAAACCTCACTGGTACCTCCCACACAAAATGGAAGAGGCAAGAGGAAGTGCCAGCTGAGAGACACTTGGTTATAGGTATAATTCAATAAACTCACTAAAAGCATGGCATAGATGAATATTAAAAATGTAATGAAGGAAAAAAGAAAATTGATAAAAAAATGACAAAACTGCTGCTGGAGCATTTAGATACAGCTGAACTCTCCCTGAACCCATATCGCCACTTACTCTAATGCTTTATTCCAAAGACAATTATTTGCAATCACATTCGAAATAAAACAGTAATTGCTGCACAATATCAGGAATAAGACTGAATATAACCCAAGGAAGAAAGGTAAATACAATGCTAGAAAAAAAATTTTTAAGCTGGAAAGTAAACTCAGAGTTTCACTCATCTTTAACCCATAGCTAAAGTTCACCTCACAATTGTGGTCTAAGAATCCAATTGTTTCCTAGAACAAACAGGCTCACATAACAATTAATAGTGGATCACAGAAAATCTATGGTTGTGATCTTTAAAGGGCTCAGCTTTTTTTTTCTCCCACCTATCCCAATAAGCTAGCTACTATTTATCAGAAGAATTCTTGCTGTTGTTGAAATTAAAGACTAAGAATGTAGCAGATTTATTAGCAAGCACATAACTAGTATAAATAAGGAGAAATTATATTTCCTATACACCTTGAAAGAAAGAAGCCCCAACTCTAGGTTCATCCTTTAATTTCCTGCCCTTACCACTTCAACTTTAATTTTACACAAATGGTTGAGGGCTGGGGAAAAGAGGAGGAAAGAAGGAAGACAAAAGAGTCTTGACTCACCACTTTAAAAAAAAAGAAAAGAAATGGATACCCCTAACTACTTTATGATGGTCTCAACTGCCTGTCTTGAAAATGTAATGAGAAACTGTGGTGAAGAACACAACTTAGGATAACTATTCATAAAGCACTTTTGTGAACCATGAAGCTCTCCACAATAAAACTAGCTAACATTTAGATAACACTATGTCCAAGCACTGTGATAAATGCTTTACAATTATTATTTCATTTGATCCTCACAATAATCCTGGTAGGTAGGTACTATCATCCTTATTTTACAATTGAAGAAACTAAGAGAAACAGAGGTTGTGATTTGCCCAGGGTCACACTGCTAGTAAATATCTGAGACTGAATTTGAACTCTGATCTTCCTGACTCCAGGACCCACTCTACCTACTGTAGTATATATAACTAATACATAGATACAACTATATCCAGTGTAAAAGAGAAACAGTAGTTACAAAGTATGAGCTGCTTTAGTCCATCCTGAGGTCCCTCTTTTCCGATTTCTTCTACAAGAATAGCACATCCTGAATGATCAACAAAAAGGCAATATAGCGGACTAGGAAGACCAACAGATTTCTAATCAGTTTTGAGGTACACTGTAGAAGCTAGTACCACATCTGCTTTGGTCCTCAAAGTAAATCCCCCAGGTCTAGGGAGTCATTGTCATATGGATGTTGGGAACTGGGTACAGAAGCTATTTCTTTTGTGATTATTTTGTAATCACAGACTGCCTATAGCTATCTCTACTTTCTTACATCCCACTCAATTCTCAACCTCAAATCCTGCTCTCAGGTCACTGAAGACCTCTTTATTGCTAAATCCAATGACCTTTTTTTTTTGTCCTCCACCCTTTTTGACCTCTGCAGCATTTAACATCGTTAGCCAACCCCCTTCTGGATATTTTCTCCTCAGGTTTTTGGATACTGCTCTGCTATGATTTTCCCTTACTAAAGCTTCTCGGTCTCCCTTTGCAAGATTTTCACTCATTAAACTGGGCTTCCCTTATTTGTAAAATGAGTAGGCTGGACTAGATTACCCCCAAGGTCCCTCCCAACTTTAAATCTATGTATGACCTAGGCTCAAATTCCATGTCAAACTCAATTTCCATGTCAAATCACTTATTAATCCTGTGATCTTGGGCAAATCACTTAACCTCTTATCCTGAAATTGTCTGCAAAAAAAAAAAAAGCATTATTTGCTTTATCTTGGGCAAATCACTTTAGGAACCTGTGGCTCAGAGAAGTTATCTATGAGGATGACTTGAACTTTAACCACGTTATTTTAAGGAATGAACTTTGGAAACTGTAAAGTACTACAAATAAATACAAACTATTATTAGCTTGGAATGGTAAATCTATTTTCTGAAACTTAAAGGTGAATCATAAACATTCTGAATACAACTCCCTTGATAATGAATGTTTATACGTTTGGATGTCAAGGCATTTAAAAAAGTGAAAATTTGAGACACTTAACCTCTCCTTTCTGGAGGAAATACAATGGGTCACAACTCTGAAATCTGACCCAGGAGTTTAAGCTGCCTTGATTGGTTAAGTACAAACTCACCTAACCCACTACAGCTGCTTCCCAAACAATGTTTCACCTCTCGTTCTTTTAGAAATCCTCAGCCTCCTACTCATCCACCCCTAATCTTTGATCTGGGAAATTTAATCAATACTAGCATTGCTTCTGAAAAAAAGTCATGATAATCAATTGCCTGCTGGCTCTACTCAAAATCCTTACAACACTGCCTAGATCAAAATCCTCTCCCATGGCCACTATTTCCCTACATGTTTTCTCCCCATCAGAATGTAAGCAGGATCCTCAAGGGCAGGGACTGTCACTTTATATTTATATCCTTATTGCCTAGCACAGTGAATGGTACACATAAAGTGCAATGTTTTTTATCCATTCACTCAATGCATTTCAAAGTTAGTAATGAAAACTGATTTTAAGTCTGATTTTACCCAATCATCATGGGAAATTTAAAGTTATAATTTTTCCCAACTGATAACTAGATGTAAGTCATAAGATTTTTTTAAACAATTGTTTTAGGAATTCGTAGGTTCTAGTCCTGTTTTCAAATGGCACCACTGCAAACTCTTCTGTTTTACTTTTTTCAAACTCTGCAGCTATTCCTTTAGGATCACAGCCTATTTTGGATGATGTAGAATTCTTTTTCTGTTCAAAACAGTTATTGAACCAATCTCCACACTCGACAACATTAGCATCAGGATCAGTGTAAAGTTAATCCTGACCCTAGACAAATTAGATGACCCTTTGTTTAGAGTAACGGAGCAAATACTAATTCAAGAGGAGTAATTTACCAAGAATGGCCAATGAGCCCAAATCCAAGCATTCACCAGCAAGTCAGGGAAGAGGGGAAAAAAGGCATTAATGAATAAAAAATAGTTCTCTGAAATCCCAAAGATGGGAGGTATGAGTAGTAGCTGAAATACATAGTGGAGCCAAATTTAACTACAAAAATACAGGGAAAGTGCTTCCAAGCAGGTTGAAACAGGAGGAGAATTTGGAGTTAAAACATTAATAAAAAAGAATAAAAAGAAAAATTAAAAGTAAAATGCAAAAATGGGTCAAACAAAAATTTTGAGCAAATTAAGGAAATCAAATGCAAATAAGAAAAAAAGGTATATATTACACAGAAAGCCAAATTATACCAGATGTGTCAGTCCATTTCTCCAATTTCTTCGTTTTTACTGTTGTTTTATATGGAAGCACATACAGTGCAGATGAATTTGTATAACCAGAAAGGGAGTAAAAAATCTGTAAAGTGATGGATTTGAGAGTCAGGAGACTGATTCATGCTGTCAAATCCCACCTTTGATACTTACTAACAAATACACGAGAGGTAATCCTGGGCAATTCATACAGCCTCTTGCAGCCTATTTCCTCACCTATAAAATATGTAGTACCCATCTCACAGAGTTATGAGGATCAAATGAATGTGTTAAGAATTCTCTGTGAATGCCGGTACTTGTAAAACTTAAACTATGAGGATCTTTTTCTTGGGCTTCAAGACTTTATCTCTGCAATGAATTGTCACAGACTAGAAAAATAAGGGTGGTAAATAAAAATATAAAATCAGAACAATCTGAGCTAAAAAAGCCCACCAAACTCAAACTTTGAAAAGAGCAAAGAAACATCAGCAGTTAAACAGGAACCAAATGACCTGCTCAACTGAGAATAATAAACAATTTCAAAATGTAGTTTTGATAACAAATCAGGTACAAAAAAGCAAATGAACATTTAGAAAACAAGGGGGAAATTATTTAAAAAAGCATATTTATGAAACAACAGTTTCATAAATGGAGTGATCTAAAATAACAATAAAATTTTCTAATGTTTTAGGACACTACGATTTGTGAAAACATTACTAAGCTATTTACAAGTACATTTTTTTTTAATGCGATAAAGAGAAGCTTCAAGGACTTGCAGTAGATATCCGCTACAATTATTCTGGTTCACTGACTGACCTTCAAGTTGACTTCTTAAAAGGATGTGATTTTCATCATTTCATTTCTGACTCATAATCCTCAGCTCTTCTTCATATGGTCATGCAGGTTACTGTCAGCTCACTGTCAGGATTAGTGTCTTTAAGACACTAATTCATAGAACTAAGAGTAAAAGGAGAAATCCATACTTTTCTAATGAGAATGTAGTGGGGAGAACAGTGTAGGGAGATTTATATTTGTATAAGCCAATCTGGTTTCCTACTACTATTCTCATCTCGTTTATACATGTAAATGATGCTACTATATGCCTTTAGCGAGTATTTTAAGATCTAATTTAACTTGTATTATATCTCTTTCTCATTAAATCCTTTGTCATTGAGAACTGTTAAAAATCTACTTAAAATTAATTTCAATAAAAATGAATTTTTTTGCTTTTTGGTGAGGCAATTGGGGTTAAATGACTTGCTCAGGGTCACACAGCTAGTATAAAAATGAATTTTCAATAATTTCCATTTCAATAATTGATACATTGCATTCCTTTTTCTTCCCTCCAATTATTCCTTTAGGTTCACTAGCTTCCACATTTAAACATACCTAGAAGTTTTAAATGGCATGGTCAAGGAATCCATAATTCTAACACAGTACCTACCACTCCCCACCTCCTACCCTGACGAAAGCATATCTCATACTTCTATGACTTAGCTGATAAGCTTTAAGAGTTGATATGGTTGTTAAGTTCATTACTCTGTAGCCAACATGGAGAAAAACCTCTCCAAACTTACATAGATTCTGTCACAAAAGGAATACAGTCTATCACAGCGACTATATTCAAAGCTTTTCCAATTTAGTAGGACCTGCTCAATTGGCACGTCTTTTAGATCCCAGGGTCACTAACATGTCACACTGAGACATTGGATTAGAATACCCTAATAAGGGAAAATATATGTGTGGATGTATACATACATGCACATACTCATGTATCCATATATAAGCAAAATACAGAACACAGACACATGTATATGTGTACATATATATACACACAACATATATAATATATAGTTTGTTATATTTTAAGTCTGTTATGTTTTAAGTGAGATATAGAAAGAGACAGAGGGTATATACATACACACATTAAAAAGTCAACATAATTATTATTGTGGTTGTCATTCTGTGATTTATAGAATGTGATAAAATACCACTGGGGTAGAACTATAAAAATGAAGGAGTAGCATCTTTGTCTCAACTGCAAAGGTGCCATTAGTAAATAAATAGTATGCTTCATTTTTAATCAGTGAGAGAATGCAAAAAGTTGTTAAAATGCTTTCTATTTTTATAGCTAGTAAATATGTAAAATTTAAGCAAGTCTTTATTTGAGGCAGTTGCTGTCATGCAATGTAGGAAAAAATTAATTGGTGTATTTTTTTCCTTCTATATATTTATCTTCAAAGGACTAAATGATATTGAAAATCAGTTCTCTCAATTTCACAATAGCTGCATTTTTCATGTGACAAAATTCACTTTACAACCAGCTTCAGACTCAGCACTAGAAACCTTTCAAAAGACTCAATGGCAGCACATTTACAAATATACTATTTATAATGAATGCAATTAATACAGAATGACTTATAAAAAAGGCAAGGCAATTTTTATATAGACATAAACAATCAACAGTACAAGTGAGATTAAAAGTACATTTTTTTTGTGGACTGTTTACACTTTGTTTAGCTTTTCACCACAACTGAATGTGGCCAAGAATTTTCCACAGTCTAAACTCTGTGCAGTCCTGGTTAAGACCTACACATCAGAAGATGCATTGATGTTTGCTGGAATAAAAGCCAAAACCATTAGATACTGTTTGTACATACTATCCTGTTTGTAATTGTTCTAACTGTGCCTTGTAAATTTGTCATGTTGTGCAAATGACTGCCAACTGTACATCTAATTAAAAGCAAGTTTTGACATGCATACTAAAGATACAACTGAGGTGCACTACTGACTATGCAAAAATACTTTGCTGCATTCAAATTGTTGAATTACTACAAGGAGACTTTGTAATCTGTGGTATGTTAAAAGGATACATTAATGTTCGAAGTCAGGAAATAGAGGATAACTCATGAGAATTAAGATTATTTGATGACACGGTTCATAATTTTTGTAATTAAAATTTATATTGAAAAAAGTAGGTACTTTGAGGAGTAACCTGAAACACTCCTCTTTACATTGTATTTTTAGATAACACAAAGTGAGGCTGAGGGGGTGAGAGGGTATCATATAAGTGCTTACCAGCTGGAACAGATTTGCTGAGCCAGAAGTATTCCCCAAAATCATTAGAAGAAAATGATATATATGGCTGATGCAAATGCTACTCATATATTTAGCTTTCAAAAGTCTGAACATGCTAATTTCTATATAACACTGGCAAAGGTCAAAGGTGGACAAGACAGCACAGAAATCTAAAGGACATTCATTGAAGCACCAACTAGCCTACAATAAAACTTTCAAAATAGGATCATTTTTAGGTTTCCCATAACACATAACATGCTAAAAATGTCACTTACATAATCCTATTATCCAATCAATATTAGGATCGTTCTTCACAGAACAATCTGAGGCAGCATGGTGTAGTAGAAAGAGCCCTGGACTTGGAGTCAGAAGACCTGGGTTTGAGTTCTGGCTCTGACATTTACTAGCTGTTTGACCCTGGGTAAATTACTTAACCTAAGTCTCAATTTCCTCATCTTTAAAGGGTGATGATAAAACCTGCACTACCTACTTAGCTCACATGATTGTTGTGAAGAAAGTACTTTGAAAACCTTAAAACATTTTATATATAAATGTGAGCTATTATTATTAGTGATATAGCGATGACTAGGCTTTTAAAGTTATTCTTCTTCATCCTTCAGTAGGAAGTGGGAAGAAAAGTGTCCTTTTTTCCCTCCAAGCCACCACTATTGTCCTACTCTGAGATATTTCTTGGTTATAATTGGTTTGTTCAGATTAATTTCATTTAGTAAGACGTTAAATGTATGTGAGATAACACTAACGTTAAGAAAAAGTTTTTCTTTTTCTTTCTTGGGTAGTAGTCAAGTCTTATTTAAATAAATTTTAAATCCAGTAAAACTGACTTCATATACACTTATGTGTATGTGTGCATATATACATACATATATGTGCATATACACATACACACACATATAAATTATCTTTTCTATTTATTTTTGTGTTTTTAATAATTCATGATTTCCCCCTCATAATTACTGTTATCAAGATCACACCACACTATATTCACTAATTCACTAATATTGACTTTATTACCTATGATAAAGACTATAAATTTTTAACTCTCAGGGTTACTTCCCTGAATTCCAGATGAATACCATGATTTTCTTACATTCAGAATATAGATTCTTGCATCACTGAAGATTGTCACCCTTCTTAATCTCCACTAATTGACTCCAGAGGAAGTATCTATCATAAGATCAGAGCAATACTGAAATGGAAAGTTATAACTAAGGCATCTGGTTCATTAATTTATTACTCATTCTGGTAGAAAGAAATATTTTATCTTATTTTGCCTAGCAATATCAATTCCTTCTCTTGACTATTTTGAATTGTACTGCTTGCTTCTCCATTGTGAATCTGATCACGAACTATTTGTACAGATAAGCAAAAGTAGTCTGCCAGCTGAAATGTGGCACAATACACAGACTAAAAACCAAAGGGATGCACATAATGGAGGATTTGAAAAACTAGGTACACTTTGCCACAGAGCAGTTTATCCATTTTAACTGATTCAAAATACACAGTGGGATAAATTAGACATATGCAAGTGAACTATTAAAGATCATTCCAATTACAGTATCCAACCTTTAATATTACAATTACAACAACGCATTTTATGCGTATTTTTTTCTTCCTAGAGCTTCTACTTCATATTGGTTTTATTTGTATTCTTAATTTCCACAAAACTCTTTAGTATTTCCCCTTTTTACTGCAGGAAAATAACCACTTGGGAGACACACAGACAGACATACACACATACGTAACACCTCCTTATAGAGTAAATAGCATTGCCATTTAGCTACCATACATTAAAAGAAGGAAAACTTTAAAAAAGGATCTGTTTCATACTGTAGTCTACATTTTTTGTTTTATTTATTCACAGGATAATGGAGAGACTGGTCATATTTTCTTTAAAAGAAAGCAGCAAGCATGTTATTTTAGGTAAACCAACTACTCATCCCATTGCAATTTCAGGAAGAGGGTCAGCTCTGATCATACATCATTTTAGCAGTACACCTTAGAAAGGTGAAAATTCAGATCAAGCTATTTACACATGAAACGTCTTGCTTAATGAGCATAGCCCAATTAAAGTTCATGCTTGTTTCTGGCTAGTAGAGGCAAAGAAATCCATGTGCTGTTTTATAAGGAGGTAGCCATTAGAAGACATTTGATTTATACTCATTAGAAGTCTCTACAATGGCCCTCATTTTCTCTTTCTCAGGTAGCTTCAGTACTACAATAAAACTGTTTATCTTTGCCCCATTGTAATAGATTAACAAACTAAAAAGGCATTCCCCTCATTAAAGCAAAGGAAAACCTATATTTTAAGAGATATGGGGCATCATTTTCATTTTAAAGAGTTATAATGATCACAAATCTTTCTAATTATTTTTCAGAAGTTAGATTATGGTCTTCAAAGTCCAAGTTTCAGCATTTTCATATTTTAATATCTTTATGCTAAGAAAAAAAAACCTTTTGCTTTAGTTAGAGCAGTAATAAACTAGTTCTTTTATAAACAAAATTTAAACTGAAAAGCCACAATAGATGGAAAAAGAGAGGAAAAAAAAGATATTACCTGGTAAAATCCAGTGACATCTACAATAGTTTTACAGCACATTTAAGCCCCTTAGGGTTTTATATCTCCACCTGCCTTTCATTTAAAAGTTCTTCCTTATGAAAATGTCAGATAAATAAGAAGAGTGATTCTAGCCTAAGGCAGTACAATCCTTAACTGTACTGAGTTTTGAGGGGAAAAAACAATACCATCTTACTCCCCTATCCCAATAATTGATAGATTTGTTCAAAATATACAATTCCCACTTAAATGGAAATGGTCAAATAGCAATCAACAATTTATATTCACTACAAAGGGGAGTTTTGGGATACCTACTGGAATGTAACTGCCCTTTTAGTCTCCATGATAATGCAAATAATTTATACTGGCACTACAAAAAAGAACAGTACTGTAGGAAATGTGTGCCACTTAGACAACACTGTTAGCCTTAATGCAATATGGAAAAAGAAAAGATATCAGAGAGTACATGCACAACTTACAGTATTTCCACTGAGCTATCAAAAGCTTCTTTGCACAACTCAACTTGTGCCTCTTGCAGTAACTATTAAGGGAAAGGGTGAAGTTAAAACAAATGATACATGATACTGAACTGAATTGTTTGAAGCAAGTGCCCCAAATATAGGGAAAAGTGCATTTAGTTCAGCAGCAACACAGCACAGTGTGAAGATATTGTGCTTCGATGCAGAAATTCCAGGATTGAAAGATGTACAAGGCAAGTCAAGATATAAAACCAGAGTACATTATTAAATAACCCTAAAACTTACATATATTGCAGTGTTTAAAAAGTAAGAGACATTCAATTCATTTCATTGTACAAGGATGGGGAGAAATCCTCAACATTGTTGATATCATTTATGTCATAATAAATACATATCTATATAGGATTGTATATTTTTACATAAACTGTGTGTGGATAAGATTTTCTTGCCAATCAAACTGTATTAGATTTTGTGTAACTGCAACTTCCCAAAACAGTAATTGCTCTTCACTGAACCAATTAGGTATTTCTTTCCTCCAATCTGAAAAGGTTATTTGTGCTAGAAAAGATGTCGTCTCCTTTCCTCTCCCCGAACCCTCCCCAAAGGCTCAGTTCAGATATGTTTTGCCTCACAAATGATCATTCAGAGAAGCATAATTACAAGAATTCAAGCATTTTGGCTGCATCTTTTCAGTTTACCAGTTATTTCATTGAGCAAATCTTTTTGTATATAAACTAGCTGATACAAATTCTTCAGCGGAAGCATATAAATTCTAGTTATGATTGATTAAAACAGAGCAAATCAAAACAAATAAAAAAATCCAGTGATTTACTCTGACTGTAAACAATATATAAAAAACCATTTCTGTTTCAAATCTCAAAATAAGTTAAAGAAAAATTCTATCTTTAGGGCGTATGACATTACAGGGTTCTGACAAGGAGAAGGGAAAAATGAAGATGAAAAGTTGCAACAAATATTTTACATTATTTTTCCTAATAGAAAGTCTATCTAACAATACTATTTTTATCCCTTAAATTTAATAATTTTTTAAATTTGTTGGCAAATGTATTAAGTGAACTGGTATTACATATGACTCAACAGACAAAAATCCATCAAATTCAGCAAAGAAAACTCAAACAAGCATTTTGTACAGAATAAAAAAAATCTAAATGGCTATGATTCCTCTATTAGCAGAAACACATAATGCAGTCTTAATAAATCTGCCATATATATATCAATATCTACAAACAGAGATACAGATATAGATATGAGACAACATTAATGCAGTTTATATTTTGTACAGTGTATGGGACCAACTGATATGCATCAGACCATGGCACGATATGGACCTTGCATCTTTAGAAACTGAATGATGAAAGATGGTCCTCCTGCAACAATCTGAGGTGGAAGGTGACTGAGGGGACAGTTCTCAATACTCATGATTGACAGTTTGCTGCAGAGAGCCAACTCAAAAGGAAGGCCGTGAAGGTTAGGGTTGTCATTCAAATATAGCTCTTCGAGGTTCTCCAGTGTACCTGAATAGAATGAATCAATAATTATTTAATGCCTGGCAAATAGGAGGCACATAATAAAGAGATGATTGTTGTCTGAAGTGTACGTCTGCCTGTACATTCATTCCTCCCAGCCTCTTCTGAGAATACTCCTTAACTTCTTACAGTACAGCATCAAGAGACCCTTCTTGGAGCTGCCTCTCACAATTTCTCTATGTATCATATCAATACGACCAGTTTATAAATGTTCACTAATTTTGTCAAAATATTAAGCTAGGTATCCATGGCCATTAAGCCACAATCAAGCCACTGAGCTTTAGTTCATTTCTTTGGGCTCTCCTGGGGGTCTTCTTATGAGGACCCAAATGTCCACTGGATATTTAAACATATTAGAAATTTTTATGTTACCCTTCCATCTTCTAAATTCTCAAATTTTGCATTCTTTACTAAACGGCCCCATTTTAAGGCCACTGAGGCACCACAGGGTAGCGGATAGAATAGTGGGTCTACGTGTCCTCAGGTTCAAGTCTCTAACACACCACTTAATAGCCAAATGATCTTCAAGCAAGTCACAACTTCTGTAATCCTCAGTTTTGCATTCTGAAAAGTAGAAACACAACTTGCCCCATCCCATTTCATGCCATTACTGTGAGACCCAAAGGATAATATAAGAATTCACTCTTAAAATAATAAATAATCATAAAAATAAAAGCTTTCATTAACAATTACCATAGTATCCCATAAGGAAATGACTTTTTGGCTTTTGAGTCAAGAAATATTTCCCACAAATGTTTGCCTTAAATTAAGGGCAAATAATTTTTTTTTTAAATTAAGATTATATGTAATCTCTGTCAGGAATATTAAATATCTTAGAAATATTTATTTCACAGATAATCTTGTGTCCTTTCAAAGTACTAATACCATTAAGGATGGTACAAAGAAGGTTAGCTAAATCTTGGTAATTACAACACTAACATTATTAGTTATATTAGTTTACAAATAAAGGTTCATAATACTGAGCTATAAATACTACTCTACCACATATGACCAAGTTTGTTTAGTACAAAGTTAACGATCAGAAACTATTTCATACCAATTTCCTCAGGAAGATGGGCAAGAAGGTTCTCTCCAAGGCCAAGATGTGTAAGATTGGTAAGGTGACCAATTCCTCTGGGAAGATTATTCAACTGGTTGTTCGTCAGGACTAATTTCTGAAGGATTAATCATTTTTAAAAACAGAGTGTTACATATTTCTCCTATGGCAAAGGGACACTTTAGAATACATACCTGCTAAATTAACAAAATAGGTTCTTCCAGAAGAACATTTATAGAAAATACAACAGGACTACATTAAACCTTTACAAAAGCTGTGAATTGTTCTCATTCAGAAAAATAGAAAGCATCCACTTATTTAGGATTATTTTATAAATTAATCTTTTTGAATACAGAAAATAAAATAGGCTCCAGATCCCAGCCACCGTCATAGACCTCAGCTCCTAGGCCATTTTAGGACCAAAGTCTGGAATGACAGCCAAGGCAGAAGTTGATTTGATTTACATACAGACATAAATGTGGCTTTATGGCGGCCTCAGGGTATTTTCCTTGCCTGTGAGCTAGACTCCAGCTTTGGATGACTATTGAGGGCATGAGGGGAGCCACTGCTGCCCAAAGAACTAGGAGAACACCCCACCTGACTATTCTATATTCATGAATTATTAGCACCCACTCTTTACACCAAAACCAATGGAACACTTCCTAATATCACCAAGCAGGACACCAAATATGGTGACCCAAAGCACTTGACCACTTTCGACATACAAAGAATACAAGTCACTAAAAGTCCCACTAGGACACTAGTAAAACTAGGTAGCAAAACGCTTCCCCCCTCCTCGTCTAGGTATTTTACTTCTCACAGGGGTACTGAGGTACATTTGCTTCTTTCCTTTTCTTTGAATTTCAAGTGAGGCATGATTACAGTGAAATGTTGAAGGTTACAGAATAAGTTGTGATCTATGTTTTTTACTTGTCCTTGACACATTGCCCTGAACTTAGGTATCTAGAGAATGTTGATTTGAATTAACAGACTAGCTGAGCCCTCAGATTCTTCATCCCTATGATTCAATGATGATGAAACTGATTCAAGATACAGGCCAAATTCAAGAGAGGAAAGTATAAACCAAGGGCATATAACATTATTATATCATTTTACCTGCAAATCTTTAAGGTAAGCAATTTCATTCGGCAAGGATTCTAGTTTGTTCTCCTCTAGGTCCAATTCTCTTAACTTCCGAAGGTTTCCAAGGCCATGAGGGAGCTTCTTCAGAACATTGTTTGACAAGATTAGAACCTAAAGAGAAATGGAGAAATGGTTTAGGGTAGGTAATGCAAAGAAAAGGGAGTGAATTCTATATTAACACTGTGTGACTCAGAACTTAAAAAAGAGCCCCATTCTACTAAAAGAGCAGGTGGAGTGCTAATGATGTCAGGTGGAGGAGTTTTAAATACCAATGCTCCCGTTTACTGGATGTGTTATCAAGGGAAAGTTACTGACCCTTGATATGCCTCCATTTCTTAATTGTAAAATATTGATAGTAATAACTATATTATCTACTTCACATTATTGTGAAGATCCAATGAGATAATCATGTAAAACATTTGCAAACTTTAAAATACTGTATAAATGTCAGTTATTATTATAATGAGAATGTATAAAGTATATAGCATTATTCTGTTTTTTAAAAAACGGAAAAGATACAATTTTTGTTAAATAATTGTGTACATCCCTGAAATCTCATTTTGGGGGAAGTAATCACAGCCAATGAAAACTAAAGTATTTTCACTTAACTGGAACAATGCTCACCCATTCGAAAGAAAAAAAAAGCTCCAGTTTCCACTAAATTGCTTAAAAATAAAAAAATGGCAAATGAGTCAATGCTTTTATACGCCACTATTTACATTTAATATTTTAAGAATTAACCACAAAGGTCTACCAAAACTATGATAAAACTTGACTCATTTTTTTAAAAAGGCTTTCAAAATATCATATGGAGTTAAATTATGCTAGATCAAAATGTTAATTTTTCTACTTGCATACCTTTTCAGAGTAAATACAGACCAATTAAAACTGAGGTAAACATTTTTACAAACCTGCTTATAGCCTTCAAATATATGAACTATTCAGGGGACATGCATGGCTCTCTATATATAGACAGGCACTGAATCTAAACCTCACCTTATCAGAGAACAAGGATGAGTTTGTTATAGAATTCTGATATATTTAATTACTATATGTGCCCAAGTATAACCTGCTATTTTAATTTAAGAGTCTATAAACTGGATAATTCTAGAATAAATCTAACAAGTAGCTTTCTCTCATAGTCTTACCTCAAGGGAAACGAGCCCTGACACATCCTCAGGGATTTTTGCGAGCTGATTGGTAGCTAAATTCAATTCTACCATACTGGTCCAAGTCCCAAAGTCCAATGGAAGGGAGGTCAACTGATTGTCCTAGGAAATTAGAAAATAAACAGCATTCAAAATAGGAAAACTGGGAGTAGGGAGAAGGATGGAGGGACCATTAGAGGAAAACTAAAAAAAAAATCCTATTTCTGTCTTCTATAGCCTTATAATATAAAATGAAAATACTTTAAAAGAAAAAAATACTTTATATACTTTGTTTAAAAGCCCAGAGAGCTCCCAAAAACAAACAGAAGATTTTTATTTAGAGATTACGATGGAAAACTGTTTCCAATATATGATCATTTGCACTGTAAATTATAAACTATGAATGGAACAGCATTTAATATTTCAAAGATCTTGGTTACTGTGATGGTCTATTTGGGGGGTAATTCATGTTTAAAAACTTAGATAGACTCTTACTGGAACAATGTTTAAGTATTGACTGGGTAACGACTTTTCAGAAATAAAACCTCTTATAAGAAATACTATAAAGAGGATTTCTTGAGTTGGATGGGAGGCTATTACAGACGGTCCCTTCCAATTCTAAGAATCTATGTGTATACCTAAGAAATGAATAAGCAGGGGCAGCTAGGTGGTGCAGTGGATAGAGCACTGACCCTGAAGTCAGGAGGACCTGAGTTCAAATCTGGTCTCAGACACTTGACACTTACTAGCTATGTGACCCTGGGCAAGTCACTTAACCCCAATTGCCTCACCCCCCCCCCAAAAAAATGAATAAGCACAAAAGGAAAAAAAAATGCATCTCAGAAAAACTAAGAATAAATCATTCTTTTAATTTTTTTAATACTGGTCAGAAGTTTTAAATGCGAAAGGAAAAAAAATTAAAAAGGAATACCTTAACAAGATGACAACTGAAAACATACACAAATGAATAAATCTCTAGCCTTTCATTTAAGTACACAATCCATAACAGAAATTAAAAATAGAATATACTAACATGAAAATTCAAGTTTTCTCTTTAAAAATAGTAATTTATTTAAAAAGTTTAAGCTTACTGCTTTTTATTCAGAAGTTATTTAGAAAACAGCCAAACATTTTAATTCATGACATATTAAATAATTTTGGCTTAGAAAAGTTTTCTTCTTTAGGAAAAAAAAGGGAAAAACCAGGCTTTTACTTAGACTTTGAAATTACTTTGAAGAAAAAGTTTTGTTAACATGTAACATAATATTTTAAGGGAGATTTAAGACAAGGCTTGTTAGAGATTTTTAACAAGGAAAAAAAAAAGACTCAAAAAAAGCCTAGTTTTTATACAGCTGTCAAACTTATTCAACATCATAGCTTCTATCAAAATGTATTATTAAATTGACAAATTACTTTGCCTCTAAGTTTCTTGCTTCATTCTAAATATTCAAAATTAGTGTCACTGTCACATGTCTAAACTAATCACCAACTTCCGCCATTGACCAAGATTTCAAGGATGAACCTATTTTTCTTAGTATTACAATATTGGGAAATACACACACACACACACACACACACACACACACACACACACGTGTATATGGGGAAAGAGAGAGAGAAAGAAAGAGAGCACATATCCTAAGCATAGGTCTAGTTGTGCTAAAAATAAATGGGAAACAGAGAAAAAAATAATACATTTCAGGTTGCACTGTTAGCAGTGACCAAAGAATTACCAACAAAGATTTTCTACATAACAGAGATTCTTACCTTCATATTCAGCTTGCTTAATACTTTTGCTCTGGAGAAAATTCCAAATGGAATTTTATTGATTCTGTTGTGTTCCATATTGAGGGAATAGATGGTGGAGAACTGAGATGGACCACCCACTGGATATGACTGGAAACAATTTCTAGCTAGTGTCAAACTATTGAGATTCACAAGACTTGATAATAGACCCTGTAGAGTATGAAATACACAGAATTAGAATCATCAGTAAAGTTACTCCTTCTATCACCTGGTGATTCATTGCCTTCAAGATACGTAGCAATGAGAAAATCTTAGAAGACATATTCTAAACTATATGTGAAAACTGCTCAATTTGTAGAAGAGCAAAAACCAAACAAAGGGATAAATGTGGACTATATATTTGAGAAACATTTAAAGACATTAGTATTTGAAACGTTTCACTTTGATTTCAGAAGAGCAGTATAAACAAAGCTCTGCATAAGTGGTACCTAATTCTTTCTCTGTGTATCTAATTCGAAGTCAAGTTCTCATAAGAAACTAATAGCCTTACAAGTATTATACAACAGATTTGTCCTTTTTTCCCCTTTGTTTATGAATTCCAGTGATGTCAAATTTTCAATAAAAACATGACACTTTCAATATGTTGATAGTTCAGTTAGAACCTTAATGCTTTTCCAAATGTGCATAGGCCTTTTGAAGAAGCTTTACCCACCTGAAAAGTGATCCAGTTTACATATATGGGTTACAACACACAAAAGCCCTATTTATTTATGCTTACTGTCAAGTTTTTGTTGTTGTTCTTCATCATGTCCAACTCTTCATGACCCGTAGGCTGTACTGTCCATGGGGTTTCCTTGGCAAAGATAATAGAGTGGTTTGCCATTTCCTTCTCCAGTGGATTAAGTCAAACATAGGTTATGTGACTTGACCAGGGTCACACAGCTAGCAAGTGTCTGAGGCTGGATTTAAACTCAGGTCTCTCTGCCTCCACGCCCAGTATCCTATTTACTGAGCCACCTAGTTCCCTCCTAGGTAAACAGAGGTTAAGTGACTTCTCGGGGTCACGTGGCTAGTGTCTGAGGCAGGATTTGAACTCAGGTCTTCCTGACTCTAGTCTGCCTCAAAGCTGTCACCAGATAGGTTATTTTAAGGTGACAAGTGCTCTATCTCTTACTATACTTTTTTATGGTGGCACAGTTAAGAAGAGCCTGGTACTGGCTCTAGCAAGGAATGTGGCTGGAATCTAAATCTAAAGCCACAGGGAGCAGCGCTAAGGAAGATTAAATTCAGATTCACAGCATAGAGTGCTAATCTAGTATTTATAGCCCTGGAACCTTCACTTGCATACTGACAAAACTGTCTCAAATTATTTTTTATCTATTTTGGCAGGAGTCAACTAGGTGAGATTTTATGGTATATCTACATTTATTACTATTATTATTATTATTATTATTATTATTCATTGTTAGTAATGATAACAATAATCACTAGCATTCAATTCAATTGGCAGAATCATGTAATTTCTGAGTTTGTTGGGACTCTACCAGTTATTTAGTCCTACCTATAACTTAAAAATACTTCCCACTATAACATAACCACCCAGTGAGGAGTCTAAATGACTTTGCTTAAAGACTTACCATGATGGAGAACCCACTGTATACTGTGGCAGCCCACTGAACTTTTTAGACAGCTCTAATTGTTAAGAAGTGTTCCCTTATATCAAGGCTAAATTTGTTTCTTTTCAACTTTTACCTGATATTGCCATCTGGGGCCAAATAGAATAAGTCTAATCCCTTTTCTATATAATAAGCTTTCAAATACTTAAAGACAGTGAGTGTGTTGCCCCCAAGTTTTCACTAAACAAAATCCTCCTACTTCCTTCAAATAATTCATATATGACATGCATTCAAGGTCCTTCATCATACTAGTTACCTTCTCCCAGGCTCTCTAATTTGTCAATATCCTTCCTAAATGATGGCACTCAGAAATGAACATCATTTTTGATGTCTGACAAGATTAACGTCCAGAAGGTCTATCACCTCTTTACTTCCAATCCTGGAAGTTATGCCTCTCTTAATGAAGCTAATTAACACATTGGGGGGGGAGACAGCTACATCACTGTTGACTTATACTGAGCTTTTGAAGCTCACTAAAATCTTATATTTTTTCTATACTGCTGTCTAAACATGCCTCTCCCATTTTGCATGTGAAGTTGATTTTTTTAAACCTTAAGTGTAAGACTACATTCACCCCTACTGAATTTCATTTTATTAAATTCAGTCCAATGATCTAGATTGTCAAAATATTTTTGGATCCTGACTTATCATGCAGTGTGTTAACTATCCTTCTCAGCTTTGTTATCATCTGTATATGCCATCTATGCCTTTATCCAAGTCCCTGACAAAAATGTTAAACAGTCACAAGGCAAAGCAGATACTCTTGGTGCACTCTCACTAGAGATCTCCTGACAAGATGACATGAAGCCATTAATGACTACTCTTTGAGTTTAGCCATTCAAACAGTTCCAGATCCATCTAATACTGTTACTGTCTGGCACAGGTTGTCTCCAAAGTGATGGACCAAATGCCTCAGGAAACCACAGCACAACCACCATAGAGCATGTGATCAACCAAAGAGTGATAAGATGGGGTCACATTGCACCATCCCTGAGCTTTTCTCCAATATAACCACACCTATCCTTCATTCATTAGTCCAACACTCCTTCACTGTGCAAGCTCCCAACCTTCCCCCTTCTGTGCTAAGTAATGATCGTTCAGGACATTTTTAATCTAACCACAGCAGGGTACCTACAGAAGCAGCTGTGAAGGTGTGACTGGAAAAATTCTGCATTCCTCTATATCCCCTAATCACACATGCCTCAGAGGGCAGGCTCTGTGTTCCAAAGTAGTGACTGGTGAGTATGAGCCCTGTCCTCTCCACTTTCTTTTCTTTTCTGATGGGACAGAGTAAATTGAACAGGAAGAGGGAGCAGAAATGAGTTTCTAATCTGTATCACAGATTTCATTATATGATCTCCCCTGCCTCCAAACAGCCTACCCCTCTTCTGAACTTTTCTATTTCTTTAGAGGATATCAGCATTCTTTGAGTCACCTAGCTTGCTGATTTAAGTGTCACCCTAGACTCCTCACCTTCATTCGTTCCACAAACCCAAACAGTTGCCAAATTTTGTCATTTCTACCTCCACCATTCTCACATTTATCCCCTTCTCTTCACTCATGTAGCCAGCACCCTAGTTTAGGCCCTCATCACCTCCTCACTGTTCCATAAAAGTTGCCACCATATTGGCCTCCCTGCTTCAAATCTCTCCCCACTCCCAACCCACAATCCACTAACCTGTCAAAGTGATTTTCCTAAAGTGTAAGTCTGACCATGTCTTCCCCCATGCAACAAACTAGTGGCTCTTGATTGACTGTAAGACCAAATATAAACTTCTCTGTTCAGCATTTAAAGCCCAACACAATCTAACTCTAATCTATCTTTCCAATCTTATTACATAAAAACTGTTTATTTCATCTTTATCTTATCTTTTAAAATTTCTACATTTGTGTGTTTATATTATAATATACATTTAAGGATTGAGACTGGACCTATGATTTCACTGGTATAAGAAACTCCTAACAGAAGAAACTCCTTCTACCAATTCAGGCTGGCACCTTCTATGCAACTCCTGGAATTGCCAAGAGCCCAGAGAGGTTAAGCAATTTGCCTGAGGCTACACAGCCTCATATATATAGCTATATATAAGGGTATATACATACCCTTACCCCCAGCCCAGGCCTTTTGACTTTTAGGCCAGATCCACTCTGCCAGGTTGGTTCTCAGTATATGTTTATCATTTACAAAAAAATACACACAAATTGGGGTCAAATGCTCAAAATATGTTATTGATAGGAATGTGCAATCAAAAAATCTAGAGAATCCTGGTCTAGTTCACATCTTTCCAACTTCTTCCCAAGAATAGTATGGAGTACTTTATCAAAAGCTTTGCTAGAATCTAGGTAAACTATATTTCTAGCATTTCCTTCATCTAGCTCCTTTAGTAATGGAATAAAGTTAGTCTGGCATAGCCTGTTCTAGATGAAGCCATGATGTCTTTTGTAATCACTATTTCTTTTTCTAGATGTTTGTTGGCCATCTCTTTTATATTCCACTCTAGAATTTTCCCAGGAAATAAAGTGAAGATCATCGGCCAATAGTCTGTGGATTCTTTATCTTATTCCCTATTTTGAAAAGCCAGACATTCGCTTTTCTCTAGTCCTGTATTTCTTCTGTTCTTCATCAGCTTTCAAATATCAATGACGGTGGTTCAGTAATCACACTGCCAGTTCTTCTGGTATCCAAGGATGCATAGTGCAACTGGAACAGGGGATCTGAATTCATCAAGTACAGCAAGGTGTTCTCATTATCTCCTAACTTACCTTGTGTATCAACCTCTTGTTAGTCATTTACATTCTGCCATTTCTAGTGCAAAGGTCATTTTCCTTGGCAGACAAAGCAGAAACAAATGAAGAACTGAGCAGCTCTGCCTTTCTTTTGTTGTTGGTTATTATCCTATCCACCGAAAGCAAAATCCTCTCCCTTCTGTGCTACTCCTCTTTCCCCAATATATAGTTTGAAAAAAATCTACCCTTTTTGTGGTTCTTAGCTTTTCTCATTAGTATTACCTAACTTTGTGTTCCTGACAGCTATTTTACAGGTCTATACCATGCTTTAATGTCCCTCCTTTGTTAGCTACCCTTGCTTCCATTTTCTGTACGTAGCTTTTTAAAAAATTCCAGTTGGCAAGGGAATTCCCTGTACACCCTTATTGTCTCTTCAGAAAACTTCATATTGGAATGATTTTCCCTTGTCTCTTCAGAATTTCAATTTGAGTTTTCCATTTCTTATTTCAGTCTGTGGGGTCTTAATTACCATTCCTCTGAAACTTCTGAAATCTTGCTATCCATAAATCTTGAGTAGATGTCAACCTTGGCACTCTTTCTCTATCACAAACTCTAGAGGGCAGTGGTCACTTCTCCCCATATTTTCTATCATTTCCTCCCCCAGTAACTTGTCCTATTTGTAAGAATCGCAACAAGAACAGAATTTCCACTTGTTGGTTTCCTCACATTTTGAAGGAGTATGCCATCATAATAAAGAATATCATTCCATCTCCATCTGCCCTTTTCCATTATCCCTACCTTTTATCTTTCTGTCTAGGCAGTATGACATAATGGAAAAGGCACTGGCCTTGGAGCTAGAATGACCTGGGCTAAAATCCTGCTTCAGATACATACTAGCTACATGACCCCTAGGCAAATCAGTTAACATCTTAGTTTCCTCATCTGCAAAATGGGAGGTTGGATTCAATGGCCACTAATGTCTTTTTATAGCTCTAAACAAACAAATAAATCTTATCCTCCTAAAGTATACCCAATCAGCATTATTTTCCAGGCTTTAGTTTCATTTCAAAAAAATATCAGTGATATTTATCAAGTCAAAGTTTCTCCTTGCATTGGTTCCACTAGTTCCTCTCTTTTCCTGCCAAAACTCTGGGCATTTGTTTATAGACACCTAAGATCATAAATTTAACTACTGGCTTCAAGCTTGGATTTTTGTCTCCTACAGACATCTATATATCTGAATTACTCTTCTTCCCACACTGTGGCCACTCTCCCAAGGTATCTATTTTAGTTAATTTCTTAGGCAGTGTCCTCCTTCCCCTATTCTTTTTATTTTAAAACACTCCTAAATAAGATTTTCAAGATACCAGGCAAACCCAAAATGATCATTCCACACCTTGTCAAGAGCTTGTTATTCCTCTGACTTTCCAGACTTGACCACCAGGCCTCAGCTATAGTTTCACCTTGGAACCTCCCTCTGCATCTTAGGCATATCTACCCACCCTCACCGTCTTCTCACCCTGGAACATTCCTCCACCATGCTGGCCCCCTTCTCCCACTCTTGAGTTCCTCCTGGAGCATTCATTTTGAGGAAGAGCCCAGGCCAACCAACCTTACTTCTACTCTTTTATCTGCTTCTGACTTTCTTCACTTTGCCACCACACCCTGGCACAGACACCCTCCCCTACCCTCCCCCCCCAATTTTCAGTTCCCTTTTGTGTGTTGTCTTCCCCCTTAGAATGGAAGCTTTTTTGAGGCCAGGAACTATCTTTCTTTTTGCTTATATTATATCTTCAGCCCTTAGCATAGTGTCTGGCACATAGTAAGTGCCTAATAAATGTTGCCTTGCTTTAATCTAGAAATTCAAATCACATTCTCAGATACCATTTTCGATTCAATAAATATTTATTAAGCCCTCCATGAGGGCAAGGATTATTGTAATCTTTGTAACCTTAGAGCTAATTGACACTAAAATAGTGTTTATATATATTCAAACTATGCTGGAGGCACTAGGGATATAAAGATGAAAATGAAAATGAAAATAGTCCCTGCCTTCAAAGAGATCACATTCTACTGAGAGAAAGAAAGGAAAAACATAAACACATATAAATAAATAAATAATTTCTGAGAGCTATGGCATTAGCAATTTGGGGGATTAGAACAGGCCAGTTTCAGAGGGCCACACATGAAATTACTCTTGAGAAAAGCTAGAGATTCTGTAAGTTGAAGTATGGACAGAATGCATTCAAGAAATGAAGGACAGCTTGCATAAAGACTCAGAAATAGGAGGTAGATCATCACATTTGGGGAGCATGAAGTAGGCTAGCAAGGTGGAGGGGGGAAGGGATGGTCAATAGGATTAAATGCTATGGAAAGGTAAAAAAGGATAAGGGTTGAAAAGAGGTCATAAGATTTGGCAATTAAGAAATCACTGGTAATCCTAGAGTTGAACTGCTAGCCAGATTGCAAAAAGATGAGAAAGTATGGCTAAATAAACTGTAATATATCAGATGTAATGGATACTACTGTACCCTAAGAAATAATAAATACAAAAAAAATCAATGGAAAGAACCACTACAAAGCAATTATAAATGAATGCTGAAAAATTACAAAGAACAAGCACAGACTCAAAGAAAAGAAATGAAAAGAGACACTCACCCCTCTCCTTTGTAGAGGTGGGAAGCCCACAGGAGTCCTATAATGTATTTATTTTCAGACTTTTTTCAATGTATTGCTCTGTTTTGCCAATTTTTTCCTTCTAAAAAAATGTTATTTGTTATATGGGATGGCTTTCTGGGAGAAAGATGGGAAAGAGATACCGGGAGAAATTTTGGTGATATAAAAAATAAAAGATAACAGTAAAATTATCTTTAAAAGAGTTGAGAAAGTGAATAAAAAAATTAGAAGTGTAAGCAATGAGTATATATGCCTTTTTCTAGGAATTTAGCTATGAAAGGGAGAGACAGAGAATGAATCCTTGAGGGAAGAGTATGATCAAAGGAAGTTTTATTTATCTTTTTTTAAGAATAGGAATGATTTAGGCATGTTTGTAGGTCATAGGGAAGAAGCCCGTAGATAAGGAGAGATTGATAATAAGAGACAGTGATTGATGATTGAGAATGATTGTAGGATGGTACAAGAGGAAATGGCACCAAGAGCAGAAGTAAAGGAATTGACCATGGCAAAGAAGAGGGCGGGTCACTTCTTTAGAGACTGAGGCGAAAGAAGAAAGGATGGAACATGAAGTAGAAGGGTTTTCTGTCACAGGATAAGCTAAAAGATGGAGCTCACAGTGAATATCCTCTATTTTCCTAGTAAAGTAGGAGGCAAGTTCCTCTGTTGAAAGGGATAGCCAGGGGATAATGTGGGAGGTTCAAGGAGAAGACAAGATTTGAAACAGCTGCTGTGGGAATGAGATCAGTCAATTAAGGATAGAGAAAGGAAATGGAATTGTGATATCACTGATATACAGAACTTCCAAATGTGGTATTTCCCTCTACCAAGACAGGTTCATCCCTTCTCTGCAACTTGGAGTATCTCTCAGAACACTTTGAGATTAAGTGGCTTGCCTCTGATCATGAAGCCAGTATATAGCGAAGACAGGAATTGAACCCAGGTACTGAAATGAACTCCCGACTCCATGGCTACTTTGCCTTGCTGTACACAGAAGAGCTGACTTTAGGCAGTGAATTTAATCAGCATGGTTGTATGACTTCCTCCAGCAGCATGTGCATATGGTCAGAGAAGGCAGCTGTGGGGATAATTTAGACTTCAGGTTCAAATAGGCATGAGTTGTGACAAGACAAGGATATAAGAGATTCAAGCAGAGAAAGTATATAGTTGAATTAACTAACTACAGGCTCAAGATAAGTGAAGTGGAGAGATAACTACTATGCTACTGTGACCCCGGACTAGTCACTTAACTGCTCTCATTCTAAGCTGCCAATAAAATGAGAAGATTGGACTACATGTTCTCTGAGATACCTTATTATGATCACATGACCCTATGAAATGGAAGCCAGAATAGTGAAGATGACCTTGGAGAGCACAGAGGCATGGATGGACTGGAAGTCACAGCAAGGAGAGTTTACAAAGACCTACATCATCATCTGATCCCACAACAACCTTGAGAAGTTTTCCTGAAGGCAGGAAAGGGTCAGGACATATATAATTTCTTCAATAAATTTCTGAAACTTAAGTTGGTGGAGTCATTTAGTATTGTCCTTAAAACCAGCCACATATTTACGCTCAATAGTTTTTGCTACCAGTGGCCAAAATCAACATGAAAAATTTACATGGTACCCAAAGGAAACAAATCCATTTTGTCCTCTTTAAACTATTCCTTTCGATTTCCTCCTTTGTTGTTTTTCTCCCTTCTAAAAGCTGTGAATATTCACCACTGACACATTCCACTCATGTCATTCCAATCACTCTAATTCCTTACAAAGCTGTACACACTGGATTTACTGTTTTCTTTTTTTGTTTTGTTTTGTTTTTTTTTACTGGATTTCTGTTAATTTTTTCAGACTGAATGTAAGAGTTTGCCTGATCCACCTCTTACCTCGGGCAAAGTAGAAATGTTATTGTTCTCTAAATTCAGCTCCTCAAGTGCACTGCATTTTGCTAATGACCTTGGTATTGCTGACAGTCTGTTATACCTTAGTCCAAGACGATTTAAACTGGACAGGTTTCCTGCAAACACAAAGAGAGGAATTTAAAGATTTGAAGAGTCTCATACATAAGAATCAGCTAGTTATTTCTGTATTACTTTGAAATACCATTTTGGCAAATGAGATTCAGGATTTCCAGTGCTATATAACTACCACTTGTCTTCTTGTTATTTAGAAAGACACAATTAATAAATCTTAAACTAAAATAAATTCCATGTCCAGAAACAAACTTAAAAGTCAATTCCAAGCTTTAAAAAAGTGAATACGTGAATAGAAAGTTCTTTAGAGGATTCAAAATAAATCTTGGATGAAGTCTAATTAGGACACCCTGAATGGGCTGAATTGGGCATTGTATTATGAGTTATGTATAATATATTTTAAATGTAACAACATATGT
The DNA here is from genome assembly GCF_900497805.2 of Vombatus ursinus. NCBI lineage: Eukaryota > Metazoa > Chordata > Mammalia > Diprotodontia > Vombatidae > Vombatus > Vombatus ursinus. The sequence goes on from NW_020948983.1 coordinate 10,613,603, forward strand.
ATAGTTCATCAGTGTTATGAGGATTCAACATGTAACAGTTATATGTGCTAAAACTACATGTGACTTTAGGGAAAAAAAGTCTTCAAGTTTCTGAAATAGTTAAACTTCAAATCTAAGAATAAGAAAAAAAAAAAAAAAACAACAACAATTTTTGCCAAAACATTACACATTGTTAGAACTGGAAGGGACCTTAAACATCATTTAGTAAAATTCCTTCATTTTACAGAAAATAGCTTGCTCAAGGTCACACATATCCCAAACATAACTCATTATGTTTCCCCCAAAATTCAACCCCTCTTACAAATTTCTCTGTTTCAGTAGAGGGCACCATCATCCTTCCAGACACACAGGTTGGCAACCTCAGTGTTACCACGAGTCCACACACTTCCTCATTCCTCATATCTAATCAGTTATCAAATATTGTAATTTCTACCTTAACAATATCTCATATCTGGCAGTGAAAAAATACTCATTAGGCACCTAGTATGTGCCAAGCAGTGTGCTGGGAATACAAAGAAAGGTAAAAAACGGTCCCTGTCTTTCAGGAGCTGATGGAGGAGATAATATGCAAACAATGATGTACAAAAAAAGCTATATATATTTAGCACAATTAAGAAATAATCAAGAGAAGGCACCAGATTTAAGAGAATTGGGAAATGCTTCCTCTATTATGTAGGATTTTTTTTAGGAAGCCAGAGAAGCCAGGGAGTGGAAATGAGGAGGAAAAGTATTCCAAGCATGAGAGACAGCCAGTGAAAATACCCAAACCAAGAGAAGGAGTACCTTATGTAATGAACAGCAAGGATGTCAGTATCACTGGACTGAAGAGTATATGGTTGTGTGTAAGGTGTAAGAGGACTGGAAGTGGGGAGCGGGTGGATGAGGAGAGATGGGGTGTTGCAGAGCTTTGAATATCAAATAGGATTTTACATTTTCTCCTGAAGGTGACAGGAAGACCCTCTAATTTTCAGGGGGGTGGCGCTACATGTTTAGGCCTGTACCTTAAGAAAATTACTTTGGCAACTAAATGAAGATTGGCCAGGAATGGGGAAAGACTGGAGGCAGGCATATCCACAAGCAGACTATAACAATAATCCAGGTATGAAAGGAGAGAAGGGAAGAGTATTCAAGAGATTTTGCAAAGGTCAAATCAACAGGCCATGGCAACAGATTGGATTTGGGGGAGGGGGAATGAGAGATAGTGAGGAATAGTGGATGATACCTAGGTTGTGAATATGAGGGACTGGTAGGTTGATGGTGCCTTGACAGTAACAGAGAAGTCTGGAAGGGGGAGGTTTGGGGGGAAAAGAGAAAAAATTCTGTTTTGGATATGTTGAATTTAAGATGCCTATAGAACATCCAGTGTAAGAAGTCTAATAGACAGTTGGAGAGGCAAAACTGGAGGTCAACAGAGAAGTTAAGGCTGACTAAGTACATGTGAGCAAAGAGAGATGTTCATTAAAGAACATATCAGCATACAGAAATAGTACAGATCAAGAACAGAAGAAAGCCCAGGACAGAATCCTATGGGACACCCACAGTTAGCAGGTGTAACCTGAATGAAGATCCAGAAAAGGAGGCTGAGAAGAAGTGGAAGTAGATTGAGAGGACAGACAGGTAAGAAAACTACGAGAGGGAGTAGAATCTCAAAATCCTAATGAGAAAAGATTATCAAGTGGTAACGAGTAATTGACAGTGTCAAAGGCTGCAGAGGTGAAGAATGAGGATTGTGGAAAAGCCATTGGATTTGGCAATTAAAAGATTGATAACTTTGGAGAGTGCAGTTTCCAGTAAAATAATGAGGTCAGAAGCCATAGAGTGAGAGAAAAGGAAGTGGAGGCACCTATTGTAGAATGGCCTTCTCCAGTTTAGTCACAAAAGGCAGGAGAGATATGATATGAAGAGTTTGGAGGAATAGAAGGATCAAGTGATGGGTTTTTTTGAGAATGAGGAAGATACGGGCATGCTTGTAGGCAGGAGAGAAGCAGACAGTAGAAGATGGTAAAGATAGCAGGAGCAGAAGTAGAGATCGACTGAAGATGAGAGAGTGAAGAAGACAGATGGGGCAAACAACTGAAGGAGACAAAACAGAACGGGAGAGAGGACTAAACAGGTAGAGTCCCTTCCCTTGGCAAGGAGAAGAGCCACCTCTTTGTGTGAGACAGGGGTGAATGAGGAAACAGTGACAGAAGGCATCTGAATGCTAGGAGGGTGAGGAGGAGAGAAGAAGGAGCTCTCAGTGAATGGCCTCAATTATTTCGGTACAATATGAGGCAAGGTTCTTAGGTGAGAGGATGGGGGGAGAGGAACCATGGGAGGCTTGAAAAGGAATGAAAAAGTTGGGACAAGCTGCCATGGAGAGTATGGTAGAGAGTTGGGGGTATATGAGGTGTTAAAGAAGGACTAGCACCTCTGGTTTGAGACCTTTTCAGGGCTGTTCATTTACTTTTTGTGTCCATCTGCCACCCAACTCTCACCTGTGGCTCCAAGAAGCTGTCGCATGCCCAGCAGCCACACCCCAGTAACACTATCTTAGCAGATGGGCTAAACCAGACTAAAGGTAACCAATGGGCCTCAAACCTGTCAGTCAGAGGAATATCTACCCTAAGAACGTGAAGACTTCCCCCAGAACGGGTAGACAAGAACAATGAGTTTCAATGGCCATGAAAGTAGCTGAAGCAAATGCTGTCAAGCACTTAAGAGCTTGGTCAGGCATAAAAGATGCCAAAGTCATCTACTGCATCCACAGTCATGGCCATTCTTGACTTCTGTCATGCCACTGGACTTTGATGACTCTGGGGGACAGAGTAAGGCTGATGACTTTGCATAACTCTGCTCCACTTAAATCCAATTCAGGGGAAGGTCATCCCCCTGGAACATCATTGGTCCTCTTCAAAAACAAAGGATGAACAACAATAGAGAGTTGATAAGGGAGGTGTAGAAGAACTGACTAGAAGCAATGGGGATTCAGTTGAGGTCGTATAACATAAATTTGTAGTAAACCTAGTCAGAACAGTTACATGACTTTCTCTACTTTTGGTCAGTAGCACCTATGTAGAAGTGAAAGTAGTGGGACTGTGGAGGTGATATAAAGCTGAGGCTTAGCAGGGCACAATCAGTGATATATGGGGGCAAGGGACTCAAGAGAAGAGAATAATGTAAGAGGGTGTGGCTAGTGAGTGCAGAGGTGATGACCTGGGAAAGAACCGAGGGACTGAGAAATGGATGTCAAGGTATGGACCAAGAGATGAGCATGGTCATGCAAGGCAGAGGGAGAGGTGGAAAGCCAATAGGTGATGATCATATAAACAAATTTCAGAATTCACAAACATGGAGGTGCTGCACTTGTGCATGACAGCAAGATCAAGGATATGACATCTTTGTGTATGTCTGAGGCAGAATGGAAGGGGAGTTTATGGGAAACAAGTAGGTTGAAGAACTGAAGTTTCAGTTGTCTGAAGGCAAATCAACATGTACGCTAAAGTCCCTGAGTATGAGGGCAGGAGCTGGAGAGGAGAGAAAGATCACAAACCAGGTACTGAACTCACTGAGGAAGAAAAAGGAGTGTCTGGAGGTCTGTCGACAACAGCGACCAGGATTTTACAGGGTGGCAGACGTGGAATGCATGAACCTCAAAGGAGAGATTGCTGAGTAACGGTGGGAGGAGGAGAACCAGGAAGCGGCAATGGTGAGCAAAGTATATTCCAATTCCCCCGCCTTCAACCAACGTGCCTAGGAGAACAAGCGTAGCCAGTGCTAGAAAGGTCGGACAGGGAAGCCATGTCATCAGGAGACAGCCAAGACTCAGTGAGATCCACAAGACAGGAGTTGAAAAAGAAAAGACTTAAGATGAAAGCAATTTGTTGCCTATGGAGTAAGCATTCCATGGGACATTTGGCTAGGAATATTTTTTGAGGGGGTTTAAGGGGAATGGAAATAAGGATAGTGGGAGATGCGGAATGGGGTTCGGATGATAGGGTTTGGTTCAGGGGTTCAGAAACACTGAGATGTGGAGGATGTGACAAGGCAGAAATTTGTTAATCATTAATTTAAAAATTTAGTTCGATTTTTAAAGTCAATAATATTATGACCTAAGGGTGAAGTCCTTTCCCAATCTTGGGTAGTTCAGGCAAGGGAGCAAGAACTTGAAGCTGAAAAAGTGGTGACGCTCTCTTTCCCCAAGACTGGAAATTTGATGGACTGGTACCTTCTCCCCATACCACAGCAGTGGGAGATCTGTATTTTGGAATAGCACTTCCCTTCCCACAGAAAGTTAGAGATCAGGCAGGAAGCGGGGAGGGAATATGCATTTATTAAGCACCTACTATGTGTCAGGCAATGTACTAAGTGCTTTACAGATATTACCTCATCGAGTTTCTCTGATAAAGGCCTCATTTCTGAAACACAGAGAACTGAGTCAAATTTGTAAAAATAAGGGCCATTCCCCAAATGATAAATGATCAAAAGATAAGATCAGTTTTCAGACGAAGTAATCAAAGCTATCTAGAGCCATATGAAAAAATACTCTTAACTCACTATTGATTAGAAAAGTGCAGATTAAAACAATTCTGAGGTACTACTTTATACTTATTAGATTGGCTAATAGGACAGCAAAGGTAAATGACAAATGTTGGAAAGGATGTGGGAAAAATGAGACATTAATACACTGTTGGAATTGTGAACTGATTCAACCATTTTATAGAGCAATTTGGAACTATGCCCAAAGGGTTATAAAACCATGCATACCCTTTGACTTAGCAATACCACTACTAGGTCTCTATCCCAAAAGAGTAGATAGATAAGTAGATTGATAGATAGATAGATAAATAGATAAATAGATAGATAGATAGATAGATAGATAGATAGATAGATAGATAAGTGAATAAATAAATAAGGAAAAGGACTTATATGTACGAAAATATTTATAGCAGCTCTTTTCTGGGGGCAAAGAATTAGAAATTGAGGGGATACCCATTAATTGGGGAATGGTGAACAAATTGTGGTATGTGATTATGATGGAATATTACTGTGCTATTATAGAAAATGATGAGCAAGATACTCTCAGGGAAATCTGTTTTTGTTTTGTTTTTTTGTTTTGTTTTGTTTTGTTTTAGGCAATTGGGGTTAAGTGACTTGCCCAGGGTCACATAGCTAGTAAGTGTCAAGTGTTTGGTCTGAGGCCAGATTTGAACTCAGGTCCTCCTGACTTCAGGGCCGGTACTCTATCCACTGCGCCACTTAGCTGCCCCCTTTCAGGGAAACCTGAGCTGATAAAAAGTGAAATGTACATATATAAAGTAAAAGCAATATTGTAGGATGATCAGCTGTGAATGACTTCGCTATTCTCAGCAATACAACAATTCAAGACAACTCTGAAGGACTTATGATGAAAAATGCTGTCTATTCCCAGAGAAAGAATTGATGATGTCTGAATGCAGATTGGAGCATACTTTTTTTACTTTCTTTATTTTTCTTGAGGTTTTGGGTTTTTTTGTCCATATTTTCTTTCACAACATGACTATCATGGAATTATTTTGCATGACTACACACTTATAACCTATACTGAACTCCTTGCCTTCTCAATGAGAGGGAGGGGGTGTTGGAGAGGGAGAGAATTTGGAATTCAAAGTTTTTAAAATGAATGTTAAAAAGTAACATGTAACTGGGAAAAAATAAAATACTAAACAAACAAACAAACACACATATTATCTCATTTGAAGAGACAGGGATTCAAGCCCTGCCTCTTGTCCTCTTACTACCATTCAGAGGCTGGAGATCAGGCAAGGGATAGAGCAGAGTGAGATGGCAGATGCCTGCTTCTTCTCGTAATCATCTGGAGACCAGATCAATTAGGATATGGGGAAAGGGGGGGGGGGGGCATCTGTCTCTTTTTCTCTATTGATAAGATCCAATACTCTATTCAAGCCCAAATGATATCCTCTGGACAACTGGTCTTCCTGTCTCAAGTCTTTCCCCCTTTCAACGTATCCTCTACACAGCCGACAAAGTGATCTTCCTAAAGTGTAGGTCTGACTCAATAAACTCCAACTTGGTCCCAACCTATCTTCTCATCTTACATTACTCCCCCCTTTTTGTGCTTTATAATCTAGCCTAACAGACCTTCAGTTCCTCACACCCGACACCACGGCTATACAAACAATACTACATTTTCCATCCCCTATTCTTTTGCCTAGAAAGCACTTCCTCCCCACCTCTATCTTTTGGAATCTCTAGTTTCCTTCAAAACTCAGCTCAAGAATCACCTTCTACATGAAGTCTTCCCTAATCCGACCAGCTACTGGTGTCCTCCTTCAAAAAAATTACCTTGTAGGGGGCAGCTAAGTGGTTCAGCACTGGCCCTGAAGTCATGAGGTCCTGAGTTCAAATCCGGCCTCAGAGCAAACACTTGACACTTACTAGCTGTGTGACCCTGGGCAAGTCACTTAACCCCAAATGCCTAAAATTTAAAAAAAAAATTTTTTTTTAATTACCTTATATTTGTCCTTTATTTGTTATATACTTATATAACTATGTGCTGTCTCCACTGACAGACTAAGCTCCTTGAGGGCAGATGTTATTTTATTTTTGCTTTTGTAGCCCCAGTATGTAGCACAGATCAGAAAGGAGTTTAATAAATGCCTCTTGATTGATAGTGGCAAAGCCAGTATTCCTGAGTTCCATTCCAGCGGTCCTTCCACTAAATTGATCAACCAAAATGTACATTATCAATTACTTATTTCAACATATCCTGACTAAATGAAAGTCAGCATACTAGAGTCTGCAAAATGTTATAACTAGAATAGAAATGGGGCACCATTTCAATTTTCATCATCAAAATTACAGGGAAGCTATATTGACAAAAAAATTGAGAGTACATTATCAATTGCCAAAACGATCAAAATCACATCAATTTCTTGAATAGTTCATAGTGTCCAATATATAACAATCTAAGTTAATTTTTTTCCTATATAGTGGCACACATATTTACAAAACAGCTCAATGTTCTCCTGTCACATTTCCTTAATTTCTTCTCTAACTTTAAAATAAACAAAAAAGTTTATTACATTGTATGTTGGGCCAAGATATGTGTGATGGGATATCACTTCTGTTGCCTTTACTTTAAAAACGACTATTTCTGATGCTAGAAAAACTAGACACCAGAACTACACAGAATTGGCATACCCAACATTTTGAGGCATCCAACTTCCTACATACTTTATCCTTTTTGCTTTGCTATATTATTCCTAATTCAGTTTCTGCCATTCAGGTTTTTTTTGTTTTAGATGTATCATTATTATGATGCATACCTGCCAAAGTAAATGATCTCTCAAGAAAGCAACTAATTGCAATGCTCAGTCACCTAAATTCAGTTATTGCTCATTCATCACTTTGCCTTTTGTTGGTGAAAATTGGAATTCAGTTTACAGGATGGCATATAAAATCTACACAGTACTTGTAAGTTTATAAAGAGCTTTTACATACAATATCTCATTTGTATCTCACAAACAACCTTTTAAGTTAAGTCAGGACAGGTATTATTATGTCCTGTTTTCCAGATGAGGACACTGAGGCTCAGAGAGATTAAATGACAACATGACTAGTAAACACAAGAACCGAGAACAGACACCAGGGCAGACAACTTTTAGTCCTGTGTTCAATCCAAATATTCAAGGAAGGATTATTTTTCAATAAGGAAAATGTCTTAAAAAGTCAACGGCCATAAAGAATGCCCTATAGCCAATGACGCTCTAAAAAGAGAAAGACCTAGGAAGCCCTTCCACTTTTCTTCTCACCCACCCTCACCCAGGCTCACTGTGCTCAGTTATATTAGTTTCTTAAGATGATATCTGAAAATTGTGCTAAGAATTAGCTAGTTCTAATTAAATGAGTTTCTAATTAAAAGAGTTTGCTATAATGTCAAAAAACAAGTTTATACAGCACAAACAACTTTTTTTATGGAGCTTTATAGAAGCTCAACTTTATAAAGCTTCCTAAGGAAATACCTATAAGGTTCCTTCTAGCTCTAAATTTCTCTGCATCCTCACTAAAGACTCTCTGATAACACTCTAGTTAAGTGTTACAGACATTTTGTACACAGAAAAACATTGTTAAATGATCTGCCTTGAGTCATTTGCCTAGAATTTAAGTCTTTAAGATGAAACTGGTACCTAGCAATAATGTATCCCACATGGCACTCTATGGCAATGAGCATGACAAAAATATTAATTAATATACAGTAGAAAAAAGCTATAGTCATTAAATGAGAATTAGGTTATCACAATTTTCCCTCTAGCTTACATTTCCTGATGCCTTATGTCAGAAAAGTTTTAGTACCATATATGTTTCTCATTTGTACTTCCATGTTTGTGAATCATACTTAATATAAATTTGAATAGCCTTTAAGTTGGTTAATTCTCTAAGCTGTTTGTAAATCTCAAAAGCCAAAACCTTTAAAATTTGTTTAAAATATATTATTTTCCCCAATAATATTTTTGTTTCATTGTTTTAAAAAATGCTTTTTAGCACATCATTGTGACAACATAAGAAAAAAAAGCATAAAAAGACATTCTATAAGGTGACAGTAAGATAGTACCTTTCAGCTCTGAAGTTCATTTAATTCTTGGTATACCACTGTCTTCTGACTAGAGTATTTTAAAAGTGCTGTCTGCTCTACAGACATCATAAATATTCTCACTTTGACCACATAGGTTATCCAGTTTTAGCCTTTAATTCTGGAGTAGGTTACTTTTGTAACATACCATTTGTTAAGAGGTCTGGCATGAATTCACTATAGAGTCCCACTATCAAAAGCAATCCTTGAACAGGAGAAAAGTCAACAGGGGCTTCTATTACAGTTAAGGCTAGTTTGCAAGACAATGCCATTTAACGCTGACTTCCCAATCTTCTTTATACTGTGGCTCCATTTGGAAGAAAATATTATTTATCACATTACAAGACAAATAATTATAGTCATCTCCTACTACTTATCTAAATCAATTTGCTCTTCAGTTTAAAAGATTTTGCCTTGTATCACTAAGCTTAACTATGGGGGAAAAAAAGCAATCTACAGACAGTACAGCCATACAATAAATTGAGCAGTGTGAATGCTCATAGAATTTACCCTGGCAATAACTTTGGTCTATGGTCTATGAACTTGTGGTTTTTTTTAATATTTTTAAAATCATATTTAAATATAATTCATTTCCTTTGTAATTTTAAAGTATTTTGTTATATGCATTTACAAACATTATTTTGATAACGGTCCACAGGTTTACCAGACTTCCAAAGGGGTCCATTAAACCCGAAAGATTAAAAACTTGTCTTACAGCTGAAAAATTTACCACTGGGTCCTTGACACCATTTCCAAGGAGAGGACAATAATAGAGAATAAACATGGCAGAGACAGGTGTGTATATGTGCCTACACATGGACATGCTCCATTTCTTTGTTTTCATGCAAAGGGAGCTTTGGGAGCTCAAAGGGCAAAGATCCTGGGGTTATTATATATTCAGGTTTCTGGCAGTTAATCTTCTTCCCAAAATTCAGGAGTGGAAATCATCGCTGGATAACTTATGCCTAAGTGAAAAGCCAGGCTTTGGGAGATAGGTGGGAAACAGGGTACCCAAACATAAAAACTGATGAAGATGATCTTCCAAATTATTCCTTCTTCCCCAACATAGAGGGAAAAATTGGGCTATTTGTACCTACTAACTTTACTTACTAGATGGCAGACCTTGGCTAAATCACTTAAACTTTAAGCGCTTCAATTCTTTTATTTCTAAAATAGGGACTATACTTAAATATCTATTTCAAAAGGTTGTTGTGATCAAAGTCCTTTGTAAATATGAAAGTGCTATAAAATCACAATTAGCTTAGGATTAGGAAAATAGCTACTTCTTTCTGATCCTTGAAGGGCAGACACTGGAAAATCAGGGATAACATAAGTGACAGGCTGTTGAAAGAAAGGCAGAGAAGGAAGGGAGGAACATAATCTGGTCATGCTGTTGAAAAAAAATTAAATGATATTTACCTTTATTCCACAGTCTACTCCTTCCCCCTCCCCCATTCCCTATTTCTCTTCAGACTCCTAGTACTCTTTTACTCCAAACTCTGTAGAGGTGGCCATTTTCCTCTACCAAGATCAATCCCTCCTTATGTACCATTTCTCCCATTTCCCACATTCCCAGTTCCAATTTTTCCTGCAGATTTCCCCATCAATCATTACCTCTCTTTTTAATCTTCAATATCTATCTGTTGGTTCCAACCTTGCTACCTACAAACATGTTACTTCCTCATCCTTAAAAAAAAAAAAATCATCAAATTCTTCTATCTGCTCAAGCTATCAGCCTGTATCTTCCTTCTCTTTCAAAGCCAAATTCTTTGAGAGAAAATATATATTCACTTTTCTTTATTTTCTCTCCTCTCACTCACACTGGTCAACTCATTCTTATCTGACCGTTCAACTGAACCTGTTCCCTCTAATGTTACCAATGATCTCTTAAATTGTCAAATCTAAATTTTTTTTTTTACTCATTTTTCTTGACTTCTTTAGAGCATCTGCCACTGTTAGCCACTCTCTTCTCCTGGATATTTTCTTTTCTCTAGGTTTTTAAGACACTGTTCCCTCTCTTGATTCTCATTATACTACCTGACTATTCCTCGTTCTCCTTTGATGAATTATTAGACTGTGAGTGCCTTGAGAACAGGGATTGATCATCATTAGACTGTGAACTCCTTGAAAGCAGGGACTTTTTTTTTTTGCCTTTGTCCCTAGAATATAGTAGGCACTTAATAAATGCTAGCTTACTGCTAGTCATCCATATTTGTGTACCCTAAAGCTCTGTCCCAGGTACTCTTTTTTCAATAAATTCTCATTTGGTAAACTCATCAGCTCCTATGAGTTAATTATCATCTTGATTCAGATAGCTCCCAGATCCTATAGATATGGTCAGACTCTCTTTAGGTCAAATCACACATCTCCTAAAACCTATTGGACATTTCAAACTTGTGACTGTCCCACAAACATCTCAAACTTGACATACATATCTTTCCACTCAAACCCATCCCTCTCCAGAAATTCCTTGTTTGGGTACAGGTCATCACTATTCTCTAATCATGCAGGTTGCTTTCAATCTTGGTTTAAGCCCTGATTCCTCACTCTCCCTGACCCTACATATCCAATCAGTCACCATTATCTTATACTATCTATCTCCATGGTCTCTTTCACCCTTCTCTTTCTCTTGCTGAGACTATTGCAATAGCCTCCTACTTGGTCTCCCTGCCTCAAGTCTCTTTTCACTGCAATTCATCTCCCAGACATAGCTGCCAAAATGAATTTCCTAAAATACAAGACTGAAACACCAGTCTTCTAAATAACCTCAATGGTTCCCTATTTCCCTAGGATAAAATACCAACCCCACTGTTTGGCATTTAAAGCCCTTCACTACTCATTACACATTACTCCCTTCTTGCACTCTCTAGTACATTCCAATTAGCCTTCTTATTCTTCTTCACACATGACACACTCTATCTCCTGCCTCCATGGCTTTGAGTTGGCTGTCTCCTACACCTGGAATGAAATGCCTTCTCAGATCCATCTTTTAGAATTCTTAGTTTCCTTAAAAACATAGCCTGAACATGACTTTCTATATGAAGTCTTTTCTGAGCCTCTGGCTACTAGCGCCCCAGCACCAAGTCCTTGTATTGATATTTTATATATTTTTTATATACTTACATAAATACACACTGTACAATGCTAGAGCCTACTGTAGTACCTGGCATACTGGCGTGTAGTAGTCACTTCATAAATGCTCATTGAATAACTCTATAAATCTTCAGTACTCTGCATTTTTCCCTGTTTTCATTCCTATTTAGATCAAAGACTGATCTGAGAGTAATCATTCATTTACATTTTAGTGTGAATGAGTGACTATTCAAGACTTAGGCTTAATTTCTCTGAAATTTCTATATGCCTATTCTTAGAGAGCTTCTGGATAAGCCAGCACTGGTAGTTTGAATTGTAGATTCACAACAATATTGTTTTCTACTATTTTTAATCATAACTGTATAATATGAGATACACCATAGATTTGATAGGTTTATAATGGCATAGTGAATACAGTACCAGGTCTGTAGTCTGAAATACTCATCTTCCTGAATTCATATCTGGCCTCAGACACTTAATAGCTGTGTGACCCTAGACAAGTCACATAATCCTGTTTGCTTCAGTTCCTCATCTAGATGAGGAAGGAGCTGAAGGAAATGGTAAACCACACCAGTATCTTCAGAAACCACTGAACAACATACAAAACACTGTTTCTACTGGAAAATGTATTCAGAATTCCAAACAAGAAACTCAAAATGAACCTTTGGAATACAATTAATTCACAAGTAGAGGACTTGCCTATATTTTTCTCTTAAAATATAAAGTGTCATAAATCACTCAACCATTTTACCTATTTAAATATTTATTCTTAACTGAATTAGAGCTAAATATTTCTTAAAAGTTATATTACAATGAGAAGGCGGAAAAAATGAAGGTATGTATAGAACTAAAAGCATTTAAACTTCTTTCCTCGAAGTACATGCTATATATTCATGGAAATCACTCACATTTTGTTGTATTCTCACTATAAAGTTTGTTATGGCAATTTCTAAAGTCAATATAGTTTAGAAGAAAAAAAAAACTAGTGCTACTGTTTCTATGTTTCTTTAAATTTATAGCTTTAAAGGTTATTTTAATTTGCAAGCATTTCCTAAGGCCTCTGCAAATACTCAATGCAATTTGGAAAATATATACAATAAGCTACACTTCCTATAATTAGAGCTCTCTAGGAAAGCAGACTTGGGGGAATCTAGGTAACCAAATAGCTAGAACATATTACTTATGATGAGCTTATTTGCTATTAGAGAGTGACTGAGCATATTTCAAGAGAGAAAAAAAATACTCCATGTTTGGATATCCAAAGTGTCAGTAAGTTTTTCTTTACATTAAGCCTAAATTTGCATCTCTGCAACTTCTATCAATAGCTCTAATTCTGACGTCTGGAATCAAAGAGAACAGGCCTAATCTCTCTTCCATGTGACAGCCCTTCTGTCCCTATCAAATCCTGAAATGTCCATATTGAGCCCCTTTCACTCCTTAGGATTGGTATGAAAATGTTTCTCATACTTTCTGAAGAGTGCTTAAAATTTTAATATTTGACATTAAATGGCATCATCAGGTTGCGGTCTTTAGTGGTAATCTTGTTTCATTATAATACTTACTCTGTTGTGTGTATGTATGTCTTTATATGTATAAAAATATATTTCGATACATGAATGTACTTGAAGTCTTTCCAGCTTGATAAGACCGTCCACAGATTGACTTCAATCAGTATAGCCTTTGAGAACTCAGAACCATGTGAGCACCAGTATGAGGCACTAGAGCAGAACTCTAATGGAGGCTGGCTATATGTGTACATACTAACATATCTCCACTCCTATTCTGCTTACTGAGTCTTCATGTCTTTCAGCTTCTGAAATGTGGGTTTCATTTCCTTCAAGATTCAAGCGCCTTGATATCTTGCCATAGGAGAATGAGTTAAAGGAAATAAAGATATTTAGCTTGGAGAAGAGAAGTCTTGGGGGGGGGCATCACGATGACTGTTTTCAAGTATGTGAAGAGTTGTCAGTCGAAGAAGAGTTATGATTTTCTGGTTGGCTACAGAGGACAAAACTAAGACCAATCAGTAGAAATGGCAAAGAGGCAAATGTAAGGTTCATGTAAAGAAGTTGTTCCTCAGCAAAACTGGGCTAGAGCAGTGGTTCTTAAACTTTCTGGTCTCAAGACTTCTTTAAACTCTTAAAAATTACTGAGGGCCCAAAGAGCTTTTATTTACATCGGTTATATCTTTCAATATTTACTGCATTAGAAATAAAAATTGATAAATTTTTAAAAATATTGATTTACTAATTCATTTTAAAATGCTAATAATAAACAACTATGTATCAATGTAAATAATGGGTCTATAAAAAATAACTTTTCCAAAACAAAATTAATGGGAAGAGAGGTATTGCTTTATAAATATTTGCATATCTCTTCTAAGACAACTGGATTTTCATGTCTGCTTCTGCATTGAATCTACTAAACAAGGAAAATAATGACCTCAACAGATATGTAGTTGGAAAAGAGTATTACAATAGGCAAATAGCATCTTAGTGTCATTATTAAGATAGTAACAGTCTTGGGGATCCAAAGGAGTCCATGGACCACATTTTAAGAACCACTGGGCTAGTGTTTAGATGGCCTCTTAGAGCCCTTTCAACTGAGATTCTTTCCTAATTCCTTCAAATGTAAGATCTATAAAACGCTTAGCACAGTGCTTGGCATGTAGTAGGTACCATATGTTTATTCCCTTTTTCTTTCCTTCTCCTTTCTCTCTTCGTACTCCTCCATGATCCTATCTACTTCCATTATCATTTGAGCACATATCTCTCTCAAATCTATATCCTTATCCCCAACTTTCCCTGAGAATCATAGTTCCACATATACAATTGTCTGACTAGCATCTCAAATTGAACACGTCCAAAACTGAATTTGCTATCTGCCCTGAAAAAATAGGCCTTTTTTCCTAACTTCTCTGGTTCTGTTGATGGCACTACCATCCTCTTAGACTTACAGGGTCATAACCTTGGAATTCTTTGGTTGTTCCCTTTCCCTCACCTCTCATATCCAATCAACAACCAATTCTTACCAATTATACCTTAGTAATAGTAATAGCCTGATCTTCCTGCCTCCAGTCTATACTACTTAATCTATCCTTCACACAGCTAGCCAAATAATCATTGTAACATATTACTTCAGCCACATCATCTGTATTTAAAAACTTTCCCACTGTTTATGAAATAAAGTACACACTGTCATGTAAGGGACTCCTTCATTTTATTCTAACATTTCCAGTCTTATCTGATATAAATCCCTGTCTTGTACCATCTTCATTCCACCAAAACTGGATACCCTCTCTTCAGCTTCTCTTTTCAACCTGTTTTATCCCATCTCTTTACTTTGTATATACTTTTGTATTTACTTTGTGTAACATCTATGCCTTAAGTGTATTCCCTTACCTATAATTTCTGTCAAAAGTCCTTCTCTTCCCTCAAGTTCCAACTTAGGAATTTAGGATTTCTCCATGAAGCTTTCCCTGACCTCACCCCGTCAGTTCACCCACACATCTGAAAATATTCTTACATCACTCTTTTTATCTATCATACTCTAACCCTAATTGTATCTCTAACATGTGTCCCTGAATCACCGTCTTACAAGAGATTATAAATTCCTTAAGAATAATTTGTAAGTCCCTGAAGAACAAAATCTATGGCATATTTATCTTTGTATGATCATCATGATTTAGCACAGTGCCTTATAATTTTTTTTTAAATAGGACTTATCATTTCATCTTTGTATGGAGCCCTGATGAGAAATTTCTCTACTCACACAGGTAAGTACCTTCTCTGCAACTTATAGTCTCAGAGAGTTGCCTGGTAATAAAGGGTTAAATGATTTACCCAGACCAGCTCTCTATTCATTACATCATCTTGACTCATCTTTCACACAGTACTAGGTACTTAATAAACAGCATCAAATTAATTTTTTTATTTTTTTAAATTTATTTAGTATTTTATTTTTCTCCAGTTACATGTAAAAACAATTTTTAACATTCATTTTTAAAACTTTCTGAGTTCCAAATTGTCTCCCTTCCTCCCTCCTCACCCCTCCCCCACATTGAGAAGGCAAGCAATTCAGTATAGGTTATACGTGTATAGTCAAGCAAAATATTTCCATAGTAGTCGTGTTGTAAAAGAAAACATAGACCAAAAAAATTTTTTTTTAAACTCCAGAACAATAAAGAAAGCAAAAAAGTAAGCTTCAATCTGTATTCAAACACCATCAGTTCTTTTTCTGGGGATGGATAGCATTTTTCATGATTAAGTCCTTCAGAGTTGTCTTAGATCATTGTATTGCTGAGAACAGGTAAGTCATTCACAGCTGATCATCTTACAATATTGCTGTTTCTTTGCACACAGTACGTTTCACTTTGCATCAGCTCATCAAAGTCTTTCCAGGTTTTTTTGAGAGCATTCTGCCATTTCTTATGTATAGCACAATAGTGTTCCATCATAATCACATACCACAATTTGTTCAACCATTTCCCAATTTCCCAGTCTTTGCCACCAAAAAAGAGCTGCTATAAATATTTTTGTACATATAGGACCTTTTCCTTCTTGTTTTTTCTCTCTCTTGGGATATGTACCTAGTAGTGGTACCGCTAAGTCAAAGGGTATGCTTGGTTTTATAGCCCTTTGGGCACAGTTCCAAATTGCTCTACAGAATGGTTGAATCCATTCACAATTCCACCAACAATGCATTAATGTCTCATTTTTCTGACATTCCCTCCAATATCTGTCATTTTCCTTTTCTATACTATTATAGCCAATCTAAGAGGTATGAGGTAGTACCTCAGAATTGTTTTAATTTGCATTTCTCCAATAGTGAGTTAGAGCATTTTTTTTAATATGGCTATAGATAACAGCTGAAAATTGTCTGTATTTTTTGATCATTTATCAATTGGGGAATGGCTCTTATTTTTATAAATTTGACTCAGTTCTCTGAATGTTTGAGAAATGAGGTCTTTATCAGAGAAACTTGCCAATTTTTTTCATAGTCACTATTGCTAATTGTATTCTCCTCCATCCTATTTCCTACCTGTTTATTCTATTTTCTAACTCTCCTTTCATCCTGTCCCTCCTCAAGAATGCTTCGCTTCTGACTACCTCTCCCCCCAATCTGCCCTCTCTTCTATCACCCCTCTTCTCCCCTACTTTCTGGTAGGGTAAGATAGATTTCTATACTCCAGAGTGTGTATGTAATATTCCCTCTTTGAGCCAATCCTAATGAAGGTAAGGTTAACTCACTCCCCCTCACCTCCCATTTCTTCCCCTCCACTGTAAAAGCTTTTTCTTGCCTCTTTTATGTGAGACAATTTACCCCAGTCTACCTCTCCTTTTCCCTTTCTCCTACTACATTCCTTTCTCATCCCTTAATTTTATTTTTTAGATATCATCCCTTCATATTTTTAAAATATCATCCCTTCATATTCAACTCACCTCTGTATCCACTGTACCTAAATACCTTAATAATGAGAAAGTTCTTATGAGTTACAAGCACCATCTTCCCATGGAAGAATATAAACAATTTAACTTTATTAAGTCCCTTATGATTTCCCTTTCCTGTTTACCTTTTTATGCTTCTCAAGTCTTGAGTCTTGCATTTGAAAGTCACATTTTCTATTCATCTCTGGTCTTTTCATCAAGAATGCTTGAAAGTCCTCTATTTCATTGATTATCCATTTTTCCCCCTCAAGTATTACACTCGGTTTTGCTGGGTAGGTGATTCTTGGTTGTAATCCTAGCTCCTATGCCCTCCAGAATATCATATGCCAAGTCCTCTGATCCTTTAATATATAAGCTGCTAAATCTTGTGCTACCCTGCCTGTGGCTCCACGATACTGAATTGTTTCCTTCTGGCTGCTTACAATATTTTCTTCTTGTCCTGGGAGTTCTGGGATTTAGCTATGATACTCCTGGGAGTTTTCATTTTGGAATCTCTTTCAGGAGGTGATCAGTGGATTCTTTCAATTTCTATTTTACCCTCTGGTTCTAGACTATTAGGGCAGTTTTCCTTGAAAATTTCTTGAAAGATGATATCTAGGCTCTTTTTCTTTTTTTATGGCTTTCAGGAACTCAATAGTTTTTAAATTATCTCTCTGGGTTCTATTTTCAAGGTCAGTTGTTTCTCCAATGAGATATTTCACATTGTCTTTTTATTTTTTTCATTCTTTTGGTTTTGTTTTATTGTTTTTTTATTTCTCATAAAGTCATTAGCTTCCATTTGCTCAATTATAATTTTTAAGAAATTATTTTCTCCAACGAGCTTTTGTACATTCTTTTCCATTTGGCTAATTCTACTTTTTAAGTTTTTTTCTTCAGTGAATTTTTGTTCCTCTTTTTCCATTTATCCAATTCTGTTTTTTAAGGTATTCTTCTCCTCATTGGCTTTTTGTACCTTTTTTTCTTTTTCTTTTTCTTTTTTTTACCTGTTGGCCTAGTTTGTTTTTAAGGTGTTATTTTCTTTAGTATTTTTTTTGCTTTGGGGTGTGTGTGTCTCTTTTACCAAGCTGTTGACTTGTTTTTCATGATTTTCTTGCATCACTCTCATTTCTCTTCCCAGTTTTCCTCTACCGCTCTTACTTGATTTTCAAAATCCTTTTTGAGCTCTTCCATGGCCTGAGACCAATTCATATTTTCCTTGGATGCTTTGGATGTATGAGCTTTGACTTTGTTATTTTCTTCTGAGTGTGTGTTTTGATCTTCCTTGTCACCATAGTAACTTTCTATGGTCAGAATTTTTTTCTGTTGTTTGTTCATTTTCCCAGGCTATACTTGACTTTTAATTCTTTGTTAAGGTAGTGCTCTGCTTCCAGGGTGGAGGGTGCGCTGTTCCAAGCTTCAGGGGTTTTGTGCAGCTGTTTTCAGAGATACTTCTAGGGACCTGTAAGTTTTCAGTTCTTCCAAGGTGGTATGATCTAAGGGGAGGTGGGTTTACTACTCTCCTGGCCTGTGCTCTGGTCTGTGAGTGACTACAAGCACTTTTTTTCTGCCCTTGAACTGTGAGGAGGGTCCCCACTCCACTGTGGCTGCAAGTTCTGGTGTGCTAGTGCTCCTCCTCACGCTGGGACTCCTGCCACTAACGACTGAAAGCCAGATCCACGTACGGGTAAAGCAACAGATCCCTGCCTCAGTGCTTGCAAAGAGATGCCTGTAATCTCCTTCTGACCAGCTGTCCGACCCCCTTACTACCTATGAGCTGAGAGGTCCAGAAGCAGCTGCTGCTGCTGCCACTGATTCAGCGGTGCCCAAGGTCTGCTCCTGGTTTGCTGGAGCCTGGTTTGTGCGGGAACAGCCTGCACCGGACTGCACTCCTCTTTCACTCTGGTGTTAACAGACCTTTCTTAACAACCTTCCGAGTCGTCTTGGGCCAGAAAACTGTTTCACTCTTGTGTTCTTGTGGGTTCTACTGCTCTAGAATGTTAGAGTCATTATTTAAAGGCATTTGGAGGGGTTTGAGGGAGAGCTTAGGCAAGTCCCTGCCTTTACTCTGCCATCCTGGCTCTGCCCCTCCCATCAAACTAATTTTAACTGAATCAAACCATTGGATCTTAAAGCTAGAAGGGATTTTAAGAGATCATCTAGTCTAACCTCTTCATTTTGTAGGTGAGGAAACTGGGGTTAATGGCTTGCCCAAGGTTACACTCATAGTAAGTGGCACAGCTGAAATTAGAAATCAGGTTCTCTGACTCCAAATCCAGTGCCCTTCCCCGTTACACCACACTGCTTCCTTCTTAGGACATCTTTTAGCATACTTCTGAATTGATGCATCAGTAATGTTGGTTATGAAACTGTACTTTAACAGAAATATTTTATATATTCCAAAATAAAATGCTTTTCTTAAAACAGACTAATACTCAATAGCACTTTTTGGGTTATTATAACTATGACTTGATTCTATGTCACGCTATAATCATAAGAACTGCGTACATTTTTTAGAAACTGTAAATGACCTAATAGACTTAATAAATTGATGTTTCAACTAAAGTAACCATATGTTGTCATTCCATTTCTCCCTCTGCTTTGAAACCATTACCGCTATTCTTCACCTCACTATGACCTCCTGTCTCTCCACCTCTTGGTTCTTCCATGCCATTATTCATCCACTGGCTACACTCTCCTTGATCATCTTGACCCTCTCCCCTCCCAATCTTGCCTGAGAAGCTCCAGCCTCTCATTAGTTCCATCATTTGCTGCCTTCACGCCTATTCTTACTCATATACTGCCAAATGAAGCTAAAGAAATTCATGAAATCATTCTGACTGGGCCCATTACAAATTTGTTACTAAGATAGTATCTCACTGCAGTACGGCAATTCTTTTAAACTCCTCTATTATCCTATTACTAGCCTACTCACCACAGCAGCTTTTCCAAACTTTTTCATCCCTTCTCAAAACTCACATGGCTCCCCTAATGCCCATGCTCCCCCACATCCCACCTGTTTCAGCTAAAAACCTTGCCTCAATTTATCACTGAAAAATCTAAGGCCATTTGCTGAGAGCTCCTTACCGTACCTTATCTTACATCACTGAGATACCTTTTACCCCTATTTTCTCTTTCATCCCTGTCTCACATGAAGAGGTAGTCCTTTTCCTTGCCAAGGCAAACTCCTCCACATGCACAAGTGATCCCATTCCATGCTATCTGCCCCAGCAAACTGTTCCCTCTTTCACCTCCACTGTCTCATTATTCTTTAATCTCTCCTTATTTACTGGCTGCTTCTCTACTTCCTATGACTTTCCTCATCCAAGAAAAATAACCACACCACTCACCTGATCCATTCATCCTGGTATCTACTGTATCTGTCATCTCTTTGATGGCTAAACTCCTTAGGAGTTTAGCAGGCCCTCCACTTCCTTTACTCTCACTCCATTTTTAATTATCTGCTGTTAGTTTGGTTTCTGACTTCATCCTTCATCCTTAGAACTCTTTCCAAAGTTACCAATTATCTCTTATTTGTCAAATCAAATGGCATTTACCAATTCTCACTCTTCTTGACTTCTTTGCAGACTCTGACAATGTTGAGAACCCTCTTCTTCTGAATACTCTCTTTTATAGGTTCTTATGACACTGCTTTCTCCTGGTTCTCCTTCTACCTTTCTAATTACATCTTCTTAGCCTCCTTTGCTGGATCTTCATCCACTAAACATGCGCATCCCCAATGGCTCTGTTCTGGACCTTCTTCTTCCTCTATACTATCTTGAGCTGAATGTCCCATAGACATTTGAAACTTAGCATGTCCTAAACTGAACTCATCATCTTTCTCATCATACATTCCTCTCTTCTTACTCTTTGCACAGCTATTAATGTGACTTTTCTAAAGTGCAAATTGAACCATGTCAACCCTTCTCCCCATTCAATAAACTTCAGTGGCTCCCTATTAGCTCTAGAATAACATTCTCTACAAAGCCCTTAATCACCTGGGTCCTCTCCTGCCTTCAAGGCTCTTACTCCTTCCACAGACTCTTCAACTCTGCAATGCTGACCAACTGACTGTTCCTTGAACAAGACATTCCATCTCCTGACTCCATGCATTTTCACTGACTTTTCCATGCCCAGAATTCTCTTCCTCAACTCCATCTCCTGCATTCCCTGACTTCCTTCAGGTTCCAGCTAAAATCTCACCTTCTGAAAGAAGCTTTTCCCAATTCCCTTAACACTAGTGTGCTCCGTCTAAGATTATCTTCAATTTATCTTGTCTCTATGTTGTTTGGGCATAGTTATTTGTATACTGTCTCTCCCATTAGACTGGGAGTTTCTTGAAAGTAGGGACAGGTTTCGGTTTCTTTCTTTTCCTTCCTTCCTTTTTTTTTTTCTTTTTTTGCTTTTATATCTCCAGGACTTAGCCCAGTGCCAGGCAGATATAGGCATATGCTTAATGCTTGCTGACTAGTTAACTGAGCGACATGAACATGCATTAAATTCAGTATCTGTAGGAAAAGACATTACATCAGTTCCTAAGACTATGCAATTCTGACTTGGAGAAAAACTAATATTTAAGAAGGGGAACACAATATGTGAAAATTGCTTTAAAAATGTTCTGCTTGTCAGCATTGAGAATATATATGTAGGCTCCTATTAGTAGGTCTCTTGACCCATGATTCCATCAGTCACTTCACCTTTTTCAGGAAAATAAGAAATGTAGCTTTACATGTGTTTTGTATTTTCATTAAAGTTTTTCAGTCTAATCTGAAAGCTCTCTGTGGTAACAGAGCTTGGCAAGCCAACTCAACTCTAAATACTTACTATCTGGGAAACACCCAGCAAGCAAAATAAGTCTTACTTGCTTCTGAGAGCAAAACAAAAACTCTCATAAGTCACTATGATTTCTCTAAAAAACATTTGGAAACACTACAAATGCACAAAGGGGAAAAATACACAGTAAAAGTGCTATATAAAGTTTTCTAGTACCAAATTAGTAATGATTTAAATAAAAACCAGATTGGTGGAAATAAAAGTAAATCTTTTGCTTTGGGCAAAATGTTCTCAAATGAGCATTTATATAAAGAATGCTAGAAAACATTTACCACATTGATGCTGAAACACAAAACAGTTCTTAAATAACTGAACTCTACAAATCAGTGAAATTCCATTACAGAGGTTATATTATAATCTTTGAATATTGGACATATTTAAAGAGTAACATATTATACAGAAAAAAAAATAATCATCAAAGTTGAAAAACACAAAACAAGTTTTCAGCCACTATGGTATTGAAATCAGAAGGCCGGGAACACATTGTGATTCACCACCCTGCAATTGTCTCACCTCTAAACCTCTCTCGATGAGTGGTTTTAACCACAAAATAAGCTGCAACCTGGAAATCAAGTCATAACATGCTTTATTGTTAAGCATCATGACTAAGAGATAAAAACCAATGTCACAAAGCTACCAAGTTGGATGTATGTGTGTGCACATCTGCTTGGTATGCATGGCTTTCTAGTCAAGATCTGTGATTTCATTGGTACAGAGCAGTGGTATTAAATGCAAAAGACAAATGGGGCCACTGAACCATACAAAAGGATGCGTATTGACTTAGTAAATGATATAGTAACATTATCTATACTCTGATGGTGTTCAATCATTCAGTTGTTTAGCCACCTGTGGTGCAGTGAGAGTCACTGTCACCCCTATTTCTCATCTCTTTCCCCTCTATTTTTTTCATCATCTTCTCACTGCCTGGAACCCAAGGCATTTTTGTACCTCTGGGGCAGGTGCATTACTTTGTTAGAATTTTCCATATACTTAATGATTGTAATTAAGGCCTCCTTAATAGAAGGTCAGGTCTAGAGTTAGGAAGACTCATCTTCCTGAGTTCAAATCTGCCCTCAGAATTTACTAGCTGTATGTCCCTGTTTGCCTTAGTTTCCTCATCTGCAAAAAATGAGCTCGAGAAGAACTGGCAAGCCACTTCATATATCTTTGCCAAGAAAACCCCAGATGTTTTTTTTCCCCAGTTGGGACACAACTGAAAAAAACTGAACACAACCACCACAACAAAAATATCGTGGGCAGAAAGTGAAGAAGAATTAAGAAGCCTTTTGATGAGGGTAAAGGAAGAGAGTGTAAAAGCTGGCTTGAAGCTTAACATTTAAAAAAAGTAAGATCATGGCAACTGATCCCATCACTTCCTGGCAAACAGAGGGAGAAGAAATGGAAGCAGTGTCAGATTTTATATTCTTAGTCTCAGAGATCACTGGAGACAGCAACAGCAGCCATGAAATTAAAAGATGCTTGCTTCTTGAAAGGAAAGCTATAGCAAATCTGGATAGCACACTAAAAAGCAGGGACAACACCTTGCCAGCAAAGATCCATATAGTCAAAGCTATAGCTTTTTCAGTAGTAATGTATGGCTGTGAGAGTTGGATTATAAGGAAAGTTGAGTGCCACAGAACTGATGCTTCTGAATTGCTTGAAGCTGGAGAAGACTTTCGGGAGGCTCTTGGACAGCAAAGAGATCACATCGGTCAATACTTAAAGAAATTAATTCAGACTATTCATTGTAAGAATAAATACTAAAGCTGACGCTTAAATACTTTGGCCACATAATGAGAAAACAGGCTTCACTGGAAAAGACCCTCATGTTGGGAAAGACTGAAGGCAAAGGAGGAGGGGACAGCAGAAGGTGAGATGGATAGTGTCACGGAAACAACGAACATGAGCTTCAATAGACTTCAGGAGATAGTGGAGGATAGAAAAGCCTAGCATGCTATGGTCCACGGAGTCATGAAGAATCAGATATGACTGAATGACTGAGCAACAACAAAATGTCCTATTTTATTTTTATTTATTTTAATATTTCCTAATAACATTTTAATCTAGTTCCAACTCAATGGGGAATGCTGTCCAGTAAACTTAACATCTCTGGTGTAATTGTACCAATACAGATCATCAACTCTTCTGCAATTTATTTTTTTATTTTTTAAAAAAAATTTTTTGTGTTTAATTTTTTTTTTTTTTAAGAAAGCTGCCTGGGACTCTCAGAGGTTAAGTGATTTATACAAAGTCACACAGCTAATTTAGTCTGCAGCATGACCTGAACTCAGGTATTCTATTTTTTTTTTAAACTAGGAAATGGGGTTAAATGACTTGCCCAGGGTCACACAGATAGTAAGTGTCAAGTGTCTGAGGCTAGGATTTGAATTCAGGTCCTCCTGACTCCAGGGTTGGTGATCTATCCACAGCACCACCCTGCTGCCCCCAAACTCAGATATTCTAGACTCTAGCTTTCACCACTATACATACTGTCTCTCCTATACATAGATATACAATACATACATACATAGCTACATATAGCTATGTACATACATACAATTTCTGGCATGTAGTTTTAAAGTATTTCATTCTTGAAATTATGAATGGTTCTTACTCTACTTTGACAATTTCTTTTCTTATGCTATTAAACTTTTAAAACACAGCTGATTATTATTCCTATGAATTTAATCCAAAGATACTTTTCCATTTGAGTAAAAATTGTGAGCCAAAACAAAACAAAAAACAAATCCTAAACCAGATAATTAGTTCAGCATAACTCTTTTTACAAGTGAGCCTATTTGCAAGGTTTATTACTCTAAGTAGCAAAGTACAACTTAAAACAGCAAAATACCCTTGGATCAAGGCAAAAAACAGCTTCCAAAAAAGGTCCAACTTCTTTACCAAAAGTTGGTTGTTCAGAAGAATAAGAACAATGAATGTTCTTCAATGATGAAATTCCCAAAGATCATCACCATTTCAAGAAAACTACTCATAAAGCTATCTTTAATAAGAATTTGCTTTTAATGATTTAAAGCCTAATAACTAAAATTCTGTTGTTAACCTACTCATAATTACTGGGGGCTTTTTTCTCTGCTTGTTGCAACAAAAAGATCTGTGTTCAGCTTTTCCCTGAAGTGAATTAAAATTATTCACATGAGCAAGGATGTTTTAGTAGCCCATATTTACTTGAAATTTTCCCCTTGCACAATTCTTCCCCTCCAAGAATTTTGAAAAGAAAATCAAGACAACACTATGCCACAGAATTCTCTATCTTACCACAGAATTTTCCCCTGTCTTCAGTTCTGTTTTCCTATTTTAAAAATCACTACCGTAACTGCATGCTCCTGGGGTGCTTTAAGGACATTAATCAATTTCACAGATTGAGGCACAGTGACTACAGCAATAAAGAAAACTTAAAACATTTTCCTTTCCCTATAACTTCCTTTAACGAACATTTGAAGTAGAATGTACTTCATCTTCCCTAGTCTGAACTTAGTGGAGACAAAGAATTAAATTTCAGGAGCTGCAAGCACTGCTTATCAGCATTCTAACCTCTCTTAGGTGCCTCCCTCCCCTACCAAAATCTCCCTGATTCTTGTATGGCTGACTAGTAGTAATTGATGATAACTACCACTGAGTAGGAAGAACATTAGTATTAAACAATGACTTATAAGAAAGAGTAGTAAAGGGAGATTATTTTAAAGTGATTCTTAAGATGGTGTTTTAGTACTTTATTTTCTTAATTTGGGGTTTAAGGTACTTTGGTCCACAGAAGAAAGACCAATAGATAGTACAACATCAGCATCTTCCCTAGACGGTAAGTTTAAAAGGCTTTCAAGTGTAAGTTACACTTTTTACTACTAGAATGGGAAAGGAAGGGGAAAGTTTGAGGAAAATCAGATTTCAATTAACTTTGACACTAATTACAATGTAACTGGGTGAATTATTGTGCTTTAATAAATATAGATAAGAAATTCCAAGTTTAATTAATGTTGCATAAGTCATTCAAAAATAATTAAGTGCCTACTAGATGCCAGGCACTATGCTAGGTGCTAGTGAAAAAAAAACAAACAAACACTAAAGTGAAATGGTCCTTGCCTTCAAGAAGCTTACTTTCTACTGAGGGGGTCTAACATGTTCATAGATAAATAAATATAGTATAGATACCAAATAAATACAAAACTATTGCTAGTTATGATTGGGAAGGTGGACAAGGCACTAACAACTGGAGGAATCAAGAAGGCACTCTTGAAAGAAGGCACCACGTGAGCTGAGCCTTGCCTTGACCGGAGCAAGGGTAAGAAGGGGAAGCATTCCAAGCATGAGGAACAGCTGGTGCAAAGACATGGAGATGGGAGGTAGAATGCACTGTACAAAAAGTGAAGGAAAGTAGTAAGTAACTATCCTTTTAAGGTGGGTTGAAGCTAGATGTAAAAAACTTTAAACGCCAAGTTTGTATATCATCTTAGAGGCAATACATAACCACTAGAACTTCTTGAGCAATGAAAGGGCAAGGTCACCCCTTCACCTTAGACTGAAAGTTGCACAAATTCCTAACCATTTGCTCCTGGCTCTTATTTTAGAGTGGAAAACATAAGTGGAAAAAAAAGCAAATACATTACTATCTATAAAAGCTTGATAATTATTATTTAGTTTGTCATCATTTAGTAATGGGAAAATGATCACTCATTTGGCTTTTAATATTCCTGTTTCCTGAGAAATTTTCAATATATTCCAAAGACATCTCATGTAGAATGCTGGTTTAGCCCATGACTCCTTCAGGCTCCTTCTGGACCTCTGCTCCAGCGTCCTCCTTCAAGCTGGCAATACCTCTACCTTTAAAATTTCCTCCTCTGATGGTGATTTCATCCCCAAACTTCCATCTGATGAACCAGTCAAGCTTACTCCAAACTTGGTTCAGCCCACAGCTTTCCAGATTACTTCTGGACTTTGCCCTCCAGGATTCTACTACCTTCCACTCCCTCCAATTTTTAGCTTCCTTTTATGTTGACTTCAACTATTAGAATGTAAGTTCCTTGTCAAAAACTTGTCTTGATTTTTGCTTGTAATTGTATTCCTAGCACTTAGCACAATACCTAGAATAGAGTAAATGCATGTTTAACAACAATATCATTGTTATTGTTGTCTGTTCTTTGTTTCAAAGAGCACCAAAGGCATCATGGGGTGATATTTTGACTCGCTCATAAACTGAATTTAACTGAGGAAGAGTTTCATAGAGTTGCCAGCCTTACTCTTTCTTTCAGAGTCGTCAAAGTCCAGTGGCAAGATAAAAGTCAGGATGACTGGTGATGGCCCAGGATGCAAGGGAAGACCTTAGCATCTTCAATGTCTAACCAAGCTCTGAGTGTTCCACAGCACCTACTTCAGTTGCATTCATGGCTACTGGAACAAATTGTACTCATCCATCCACTCCACTGGGGAAGTATTCACATGCTCAGTTAGTTAGAGGGATGTCTAACAGCAATATACAAAATGATTACTTTTGAAAGACAAGGTTAATGTGAAAGTATGACAACCTGAAGGAAGACCTAAAATAAGTCAGAGAAACTGAAACAAAATCTGCCAGGAAATATTTCATTTCCTTGTGTGAAGGTATCCAGGGGAAGAGTCAGTAAGATTCCCTAACCTTTTCTTCTATCCTTGAAAATGTATGAGATTCCTTGGACTTCTTAACTTAATAAGGACATTGATGATGTCCTTGATATGATACAAATTCACCTCCCCCAGGATACTCCTTGACAGCACACTGAAGAACTATTCACAGTCAATTTGGGGCCACTTCAGCTATAGCTTGGCCTTGGACTTTAAAAGGAAAATAGACGGATATGTTTAAAAAGAGACAGAGAGACCCAGAGCTGAGACAAGCCAAGAGAAGCTAGTTGGAGATACAGCCTTCAATTCACTGGAAGAAAATCCATATAACCAGTCCCTTCTTTCCCCCCAAGGAACCACATGGCCCCTGAGATGTCAGTAGACAGAGAGAGTGGTAGAATGGCAAAGAGTTCCTAGGCCATGTAAAAAGCTGCAGGAACCTGAGCCAGCAGCAGTGGAGTTGCAGAGGCAGAACACTGGAGAACATTGAATGATGATGATGATGATGATGATGATGATGATGATAATAATAATGATAACAACAACAGTAATAAAAATAACAAGAGCTAGCACTCACATAGCACTTTACAGTTTAAGGTTTGTAAAACACTTTAATTATTATTATATTTGATGCTCATTGTGATCCTGTGAGAGAAGTGTTGTTATCCTCATTTTAAACATGAATTAACTGAGACTTATTAAGTGACTTGCCCAAGATTACAAAACTAGTAAATGAGTCATGCAAGACTTAAATTAAAGTCTTTTTGACTCCAGATCCAGTACTCTTACCTTCCTGGACCCAAAGAAATAATTCTTAGACAATACCAATGCCTAGACCAATTAAAGGAATTTCTGGATCATGGAGGAGCTGAAGTCAAGGAACAGCAAGAGACACAGCCATGATGTAAAAGAATAAATTCAAACTTTGTTCTTTACTAGTATAAGTTATTTGAATTTCAGGGGAAAAGGGCCAATTCTCCAGCAACTTTATATGTTTGGAAAGTTCTAGCATGCAGAAAAGAATCAAATCTCTAGTAACCCTTGGTAGGGAATTGTTTCTAAGCACTATAACTCTGAAAGACTATTTTCAGCTCTGGGAGAAATAAAATTTCCTGAAAAAAGGAAAGAGAATTTTCCTAATTGCTCACAGGCTTGAGAGCAAGTCTTTTGTATTTCTGCATTTTTAGTTGTGTTAAATAAAACTTAGCTTACATTAAATGCTTTATTAACCCAGTACTTACATACAGGAGCTGAAGGCTCATTAACCTTGAGAAAATCAAATTGATTCTATTTTGTAATTGATTCTATTCCTTATCACCACCAACATTTTGCATAGCAGCTTAAGTCAAATTTCTTTGTTAAGTTCAGAAGTTCATGAGTTCAGAAAGTCACTTTTCCTCTGAGTTAGATTTGAAAGTTCAGTTTCCCTATAAAACACTTTAATTAAAAGAAAATCTATTACCTCTGTAACACCAGCTGCCCTTGTACAATTAGAAGAAATCTGTTATCTATATACCATTAGTTCTTCTTACAGGTGGACTAAATCAATCAGAATTTCCTAGATGGAAGGAGGGGTTGTTGCCAGCCTGAACTCCTAATTTCTCGCCAATCATATTATCCCCAATGCTTGTAATGCTTCAGATTTTGTAACCAACCCTATTGTTTTCCCCATCTATGATGCTGCCTTCTAGTTTTAAATGCTCCTCCTTTTGGCTGTAAAAATGATCTATTTGCCCTCATTCAGGGTCTTTTGGCTTGCTGAGGAGCTAAAGACTCCTTTTATTGGTAACTACTAGCCTTACCAATAAATTGAATATGGTTGGAGCTCTGTGCCTCAGTTTATCTTAATTTCATTCACAAGTAGAGACTCCACCAGTATTAATGGAGGGAGGCTGGCCCCTGGGGCAGCCTCTTAGAATTACTCCCTTTCAGAATACTCAGGTAGAACTTTTCACCAAGGGATTTCTGAACAGAAGACTGTACCAGAGGCCTGACTTCCCAATCAGTTGTAGCTGCTGAACCAAGGTAAGGCACCCACACTGTTAAGAAAATTGGAACTTTGCCTTTCTGTTTTGTGAATTACTGGCAAAAAGATAACAAGGACAGGAAAAAGGGAAAAAAAAAAGGAAAGAAAAATCTCTGAGAGACTGACCCCTTGAAGCATTTTTTTTCCTTCAAGGAGGGTTCTTAGTTCAATCAAAGAGGCAATATAAGGTGCTTGCTATCGACACCCCTTTAGGGAAGTCATTACTGAACTCATAAGGAATTTTCCTCTTCAAGGTGGGGGCTTCTGGTCCAAGTCAGGGGGACAATAAGGGACATTGCCAATCAGGAAGGAGTTGGAAAAGCCTGGAAAGAGGAATTCTTCGCAGGCAGAAAATGGGATAACTAAAAATAGAGCTCAAAAAAATGAAGTTGAATGATACAGAAGTCTCTCTAGCCATCACCCAGGGAACACCCTTACCCAAACTGGCCTAAGATACATCAGAAAAGTACCAAATATGGTATGAAAAAGGACTTCTACTTGTGCACAACAATTTTTAAGCATTTCTGTGTCTGTCTTGTCATATCATCTATGTAAGTCAAACTAGCTTTCTCCTGGTGCCTTATCAGCCAAAGGAGAAAGAGTAAAAACTTCTTCTTGAAAAAGTCTCTCCCTACCTTCTGACTGTGACCAAGTTAGAAGGCAGACAAAACATACAGTTAAGAAGGAATCTTTGTTGCCTAGTCTGCAGAAATTTATAGTACTGGTGAATAATGAGACACTACATTTGTGACTGAAATATAAGTTCTCACTGTAAATTTCCAAACTCTGGTTTGAATGTCTTTTTAAATGCTGAAATGTTTTAGTAAGTTTTGAAGTATTCTCTATAAAATGTTTGGTTAGAGGTATTCTCTGTAGAACAGACTAGAACTGTGAAAGTTCCGGAAACAACACTTAGAACTTTTGTCACTCTATCCCCAGAAAGTGACAATTTTATTGTTTTAGTGGAAAGGGGAAGGCAATTTCATTAACTAGAGAAAAGGGAACTAAAGCTAGTTTGAAAGTAGCATCAGTGAAATTTCAAAGTTGAAAAAAAAAAAAACCAACAACAAACCCAAACAGGTTTGCACTTTGTAGTTTAAATGTATCTGGTGCTTAAGAACTTCCCATTACTAACTCCAGTTCACAAAATGAGAAAAGTTTGTGTAAATCAGGGAACAATTAAGAGCAAGTAAAATTTAATTCAGAAAACTGTTTTGGTATTATCATTCTTCTATGAGCGATAGAACAGAACTAATTGTTTAGGTAAACTAGATGCAAGGATACCAAAAGAAACTGGATAAGAACATGTGTTTGTAAGCTCTTAAGAACCCCAAGGCAACAGTATTGCAATCAACTGGGGTTGTGTTAAAAAAAATTTTTTTGTGTGCCAAATTACAAAGGAGAAACTCTGTGGAGTGAAGATGGATTCTATACATAGTCTGGGATATGACTGGGAAATGAAGACTGGAGGAACTGAGAAAGCAGAAGAGATGTTGGTTCAGCATATGAAAGGAGGGGGGCAGGTAGATGGTGCAGCAGATAGAGCACTGGCCCTGGAATCAGGAGAACCTGAGTTCATATCCAGCCTCAGACACTTGACACTCACTAGCTGTGTGACTCTGGGAGAGTCACTTACCCCACTGTCTAGCAAAAAACAAAAACAAACAGAATATGGAAGGAAGAAAGATCCAGTTTTGGAGGTTTTTAATAAAAGTCCACTGGAAGGATTTACAGAGAAGGGAAGATAAGAAGTTTAAGTAAGTAGGATTTGAAAGTAAATGGGGTTTGGAGTTTTTTAAAGAGAGGTCTGAGGAGGTTTTTGATCTCTTGGGAAAAGAAGAATATGGTTGTGGTGATTCTTTATGATATGGAAACTACAGTTTGTAAAATGTAGTTACCTGAAGATAGTATGCCAAAATTCTGCTCATGAAACACCATTAGAAGAGCATATTTTAGTTGTTGTGTGAGAAATATAAAATCCTCATGGATCCTAAAAGCAGGGTGGTGGGACTGCGAGGCTGTCACATAAAGTCCCTTGGGTTTAAAAAAAAAAACAAAACTATATTAAACAGTAGATATCTTTGGGAAATGTGAAGTCACTCTCTTTAAGTATTTGAATAGTGTTAGCTTGAGAAAATAAAAATTTATTTTTTATATGGGTGATTTAAAAAAGGAAATAATGAGAAAGTCATGGGGAGCTGAGAATGTCACCATGAATCTTTGAAAATGAGCTAATTGATAACAATGAACTCTAAATTTTGAAGTACTGCTAACTAATGGCCCTTGGGAAACTTGTTTGTTTTTTTGGGGTTTTTTTTTTTTTGAGATTTTAAATGTTACCATTAGTGATTAAAAAAAAACCATTTGATTTGGATAGAATTTTGACAGGATAACTGTGGTAAATTAGAACCTGATACTTGACATTAATATATAATCATGACTCTGAAAAACCTGAATCAAAACCTGGTCTCAGAAATTTTTTAGCTGTGTGACCTTAAGGCAAGTTACCTTACCTCTGTTTACTACCTCAGTTTCCAAGCATAGCACCCTCCTCCTAGCGTTCTTGTGAGGATAAAAATGATATAATGATTGTGAAATGCTTAACATAGTGCCTGGCACACAGTAAACACTATATAATGTCAACTGTTGTTATTACTACTATTTTTTTCCTTAATTGAATATTATTACCACAAACTGGGTAACTCTATATAAGGTTTTAAATGTGATTAGTAGAAAATGCTGAAGATGATAAAATGAATGACTTTCCACTTAAGATAATTTAGAAATGTATTTGACTAAATTTATGTAATCTGACTGGTATTAAGCTTTGTTTCATGGTACTGTGTATGTCATTATTGTTGTTTCTAAAGTTTCTTGTATTGTGAATTTTGGGAGACCACTGTATAAGAAATATTGTTAAGAAGTTAATATAATTGTATCATTAAAAAAATTTAACTCTTTCTTTCAATCTGGATAGTGGGAAATTATTAAGTTATTAGAAGCCACTGTTATAACATTAAAACCTATCAAGTATTTAATAGGATATATTTTAAAAGGGAAGAATTACTTTGTGGGAAAGCGAAAAACAAAAAAAAGAAATGACCTTACAAAATTTTCTTATTTGTAAACTTGCCAGGTTTCTTGGAACCATCGCTTGGGCAAAACTTATCAGCCCCATGAAATAACTTGCTAAATGTTGTGAAATTTTCAAGTGATGAATTCATATACTGAGAAACTGAGATCTCTTTCATTATTAACATTTCTTTGCCAAAGCAGTGAGGATTAAAAAATGTGTTTATAGTACAGAAGTGATTTGATGATTTATAATTATGAAAATTAATAAGTTATGTCCCACATAGTATATACTGAAGTTACATCTTGGGCCAATTTAGTTTCAACAGACTCCAGTCTTATTTATTTTTCCCTGAGGGATTAATATACAATCCCTTAAGAGAGAGATATCTGCTAGCCTGGAAGCATACTTTAGCCAGTGTTTTTCCAGGTTTTTGAGTGACCTATCATATATTCATTAGATATATGGAATTCCAGAATGTAATTATTTTCTTAATTCCTACTGATTTTATTACAACAAAATGAGTTTAAACTAGATTAGAAGAAGAAAAGGATGTTGAGTGAATTTATTTTGTGTAAAACCTGGTAAATGTTTTTTATTGCTAAAGAATGTTACAACATCATGAGAGAATAGTAGTTATTCCTTCCACATCACAGGGATTAAGGGCGTGGTATTTGGAAAATCCACGTAAAATTTTTTAGCCCTTCCTTCGTACCAGAGAAGTCTGAATTTTTTTCTTTCTCTTTTATGGGGTGTTGAGTTACTAAACTTTTTAAGATATCTCCACATTTCTAGCTTTTCTGTGTTGTCTGCTAGCTTCTGTGTTTTTTTCGCAAACTTTTTTTATTTTAACTTGAAAAAAGAAATTGTGTATATTTATGGCATTAAAAGATAAGATGTCTATATTATACATTACACACACACACACACACACACACACATGCTTAATGCATTTCTGAGTTTCTAAACATTTTCTGTGTTGTCTGCTAGCCTTTGTGTGTTGTCTATGACTTCTGCAAAACTCCCCCAAAATTACCATCTACAGCAATTTCTTATGCCAACCCATGATATATTGAAACTGTGATGGGGAAAGTCGAGATGTGGCAGGAATAATTATAATAACTATATCTAGCCCTAAGCTATGATTAGTGAAACTTCCTATTTGAGGTAAAAATCTCTTGGGACCATAATTTGATTTTGTTTTGAGTTTTGAATTCATGTATAAGTTCCTGAAGTATCATTAAGTTAGTAATACACCATTTAAGGGAAATGCCACAAGCTATTCAAAGGGAGTGTGATCTAAAAACTGCTAGAGGTAGATGTCTATGTCTGGGAAAAGCTAAGGGGATAACCTTGGCATAGCCAAAGGTAGGATCCTCTTGACTCAGTTTGCCCACTGTATTATTTCCCTTTTGAATAGGATTGTTTTCTACCTGATTAATCCTGAATCTGGATATTATACGCTGTGAATAATGTGGAACTTTGCTGTATGACTGGATATTCAAAATATCAACTACAACTTTCACCTGAAATCAAACAGAACTAAAGATGCTTTATCCTATTATACCAATGTTGAGTCATTCTGTACCTTAGGGATAGGCCTGGAAGATCACTCTGGACACTATTACAACCGTGTCCCCACTTCTTCCTTCCATAGCAAATCTCTCTAACAATGGCAGGTAAAGCTGTAATTTTTTAATAATGCTACAATACAGTGCAAGTATGAAAGCTCTTACTGTGTTCACTCTAAATTGGTAGTCAAATCCATAGCCTAAGCAGCTAAGTAACTGAGTTCTTGGGTTTACCACCCCCTCAATAGCAGTTATGATATGGGGATGACATCATCCTAAATGGGGACACACAAATTTTCTAATAAGACAAAGACGTAAAAGTTTTTTGGTTCTTGTTTTTTAATTAAATGGAGTAGTAAACTGAGAAAACAACAGGATCAGACTGTTTTCTCTAAGAACTAGAATATATAAATGTATGTAATTGGCTTCCAAATCTTTCTAATGAGATAATGTTTTTAAAACTGGATTAAGGATTCCACATATAAAACTGCACTGTGAAGAGGGTGAAATTATTTTCCTATTTGAAGTATCTATGTGATCATTTTAAAAGAAAGACAGTTATAAATGCTCCTCTTTTTATCTGTGAAAATGATCTGCCTGCCCTCATTCGGAGTCTTTCGGCTTGCTGAGAAGCGAAGGATCCCTTATATTGGTAACTGCTAGCCTTACCAATAAATTGAACATGCTCTGGGCTTTGTGCCTCAGTTTACCTTAATTTCAATCACAACAACCTCTTCCCTAAAATGTAGTTATTTTCAGACAGAACTCAAATTCTGATGTTCTCAGGAGAAACTTCATGTAGAGGCACACGCAAGAAAATAAAAAAAAGACTGTATTTAGAAAGAAGCCCCCCAAGTTTGAACCTCATCCATGTAGACTCAGAGCTGCAGTACTAAGAAACAGCTTACAGCTATTTAATGAGTTGTATATTATGAAATACAACAAAATAAAACATTTGAAAAAGAAAGAAATCGGCATGAGAGAATTGGTTAAAATATATAAAAATATTTGAGGTAGGAAAGGTTTCCACATATTAGATGTTTTTAAAGCATAGCAAGCCTTCAAAAATCTTATATATGCACATATCAGTACTTCAATTTTGCAATTTATGACATCTGTGATGTCGTAAATGTGGTTGATCCTGCTAACAGCACAGACTGCAACCTACCCATGCCTTTTTTTTAAAATGCAATTTTTATTCATGTAAGTCCTTTTTTCTTTTTTAAATTTGGTTAGGCAATGGGGTTAAGTGACTTGCCCAGGGTCACATAGCTAGTAACTGTTATGTGTCTGACGCCGGATTTGAACTCAGGTCCTCCTGAATCCAGGGCCAGTGCTCTATCTACTGCGCCACTTAGCTGCCCCCTATAAATCTTTTAAAGAAGATTTACTCAATAGCGTGGAAACCTTCCACTAAGTCCCTTTCTGTGGATACCACAGCAACAGTTGGCCTATTCATCTATATGACCCCCTCTTCTAATCATACATTTCCTAGGCGATATATCTTCTTTTGTGAATGTCATCATTAGTAGTATGACGTATCATATTTATACCTACTATGCATCTCAGCATTAACCTTTGGGTCACCTGGAATTTTGATTTTTTTATAGACTATAACTTTTCCTTATTTGCAGCCATTAGCATTTCAAAATACTTCTTTCTCCCTAAGATTTTTTATAGACATTTAATTAAATTAATTGAAGTCTTAAACTGTGTAATAAGATGGTTCAACTCATCAGCAGATTTAGCTTTTGGATTACTGTGTTTTTACAGATGCTCCTAATGAAGGAATTCATAAGAAATATTAGATTTTAAATCTGAGCCATTGATACAAAATCCAAATGCAAACAAAATAAAGTTATTCAAATAAAATTAGAAACACAGAACTTCTGAAATATTGTGTAGTAAAGTGATGAAAATATTAGTGTAAATTATTATTTTTTAAATAGCATTACATATCTTTATGCCATCTCTAACTCAAAAATGGTATAAATTTTTAAAAGCTATATATTTAGACTGCTCTCTCTCAAAGCATATATTTACATATTAATGCATATACAAAAATACCACTGATGAGCTCAATTCAATAACCAGAGCTTAGTTAAACATTTATAAACACATTTTGAATTTCCTTAAGAAGTCTGAATCTACTATGTTTTAAAATTAAATATCATTTATTTTATTCTTCCATCAGTCCTA
This sequence comes from Vombatus ursinus, assembly GCF_900497805.2. Taxonomy (NCBI): domain Eukaryota; kingdom Metazoa; phylum Chordata; class Mammalia; order Diprotodontia; family Vombatidae; genus Vombatus; species Vombatus ursinus. The sequence continues at coordinate 10,650,045 of NW_020948983.1, forward strand.
TGTTTATTTAAAATGGGAAGAGGCCACCCCATTTTTAAGCCTGTGCAAATTTCTGAATCAAAGAAAGTATCTTTATAATTTTACTTCCTTTTTGTACTTCTCATAGGTGGTCTTTGAAAAATAATACAAAAGGGTAATTTCTAGAAATGTTGGCAAATGAATTGTTTATCCTTCATTTTGTAATCCAACTGAGCAAAATTTCTAAAAATCTGCTTTCTCTTACCTAAAAGAAATTGTTAATTCAATTTTTAAAATATTATAATTTAGAAATAATGACATTCTAATCATTTAGATTTGTGTTGCTAAGAAGATAACGCTAACCCTTGAAATAAATTTCAGACCTGAATTGCAGATCTTTATATTTCCCAGTATTCTTTCAACACTCGTACCTATAGTTTCAGGAAGATCCAGGAGTTCATTGTGCTGCAAGTCAAGGTTGGTGATTTGAGTACAGGTTCCAATCTCCTTTGGAAGGTGCTCCAGCTGATTGTGAGCTACATCCAAGGTTATGAGGTTACATAATTCACCTATGAATTGATTAACAAATATTACATTAGTACTATTGCAACTACACAAAGATGAAGCTATCTGAATAATGCTGGTAAGTCAAGGAGTATTTCTTTTTAAAAAACAAAAATGGTTACTAAATACTTCTAAAAATTCTTAAGGCATATCAAGCATATCACTTTTATATTAAAAACAATGTTTTGTGGAACACAAAGTTACACTTAAGATTATAAGGAAACAAATTAATTCTAAGAAAAATACCCACACACACTTGCTACAACAAAGGTCAATGACATAGTGAAAATTTTATTTCAAAATGCTAACTGACAAAAGTTAAAATAACGCTTGCTATGTATGAGGATTTTGCTGTGTTTTAAACTAAAATATAAATAATTGGCCCAAACAAGATGCTTATTTTAACTTTACCAAACAATATTTTGTATTTTTTCCACAATTACTTTCAAAAAAAGACTTCCTCAAATGAAATACAGTACACTTTTTTAGTAATAAAAAAAATCAATGTGATTTATGGGTCACTTCACCATCTTTAAAAAATGTTATTTAATGTTTTCAAAGGAGCATACTTTCCAATGTTCTATAATTACACTAAGTGAGCCCTATAGTTCACAGAACTGCTAGTTTTGTAGAACTGAAGAGCAATCAATCTAAAAGGATAAGATATATTTTGTTTCCTTCCATTATTGTTCAGTTGTGGAAATGGCAAGATGTAACTTTTCATCACAGAATGTCAGATTACTGGAGTCATAGGGTATAGTGACTGTAAATGGTTTTCAGAATCATGTGTTCTAATTCCTTCATTTTATGTAAACTAAAGCCTTAAGATATAGCATGACTTGTACAGTTATATTGCAACATGGAGGTTTTAAATCCAGGTCTTCAGACAAGTCTAGCACTTTATCTATCATAACACACTATTTTATCTAACCAAAAAATCTTTTTCATTCTGCAGTAGCTGTTTTGGCAATCATTAACACATTTTTCATATCTTAACTAGCTGAGCTACTACTGAGTAAGATTCTGGTTCTGTCCCTCACATGTATGACCTTGGGCTTAACTGCTTGGACATGCAGTACCTTCTTGTGTAATATGAAAGGGTAGACAACATGTCCTTAAAGCCCACTTCAGTCTTGAATCTATGATCCTATGAGGAGCCTGATTCATCTTTTTCCATCATGTTTTCTACCCAACAATTAAATTCTGTCTCTGATTTGTTGTACTGAGTATGATCTTATTCCTTGTCCTTCTTGCTGGTGTAGTCTTCTTTAATGAGCAAGGTGATGTGACTGTGAGTAGAATAAAGAAATATGGAATAAAACCTAAATCACATGAAAATCCAGTTTTAGATCTAGGATGTTATGATTTTAAAACATGGATATGCAATAGAGTGGTAGAGCATTCTTTCACCAAATATTTAACGTTTTTCATGCGTTTAACATTGTACTAGTTATATATTAAGAAATTATAAGACATTAGATCCTGCCCTTCAGGACCTTTCAAAGTTATCTGGGCGGGTAAGATCAACATACAATTAATCCTCTAGGAGTTACTACTGTTTAATAGCCTGTTCCTATCAACAACAAAAATCAGGCAGTAGGCAACCAGGTGGTTATGCACTCTTGGTTCTGCTCCCTTGGTTCTGCCCCTTTTCTGGAAGGCCGTTCTCCCTACTTTCACCGAGGCACGTAGCTCCATCCAGCTAACTCTCGGCTCGAGCTCGACCTACCGAGAAAACTCCTCCCTCCCACTTTTGGACTGTTGTTCAGTGGATCTGTGAGTTTGGCAAAATAGAGCGCATCATACAAGCGTGGTTTAACTGTACAGTCCTAATGTGTACACTGAACTAAGCCTTTTCTTATTCCCCCAAATGCTTGTGTCTTCCCACCCAAACTACTATGTATATAGTTCTGTTTATTCGCTTTATATTTATGTGGTAATAAGTCAGTTAGCATTTATTAAGCACCTACTATGCGCCAGGCACTGCACTAAGCAATGGGAACACAAAGAAAAGCAAAAAGTCCCTACTCACAAGGAACTCACATTCTAATTGAGGGAAACAACATGCAAACAACTATGTATAAAAAAAAATATATACAGGACAAATTGGATATAATCTCAAAGGAAAGGCACTAAGATTAATGAGGACTAGGAAACAGTTATTGCAGAAGGTGAGACTTTAGCTGAAGCTTGAAGGAAGACGGGAAAGTCAGGAGGTAGAGATAAGAAAGGAGAGCTTTCCAGGAATGGAGAAAATCAAGTGAAAATGCTCCCAAGTCAGGGGATGAAGTATCATGTGCATGGAAGAGCAAGGGGACCAGAGTTACTGGACTGCAAAGTACTGGAAAGGTAGGAAGGGGTGACATGACAGTTATAAAGGGTTCTGAAAGCCAAAGGCTTTTAGATATGATCCTGGAAGTGAGAGGGAACTACCAGAATTTAATGAATTGAGGATTGGGGACAGAGGTATGGACATGATCAGAACTATGTTTTAGAAAGATCAATCTGACAGCTGAGTGGAGAATGCATTAGAGTGGGGAGAGACTTGAGGCAGGGAAACTAAATCAGTAGGTTATTGCAGTAGTCCGAGTATGAGGTGATGAGGGCCTGTCCCAGGGTGGCGGAAATGTCAGGAGAGAAAGGAGTATATGAGAGACATGCTGCAAAGGTAGAAACAAGACTTGACCTCCGACTGGATACATAGAGGGGAGAGTGAAGGAATTAAGGATGACACCTAGGTTGTGTGCCTAGGTTCTTGGGAGGATGGTGGTAACCTTAACAGTAAGAGGAGTTTTGAATATGTTGAGTTTAGATTTCTTTTTTTTTCTTTTTCTTTTTTGGGGGGGGCAATTGGGGTTAAGTGACTTGCCCAGGGTCACACAGCTAGTAAGTGTCAAGTGTTTGGTCTGAGGTCAGGTTTGAACTCAGGTCCTCCTGACTTCAGGGCCTATGCTCTATCCACTGCACCACCTAGCTTCCCTGAGTTTAGATTTCTGCAGAATATCTTTGTAATCCTCTGACTCCAAATCCAGTGTTCTTTTGCTACACCACATTGCCTCCCAAACTCAAAAGGAAACCAAAGGAAATGTCATCAAATATTCAGCATTTTGGCAACTAGCCTCCTATACCATTGGGTGATAAGATTCCCTCTGCTAGTCATGAATAAAGATGTGAAAATAGCTCTATCAGTAAAATTATCTGCTTGCAGGCGATTGCCTGTTATTAGTAGGAAAAGTAATTGTAAAACAACTGAAAGTCTACATATTCTAATGACCATGGGTTTCTACAGCAGTGATTCTTAACTTATTTCATACTTAGGACTTTTGTTATTATTTTGTGATGGGCATTGGTAACTCCCTCTACGAATGGACATCTATACTACCTACCTATAACTTAAAAGATAAGTCCTAGGGAGATGCTTGGGGCACTGAAAGGTTAAGTTATTTGCCCAGACTACTAAGTGTCAGAGGTGACACTTGAACCCAGATCTTCCTGACTCCAAGTCTACTACTTTCTTCACTGCATCATGGCATTTCTCCAAGAATATTGTGTTTTTGTTTTTGTTTTTTAAGTTATGATGAATTAAAGGTTATTTTGTTCTGAGAATTTCACATGTCACCTGGGTATTATGTAACTCTACTCCTAGGGCTTTTTGCTTGAGAAATAATCGGTGTAGCTATTTCACTGTGAAGACACTGATATTTAAAGTTATTTCTGCCAGAATAACTAAAATATATTTTCACCAACAGTAGTTTATTAGCAGCAAATGATTTACTAGGCAACAGCTGTATTATACAGCAGTACTACCTGTCCTTTCAAAAAGTTGGAAATAGATCATGTGCCCAGTGATTGGGGAATGGCTTAATTAATAGCCAATAGTCAATAAATACTAATTATCTATTATGCAGCAGGGTATTCCACACAGGGGTGTGACAGTTTATGGAGTCAAAACAAAGCAGAACAGCTGATAGGAAATGAAGAGTTAATTAGGAAATTCTGAGTCCTCTATAAAGGCAGGCTTCGGGGGGAAGTTTATTGCTCGGCCCTCCAATCAGAGAGAAGAGACAACCTAGGGTATTGAGGAGGTGTTGAGTATCAAACCTGAATCAATCTCCATGGTTGTGAGATTGTAGGTGATGAGCTTATCCTGAGGAGAAGCATGATGTTTGTAGAGTCAATATCAAGCAAGTGTTATATGACTGTTTTACATAGCACTGTAACAGACTATTATATAGAATGTATAACAATTAACTGTGCTTTAATTAACTATATTAAATATAAAAAATTCAAATAAATATCGGACTTGTGAGGTGATGTAGAGAGAACAAACCAGAAAAGAACATACACAATTATAACTATGTAAAACAATTTTAGCCATCAACAACAGTTCAAAAACAGAACATTCACAGTAATTTATAAAGTGCACATCTTGTCCTGCTAATAAGTGAGAAACTATATATAAAGTATATTCTACACACTTTTATCCTGTTTTATATAATTGTTATTGGTATATTCTAGAAGACTTATATGATGTATCTAAAGAAAATTTAGCAATTTTTAAAAAGGAAAAGATGTGGCCAAAAAAATGAAGGATTCAATCTTTTCTCCAATCTCCACTCTTTTTTAAAAATTTTTATGTTTTATTTTTTCCAATTACACATAAAAATAATTTTAACATTCTTTTTTAAAATTTTGAGTTCCAAATCCCTGCCCCCCTAGAGAAGACAGGCAATTTGGTAGCAATTATATGTGCAGTAATGCAAAAACCTATTTCCATATTAGCCATGTTGTGAAAGAAAATACAAATAAAAAATCAAGAAAAATAAAGTTTTTAAAAAGCAGGGTTCGATCTGCATTCAGACTCCATCAATTCTTTCTTTGGAAGTGGATAGCATTTTTCATCATAGGTCCTTCAGAATTGTCTTGGACCACTGTATTGCTGAGAACAGCTATGTCAATTAACAGTTGATCATCAACTAGTATTGCTGCTACGGTATACAATGATCTGATTCTGTTTACCTCACTTTGCCTCAATTCGCATAAGTGTTTTCAGGTTTTTCTGAAACCACCCTGCTCATCATTTCTTATAGCACAATAGTATTCCATCATAATCATATATTGCAACTTATTGAGCCATTCCCCAATTGATGAGTTATCTCTTCAATTTCCAGTCCTACATCACCACAAAAAGAGCTGCTACAAATATTTTTGTACATGTAGGTCCTTTTCCCTTTTTTATGATCTCTTTGGTACACAGACCTAGCAGAGGTATTGTTGAGTCAAAGGGTATACACAGTTTTATAGCCCTTTAGGCATAGTTTCAAATTGCTTCCCAGAATGGTTACATCAGTTCACAACTCCACCAACAATGCATTAGTGTTCCAATTTTTCCACATTCCACCCAATATTTGTCATTTTCTTTTTCTGTCATGCTAGCCAATCTGACGGATATGAGATGGTACCTCAGAATTGTTTTAATTTGCATTTCTGTAATTAATAGTGATTTAGAGCATTTTTTCATATGACTATAGCTTTGATTTCTTTGTCTAAAAATTGCCTGCTCACATCCTTTGACCTCCACCAAGTTTAAAAAAAAAAAAATTATGAGACAGAGTTAGAGCAATTTACAGCTGAATCCACAGAACACGAGAGCAAGAAGTTAACCAAGTAAGAACTCCAACCATTAAGGTAATCATTCAGCAATGCTCTCCCATCAGCCTCTAGGTTCCAGCAAGGCTCACAAACTGACTCATGACTGACACATTGTGCTTTGGAGCCCATACAGTGATCACATTCCTACTGAAGATACTGCTGGGATCCACTCTCTTGCTTTAGGCAGCAGACTGCTACTCTACCTAATCATGGGGACAAGAGGGGAGTGATAAGGGGGAAGAGGGAATTGGGCTTCCCTAAGTTATAGAACCTAAGACTGCAGATACACTGACCAGAACACCCAATCCCCTTCCCTCATTCCTGCTTTAAAAAAAAAAAAGAAAAGAAAAGAAAAAGCAGTAAATGCTGATTCAACCCAATAAGAGAAGGAAACAACAGAGAGAACTGGAGCAAAGGAGCAACATGACTACCCCAGGCCTGAAGGAAAGAGGGCCGAAATTCAAGTAAAGCCAGTGCGGTCCTCTCTGCCCAACTCAAAGGTACTTGGTATAGGAGCTGAGGCTGGTAAAAAGTAAATTCCCCAAATGACAGAAGGGAGAGAAGGAAAGAATAAAGGAAAAAAGCACTGTGCTAAGTCCTCTGTAAACATTATTGAACATGTTCCTCACAACTATAGGAGGTAGGTTCTATTATCTCCATTTTATATTCCCCAAGTGAGAAAACTGAGGGAGAGATTTAGTGACTTACCCAGGGTCACACAGATAGTAAATGGATTAGGTCTGATTTTAATTCAGGTCTTCCCAACTCAAGGCTAAGCACTCTATCCAGTGCCCCACCTAGCTACTCCCTAGAGAAGTCAATCATAGAAAGACACTTTACGGCAGCAAAGAACCAGAAACTAAAGTAGGTTCTCATAAAGTGGGGAAATGTCTGTGGTATATTAATATGATGAAATATTGTAAGAATTGACAGATGAGGAATCAAAGATCTTTATGAACTGATATTGAGTGAAGTGGAAGTAATAATATGCACAATTACTACAAAAATAAAAATGAAAAGAGTACTGAAAGGAAACTGAATTATATGTAACCACAAAGTTCATAAACGTCCTAGAATACAGATAATGAAAGATACTTTCCTCTTTATAGCAGTGGTAAATGACTCTAGGGCAAATGACTTCTAATAATCACTGTTTCTACTTTTTTTCTTTTATTATGAGGGAGGGTGCAATCCAGATGGAGGGAGAAGGGAAATATTTACATAAATAACTGTGATGTAAAAATGAAGGTTATCAATAAAACTTATTTTCAGGTGGAAAAAAAGGAAACTAAAAATAATTTCACATGCCTTGTCCACTAGGGAATTCTGGTGAAGCGACTGGCTAAAATGAAACACATCCATTCAGGGAAACATACTGTCAGATCAGATACAAATAAAAAATAGAAGACAAAAGGATTGAGGAAGATATAATTTAAATTTCATGATAGAGTTTGGCTTCTTTTAGCTATTGTATTTTTTTCAGCATCTTTTCCAAAAAATAATGCCACTAAAATATAACCCACTCTTTGTTAATATAGGCAGTAATTTTACAATCAACAACATAATTATAAACAGCTTAAGACAGAAACACAATAATTAATAGCCAACCCTAACTACTCAGGAAATATATTATATATATATATATGTGTGTGTGTATATATATATATATTGAACTCAATTCAACAAACATTGTAAAGTACCTCCTATGTAAAAGATACTATGCTCACTACTGAAGATGAAGACAAAGTAGCCCCTGCCCTCAGACGGCTTATAGTCTCTGATGAAGGGGACCTTCTACTTGCCAAGGTTAACCTAACTCCTACTCTATGCTCTCATCCCTTCCTCTGCCATCTCCTCCAGGAGCCTGCCCCCTAGATCTCATAAACCCTTCCTTATCCACTGGCTTCTTCCTCATCACCTACAAGATGCCTAGTCTCTCTCATCCTTAAAACAAAATTCACTTGATGCTCCATTCCATATAGATATAGATCTATAGATACATATATACATATATGTGTATGTGTATATTATATATCTATATTCATATACATGTATATAACCACATATATGTATATATCCTACAAATATAGAATATCCCATATTCCCTTGATAGAGAGATCTCCTACAAAAGTTTGTCTCTTCTTGTTGACTCTCATATTTCAGTTCATTATATTCTGGCTTTTGATCCCACAAACTAAAACTGCTCTCCAAGGTTAACAAGTTTTTAATTACTAAATCCAATGACTTTTTCTCATTCTCATTCTTCTTGCCCACCCATAATTTGTCCAACTATTGACCACTCCCCTTCTCCTGCATACTCTGGCCTCCTTTGGCTTTCACAACACTACTTTCTCCTGGCTTTCCTCTCTCTGACCAAACCTTTTCAGACTTCTTTATGAGAACATCATTCTTAACCCATCAAATGTGGGCATCCCTCAAGGCTTAGTCCTGAGCCCACTTTTTTTTTCTCTCTATACTTGCTCCCATGGTGATCTCATCATTTCCCATGGCTTCAGTCTTATACTTAGATTATTCCCCAAACTATACATATATAGCCCTAATCTCTCTCCTGAATTCTAGTCCTATATTCCCAATGCCTGCAGCATATCTCTACTTGAATATCCCACAGGCTTCTCAAACTTGACATGTTCAAAACAGAGCTTATTATATTTTCCCTAAAATCTGCCTTTGTTCTAAACTTCGCTATTTCTGTTGAAAACGCCACTTCCCTCTACCTCAGCCCCAACAAAAAATAAGTCACCACTCACACAGCATCTAACCTAATTCAGGACTTCATTACCTCTTACCTTTATTATTGATAATGCCTGCTAACTAGTCTCTCTGTTTCCCAGTTTCTTCTCTAGGACAATATTCAAAATCTTCATCCTGGAGTTTAAAGTTCTCCCCAATCTGTGCCCCATCCCGTCTTACTGAATTTCACTTCCCTTTATGCTCTCTCCATTCTAGTCCACTGGGCCTACGAGTGCTGTTTCCTATGCACAATATTCCTTCTGCCCCTGTGCCTTTGCATAAGTAACCTCTACGTCTAGAATGCACTCACTCCTCATCTCTACCTCAAGCAATCCCTAGCTTCCTCCAAAGCATAGCTCAAATGCTACCTTCAACATAAGTCAACTAGGTGGCACAATGAATCAAGTCCTGGACTTGGAGTCAGGAAGACATGCTGTAATATAGGGACAATAATAGTACTTATCCACATGTACAAAAATATTTATAGCAGCTCTTTTTGTGGTGGCAAAGAATTGGAAATTGAGAGGATGCCCATCAATTGGGGAATGGCTGAATAAGTTCTAGTATATGAATGTAATGGAATACTATTGTGCTATAAGAAATGATGAGCAGGCAGACTTCAGAAAAACCTGGAAAGACTTGTATGGACTGACCCTGAGTGAAGTTAGCAGAACCAGGAGAACCTTGTACAAAACAGACACGTTGTGCGATAACTAATATTGAAAGACTTAGCCCTTCTCAGCAATGTAAGGATCTAAGACATCTCCAAAGGCCTCTTGATGGAAAATGTGATCCACATCCAAAGAAAGAACTAAGAAGTTTGAATGCAGATTGAAGCATTCTATGTGCTGTTTTTTTCTTCTGTTATGTTTTGTTTCCTCTTTCTAGTGGTTCCTCCTACTGGTTCTAATTCTTACTTACAACATCACTAATGTGAAAATGTTTAATAGGAATATATATATGTATAGTCTATATCACACTGTGCACCATCTTGAGGAGGGAAGCAGGGAGGGAGAGAAAACTTTAAAACTCAAAAGCTCACAGAAATGATTGTTTATAAGTACTATTTTTTATTAATTTATTTTGATTTATTTCACAGGGTTGTTGTGAGGACTGAGTATTTGTAAATCTTAAAGTACTATATAAATGCTAGCTATTATTATTATTTCTTGATCCCTCTCAGTTATTAGCACTTTTTCCCTCTTGAAATTACTTTCTATATATTTTCTATTTCCTTATTTGGATATGTGCTATATCCGAAAAAGGAAGCTTTGCATATAATAAATATCCAAATAAGGAAATATATACTTGTATACAGAAGATTGAGGCTAATTGAGGTCAATGGCTGGGGCGGGGGGATCCCCTGCACTATACTATATACTATTATATACTACTACTATGGTACCTTGCACATAGTGGGTAGTTAACAAATATTTCTTGTACTTAATTGAACATATCCAAATAAGTAAATACATGGTAATCTGAGGGACAGAACATTAACTGAGGGGATCGGAGAAGGTTGTCTTTCCCCTCCCCCTACCCCTCCCTCACCCCCGGCAAGGCAGTCAGGGTTAAGTGACTCGCCCAGGGTCACATAGCTAATAGGTGTCAAGTGTCTAAGGCTAGATTTGACCTCAGGTCCTCCTGACTCCAGGACCAGTGCTCTATCTAATGCATCACCCAGCTGCCCCTAGAGAAGGTTAAGTCTTGAAAGAACACAAATATTCTGAAGCAAGAGATGAAGAGCTCAAGTGAATGCATGATGACAGTAGATGGAATGTCAAACTGGAGGAACAACCAGGAGTCCAGTTTGGCTGGAAAGGAGTTCATAAACCAGACTAGAAAGATAAACTACAAGCAGCTTGTAGAGAATGTTAAATGGCAGGCTGAACAGTATATTATACCCAGGCTGGGGCACCATGATCCTAGTAGCCTCTCCTGAATCACCAAAAAGGGCTCTGAGGATCCAACATTTTGGACCTGAAAGATCCAGGAAGAGGTGGGAGGACAGAACTGGTGGAGATCAATGCAGGAATCTTAGATGAGACCAAGCAGAGTGACTACCTCCACAAAAAATAGAAGGAGCTGAACCAGATCCGGGCACAAAGTCCTAATCAGGAACTAAAGCTAGAGCGATACGTAAATCTACTAAAACACTAACTAGTATTCAAAATAATTGTAGCTCTAGAGATCCTCAAAAGAAGCAAGTAACTCCATAACAACTGCAAGGAGTAATTCAAAGGAAAAAAATGGATGTTCCAAAGACTACATGAATACCTAGAAGAAATGAAGCAAGAAATTAAAAAAAAAAAATGAAATGAAAGCTCTGAAATAAAAAAGTAAAAGGTGAATAAATCACTTAAAAGAGAAAGTGGTAAATCTTACTCAAATAATGGACTCCCTGAAATTAGAAGAGATCAAAGAGAAGTCAATGATTTCATTAGAAAGAAATATTGAAACAAAATCAAAAGACTGAAAAATTATTTTAAATGTAAGATATCTGATATCAAAAACAACTGACCCAGAAAACAGAAAACGTAAGACTCACTGGAGTTCTTGAAAAACATGATTTAAAAAAAAAAAAGCCTGGGACTATATTTCCTAGAAACAAAAATGAAAACTGCTAATATCTATAAGAACCACTAGAAAAGTGAAGAAAGGAACCCATTAATTACCTTCTTAAAGAATCTCCCAAAAGAAAATTACTGGGAATGTCAGTCAAAATCCCAAGCACACCTACAGCATAGGAAAAAATATTGCACGCATTAGGAGTTCAAGTTAATGAGTTTAAGAAGTCTATAGAACATCCATTTTGAGGTGTCTAACAGGCAGCTGGAAAGGCAAAACTGGAGGTCAGCCAAGAGGTCAAGATTGGATAAGTAGATTTAAGAATCATCAGAATAGAGATATGTTAAATCCATTGGAGCTGATGAGATCAGCAAGTGAAATAGATCAAGAAGAAAGGAGGAGCCAAGACAGAACCCTGTGAGAAACCCATGGTTAGCAGGCATCTTGTGGATGAAGATTCAGCAAAGAGACTGAGGAGTAGTCAGGTTAAAAAAAAAAAAAAAGAAAGAAAAGAAAAGAAAACCCTAAGAGAGTAGTATCTCAAAAACCTAAAGAGAAAAGATTATCAAGGACGAAAGAGTGACAAAGTCAAAGGCTGCAGAGGTCAAAAAGAATGAGGATTGAGAAAAAACCAATTAATTTGGCAATTAAGAGATCATTCATAACTTTGGAAAGAGCAGTTTCCAGTGGAATGATGAGGTCAGAAGCCAAAGAGTAAAGGATAGGAAGGAGAGGCACCTATTGTAGAATGGTCTTCTCAAGTTTAGCCACAAAAGGCAGGAAAGATATGATATGAGAGTTTTGGGGGAATAGAAAGATCAAGTGATGGGTTTTCTTGAGGATGAGGGAGGTATAAGCATGTTTATAGACAATAAGGAAACAGAAAGTAGAAAGAGATAGATTGAAGATAAGTAAGGATAACAGAAAGGGCAATCTATTGGAGGAGACAAAACGGAATGGAACAGAGGACTGAACAGGTAGAGTGCCTTGCCTTGGCAAGGAGCAGAGCCACTTTTTCATGTGAGTTTGAGGTAAAAGAGGAAACAGTGGCAGAAGGCATCTGAGTGATACGAGGTGAGAAAGAGAGAAGACACTCTCAGTGAATGGCCTCAATTTTTTCAGTACAATATGAGGAAAGGTTCTCAACTGAGAGAGTGAGGGAGGGAAGGCTTTAAAAGGAATGAAAAAGTTGGGAAAAACTGCTGTGGAAAGTGTGATAGTTACTAAGGGGATGAGGTGGGGGGAGGGTTTAGAAGGCTTGCTTAGCAGCAATGAGGGCTCAGTTGAGGTTGTATAACATAAATTTATAGTAGACCCAGTCAGAACAGTTGCATGACTTTTTCTAGTTTAGTCACCAGCACCTATGTAGGAATGAAGGCAGTGAGCTGTGGGAGTGATTTAAAGCTGAAGCCTAGCAAGGCACAATCAATGACAGAAGGGGGCACATATATATAGTATGTGTGTATATATGTATATATGTATGTATATATACACACATACGCACATATACACACATACACATGTGCACATGCACACACATACACACATGCACATATACATATATACATGTGTGCATGTGCATATACATATGTGTACATGCACATATACATGTGTGCATGTGCATGTATGCATATGTGTGCATGTACATATATACATATTTATATATATAAGACTGAAGAGGACAGTGTAGAGTTGAACTGGTTCACCAAGGAGTCAAGATGGGAGAAAGAGTTGGCTAGTGAAAAGGTGATGGACTGGGAGTGAACCAAGGAATCAAGAACTAAAGGTCATGATGGACCAAGAAGAGATTATGGTATTTACAAGGAAGAAGGAGATTTAGAAAGATTTGAGGGAATCTAAGAGTTCATGAACATGGAAGTAGTGCATTTGTGATCAAGTGTATGACCATCTTTATGTATGCTTGAGGTAGGATGGAGGAGTTTATGGAAAATGAGTAGGTTGAGGAATTTAATTGTCCATACAGCTTGGATACAAAACTTTCTGATACAAAGATGTTTGTTTGTTTTTTTCTCATTCAAATGTTTCTGTTCCTATCCAGTCACATTAATTTTGTTGTGAAAAATTTTTTTTCTATTTTATGTAATCAAAATTATTTATTTTAGCTTCTGTGACTATCTTTATCCTCTGTTTAAGAATAAATCTTTTACCCATATATGTGAAAGGTATATGATCTGCTTCTCTTCTCATTTTTTATATTATGATTATATATATGTATTTTTAAATAGTGTAATCTCTAATATTAAGGTCACATATACATTTTGAATTGATTGTGGAATATGTTATAAGATTTTGTTCAAAGCCTAATTTCTACCAAACTACATTCCAGTTTTCCCAGTAGTTTTTAATAAACAAGTTCTTTCCTAATTATTATATGGTTTCAGGTTTATCAAACCCTAGGTTATTGAATTCCACTGTCTGATATTCCTGTCTAGTCTGTTCCACTGATATGTTTCTCTATTTTTTTAACCAATACCAAATGGCTTTCATGGCTGTTGCTTTACTTTATACATATGAAATTATGTAGAAAAGTGATATTACCCTTTCATCCCTATACTTTTTCATTATTTCCCTTGGTATTCTAGCTTTGTTTCTCCAAAGAATTTTATTTCATTGAGTTCTGTAAAATATCCCTTTAATAATTTGACTGGAACAGGAAATATTTTGTGCATTTTGTGGTTATTTTAAATGATATTTCCCTTTCTATTACTTTTATTAAATTCTGTTGATTTTTTTAGTTCATTTTTTCACCTATAATACTACTGAACCAATGTCTGAACTAGTTTCTTTGCAGATTCTCTAAAATTGTCTAAATAAACCATGTCTTCAGCAAATATGAACAGCTTAGTCTGTTCTTTAATTTCTTTCTGTTGACTTATTCCTATTGCTAACATTTCTATAACTATGTTAAACAGTAACAGGGAAAATGAGAGTCTTTGCTTAAGTCTTAGATTCATTGGAAAAGCTTTCCATGTATCCTTATTGCTATGATGCTTGTTTGATTTTACATATTTCTTATAATATTAAAAAAAGGTCCTTGTATACCTATGCTTCTTAGGGTTTTTTAAAAAATATAAATAAGTACTTTTTCAAAGGCTTTTTCAGCCATCTTTTGAAGTTATAATGTGGTTCTGAATGTTCATGCTTTTGATATAATTAGGTTGACTACTTTCTTAATCTCAAACCATCCGTAGAATCCGGGCAAAATCCAACTTCATAACGAATGATTCTTGTATGAATTACAAAAGTCTGCCTGACACAATTTTGTTTCAATTTTTTTTTTTAATAGATATCCCTTGATGATATGTCTATAGCTTTTCTGTGCTTTTTATCCTTTCCTGGATTAAGTATTAGGACAATGTTTTCTCTCATAGGTTGAATCTGACAAAGTACTTTCTTCCTCAGTATCTGAAAACAATTTGTGTAGCTATTAGTACAGATTGTTCTTTTCAAGTTTGGTAAGTGTCCTATGAATACATCAGAATCAGTTTTCCCCCACTTTGGTAATTCTTTTCCATCTAATTCTATTCTCCCCTCTTCCTTTTAATCAAGTTAGCTATTATCAATTTTGTTCAGCATTTCAAAGAAACAGCTTTCTGTTCTGTTTATCATTTACATAACTTTTTGATTTCCAGTTTAGCTATTTCCTCCTCTTTAGGGCTAATTTGGGTTTATTGTTTGGCTTTCTAATTTGTTAAATGCACATTCAGTTCATTAATCCTCTCCTTTTCTATCAACATATTTCTTAGGGAAATTTTCCTTCTATTTTAGCCGAATCTCAGAGATGTTGTTTCATCATTATCATTTTCTTTCAAATAATTATGGTTTCTCTGATTTGTTCTTTGACCCACTCATTATTTAGGATCTACATTTTAAGTCTTCATTTGGGTCTGTCTTTTGTTTGTGCTTCCTGAACTGATTACTATTTTTATTGCATTATGATCTGCTACTGTTTCTGCCTTTTTACATTTATTTGCAATATATTTGGGCCCCAATGAATGGTCGATTTTTGTAAAAGCTGCACGTGATGCTAAGCTATAGGTATATATATTCTCTATCCCATTTAGAGGCATCATCAGTATTTTGGCATTAGTTTCTCAGCAATTTGTTTCACTCAATCTTGTCTCTTTTCTCTTTCACATATTTGTACAAAACTGAGAGAAATTAAAGTTTCTTACTACTGTTGAATTACTGTCAATGTCTTCTTGTAACATAATTTTTCCTTTGTGAACACAGGTGATAAAATAATTTGAGCATATATGTTTAATACTGATATTGGTTTATTTTCTATTATTCCTTATAGTATAATTTGTTTATATCAATGTGAATTTTTTTTTTCTGATGGTGTGATTGCAACTCCTGATTTTTTAAAAATTCAGTTCACACATAATAAATGTTGTTCCATCTCTCATCTTTATTCTGTGCATGTCTTTGCTTTTTAAGTATGTTTCATTTAAACAACAGATTGTGAAGTTTTGGTTTCTTATCCAATCTTTCTTTGATTTTATTGTTTAATCCATTCACATTTAAAATTATAAATTAGGTTTTTTCCTCCATGGCTCTAATGATCTTTTTTTCCTGAAATAGGATTTTTTTCTTGTTCCCCTTCCTCATTAAATACAGTATTTTGTCTCCAGTTATTTTTGCTTAATATATTCTAAGGAAACACTATTCCCTCAGTCTCTTTCCTTCACCATTAAGCCTCTTCTCCCCCATTTGTCACATCTTTCCTTACTGAGTTTTACTTATTAATTCCTTTTTCTTCCCTTCCTTTTAAAGCAGGAACTCTTACTTTTTTGTTTGTATCTACAAGACTAAGCACAGTGCTTTACATAACAAACCCTTAATAAATGCTTTATTCTTTCATCCTCTGTTATGTACATAAGTAAATTCCTCTTTACTCTCCTCCCCTTCAACTTCGTTAGGTTTTTTTTCCCCCTGAACCTTTCTCCAAAAGGGATTTCTTTACTTTGATCTCCATTAATTTTCTTCCCCTCTCCCCTTTTATGTCTATAACTTAGTCCCCTCCCCCAAAACATACTGATTTGGGGGTGGAGCCAAGACAGCAGAATAAAAAGAGTGACTTGCTTGAGCTTTTCCACAAACCCCTCCAAATACCTGTAAAAAATGGCTCTAAACAAATTCTAGAGCAGCAGGACCCACAAAAAGACAGAGTAAAACAAATTTCCAGCCCAAGACAAACTGGATGGTTGACTGGAAAAGTCTATTACGCCAGGCTAGGAGAGGAGAACAGTTCAGCATGGGTCACAAAGGCCGTGTAGGCACAGACCTGAAGCCTCAGCAAACCTGAAGCAGTCCTCAGAGGACTGAATCAAGGGGAGTTGTGAAAGTTTCCAAACTTCTCAACCCACAAACACCAAAGACAACTTAAGTCAGTAGGAAAGGTCTGTCTCATCTGGGTGAGAGAGGAGCTTGGTCCAGCCCCAGTCCCAGCACAGCCCCAGGGTGGCGGCTACTTCCAGAGCTCTCAGCCCACAGAGGGGGGGAATCAAGTTGCTGATCAGAGGGCTATTGCAGGGATATCTTTGCTGGTACTGAGGCAGGATTCTCTTATTTTGCCCGTGACTGAATCAGGGTCATAATTCTGGGTGGCAGTCCTGGGGCGAAGAAGAGTGCTGGTATGGTGGAGCTTGCAGTGGCAGTGGAGAGGGAATCCTCCTCACAGTTCCAAGGCAGAAAAGAGTGCTTGTGGTCCCTCACGGACCAGAGAATAGGCCAGGAAGAACTGAAAATTTACAGATCCTTAGAAGTATCTCTGAAAACAGCTGCACAGTCCCCTGTCCCCCCTTGAGACAGTACATTCTCCACACGGGA
This sequence comes from Vombatus ursinus, assembly GCF_900497805.2. Taxonomy (NCBI): domain Eukaryota; kingdom Metazoa; phylum Chordata; class Mammalia; order Diprotodontia; family Vombatidae; genus Vombatus; species Vombatus ursinus. The sequence continues at coordinate 10,667,391 of NW_020948983.1, forward strand.
AGCAGACTCCTTTACAAAGAGTTTAAAACTCAAGTAATTGGGTGGGATCATGAGCAAACAGCACAAAAAAAAAGTCAGACTATAGAATCTTACTTTGGTGACAAAGAATATCAAAACATGCAACCAGAAGAGCACAACAAAGTCAAAGCTCCTACATCCAAAGCCTCTAAGAAAAATATGAATTAGTCCCAGGCCAGGGAAGAGCTCAAAAAAGGATTTTGAGAAGCAAGTAAGAGAAGTACAGGAAAAACTGGGAAGAGAAATGAGAGTGATACAAGAAAATCATGTAAAACAAGTCAACAGCTTGCTAAAAGAGACCCCCCCCAAAAAAAAAAATACTTAAGAAAATAACACTTTAGAAAATAGACTAACCCAAATGGCAAAAGAGGTCCAAAAAGCCAGTGAGGAGAGGAATGCCTTAAAGAGCAGAACTGGTCAAATGAAAAGAGAAGTCCAAAAGCTCACTGAAGAAAATACTTCCTTAAAAATTAGAATGGAGCAAATGGAAGCTAATGACTCTATGAGAAATCAAGAAATTGTAAAGCAAAACCAAAAGAATGAAAAAATAGAAAACAATGTGAAATATCTCACTGGAAAAACAACTGACCTGGAAAATAGGTCCAAAGAGATAATTTTAAAATTACTGGACTACCTGAAAGCCATGATCAAAAAAAGAGCCTAGACATCATCTTTCAAGGAAAACTGCCCTGATATTTTAGAACCAGTGGGCAAAAAAGAAATTGAAAGAATCCACCAATCACCTCCTGAAAAACATCCCCAAAGCAAATCTCTTAGGAATATTGTGGCCAAATTCCAGAATCCCCAGGTCAAGGAGAAGATATTGCAAGCAGCCAGAAGGAAACAATTCAAGTATTGTGGAAACACAATCAGAATAACAGAAGATTTAGCAACTTCTATTAAGGGATCTGAGGGCTTGGAATATAATATTCTGGAGATCAAAGGAATTAGGATTACAACCAAGAATCACCTACCCAGCAAAAATGAGTATAATCCTTCGGGGGGGGGGGGGGGAAATGGACATTCAGGGTAATAGAGGACTTTCAAGAATTCTTGATGAAAAGAGCAGAGCTGAATAGAAAATCTGACTTTCAAATATAAGACTTAAGAGAAGCATAAAAAGGTAAACAGGAAAGAGAAATTACAAGGAATTTATCAAAGTTGAATTGTTTACATTCCTACATGGAAAGATGTTTGTAACTCATGAGACCTTTCTTAGTATTAGAGTAGTTGGAGGAAAAAAATATATACAGATAGATAGACAGACAGACAGACGGATGGATGGATAGAGGACACAGAGTGAGTTGAAGATGAAGGGGTAATATCTAGAAAATAAAAATAAAATAAAATAAAATTAAGGGGTAAGAGGATTATACTGGGAGAAGGAGAAAGGGAGAGGTAGAATGGTGTAAATTATTTCACATAAAACAGACAAGAAAAAGGTTTACAGAGGAAGGGAAGGGGGAAGGTGAGAGGGAATGAGTGAATCTTACTCTCATCTCAATTGGGTATGGAAATCTATCTTACTCTACAGGAAAATAGGGGTGAAGGGAATAAGAGAGGAGTGGATGATAGCAAAAACTTCTGAGGAGGGACAGGGTCAAAGGAAAGAATGAATAAAAGGGGGGTTGGATAGGATGCAGGGAAATACAGTAAGTTTTTCACAACCTGGCTATTATGGAAGTGTTTTGCATGACTACATATGTATAACCTGTACTGAGCTGCTTGCCTTCTCAATGAGGGTGGGTGGACAGGGAGGAAGGGAGAGAACTTAGAACCCAAAGTTTTAAAAACATGTTAAAAATTGTTTTTACATGCAACTGGGAACTAAGATATATAGGCAATGGGGTACAGAAATCTATTCTGCCCTACAGGAATATGGAAGGAGAAGAGGATAAGGGGGGAGGGTGACAGAAGGGAGGGCAGATTAGGGGAAGGAGTATTCAGAATGCACACAGTCTTGGGGTGGGGGCAGGAGGGAGATGGGGAGAAAATTTGGAACTCAAAATCTTGTGGAAGTGAATGTTGAAAACTAAAAATAAATAAATTTTTAAAAATGTAGAAAAACACTGATTTGCTTGGAAGCAGAGTGCTGTAAAGATTATTACTGTATAATATTTTAGGCCTATTCCTCCTTATATCTCGTATCTTTAAATCCTTGTGTACTTTTACAGAGAAATACCTTAATGGTCCCATCCTAGTACTTGGTTGTTATACTTTAACTCTGTAAGGATATTTTTCTTTCTAGGTTTCCCCTTCCCCCCATAATTTATTTTATTACTTGTGTTTCCCTTAAAAGCTACATTTATTTACTTTTCTTGTATTTCTGTTGTTTGAGATGTTTGCAAAGCAAATAATGTACTGGGGTGGGGGCTGTTGGTTTGTTTTGGAATAGGAATGTTTCAATAGGCTTCTCTTTACAGTGAATGTTTTTTTTTCATTAATGTTTACGCCAGATTTTGCCCCGTGTATCAGCATATGTCACCCTGGAATACATTCTGAGATCCTTTGTTCTTCAAAACACATTATTCCATTCCTTCTCCATTTTTGGTAGATGCAGAATAGCCTTAGGTCATTCAAATTTCCTTTCCATTATGTTGGTGTTCAATCATTTCAATCATATCAGACTCTGTGACCATTTTGCCATTTCTTGGCAAAGATTCTAGAGTGGTTTGTTACTTCCTTCTCCAGGTCATTTTACAGATGAGGAAACAGTTAAGTGACTTGCCCAGAGTCACAGAACTGGTGTCTGAGGCCATATTTTAACTCGGGAAAATAAGTCTTCCTGACTCCAGGCCTAGCACTCTATCCACTGTGCCGCATAGCTACCCATTATATTGTGTTTTTTTAAAATTGATTTTTTTTGGTTACATTTTAAGTTTCAAATTGTCTCTCTCCCTCCTTCCCTCTCCCCCCACTCTGCACTAGAAAAGGCCACCTTTGACACAGATTTATAAATACATGTAAAACCACACTATGCTTACTTCTATTTGTTAGTTCTTTCTCTGGAGGTGGGTAGCATCTTCCATCATAGATCCTTTGCAGTTGATGTGAATATTTATAATATTCAGAACAACTTGGTTGTTCACAATTATCCTTTAGACAATACTGTTGTTACTGTATACAACAATGTTCTCCTGGTTCTGCTCATTTCACTTTTCATTATTTCCTGCAAGTCTTTCCATTTTTTTTTTCTAAAATCAACCAACTCACCATTTCTTACAGCACAGTAATAGTCCATCACAATTACATACCACAACTTGTTTAGCTATTTCCCAACTGATGGGCTTCCCCCTCAATTTCCAGTTCTTTGCCACCACAAAAAGAGCTGCTATAAATATTTTACAACACATAGGTTCTTTTTCCCTGATCACTTTGGGAAAAAGACCTAATAGTCATATTGCTGGGTCAAAGGATAAACACTGCTCTATGACTTTTAGGGCATAATTCCAAATTGCTCTCCAATATGGTTAGATTAGTTCACAGTTCCACCAGCAATGAATCAGTGTCCCAATTTCTCGACATCCCCTCCAGCATTTGTCATTTTCCCCCTTCCATCATTTTAGCCAATCTCAATGGTACGCGATGATATCTCAAAAACGTTTTAATTTGCATTTCTCTAATCAGTAATGATTTAGGGCATTTTTTCATATGACTATAGTTTTGATTTCTTCATTAAAAAAACTACCTGTTCATATCCTTTGACCATTTTATCAATTGGTAATAATTCATATTCTTATAAATCTGACAAAGTTTTCTATATGCCTGAGAATATGAGGCCTTCATCTGAGAAACTGTCTACAAATTTTCCCCTCAATTTTCTACTTTCCTTCTAATCTTGACTATATTGGTTTTATTTGTATAAAACCTTTTTTAATTTAATATAATCAAAATTAATCATTTTACATCTCATAATGCTATCTTGTTCTCTCATAAATTCTTCTCCTATCCAAAAATCTGATATATAATATGTTCCATGTTCTTCTTATTTTCTTCTAATATATCCCTTTATATCTAGCTATGTATCCATTTTGACCTTATCTTGGTTAAGTAGTATAAGATACTGGTCTATATCCAGTTTCTGCCAGACTGCTTTCCAGTTTTCCCAATAATTTTTACCATATAGTATATTCTTATCCCAAAAGCTTAAATCTTTATATTTGTCAAATAGAAGGTTACTATAATCATTTACAACTATGTATTGTATATCTTCTCTGTTCTACTTATCTAGCTTTTTGTTTCTTAGCCAGTACCAGATAGTTCTGATAATTACTGCCTTATATGTAGTTTAAGCTGTAATATTGCTAAACCTCTTTCCTTTACATTTTTATTAATTCCTTTGATATTCTTAACCTTTTGTTCTTCCAAAAAAAACTTTGTCATTTTTTTTTTAGCTCAAAATAATTTTTTGGTAATTTAATTGGGACAACACTGAATTACTTTTGTTATTAATATAATCGATTACATTAATAGTTTTCCTTACATAAAACCATCCCTGCATTCTTGATAAAAATCTCACTTGGTCACCATATATAATTTATGTGATATATTGTTGCAGTGTCCTGGCTAGTATTTTATTTAGAATTTCTGTATCCATGTTCATTAATGAATTTGGTTTATAATTTTCTTTCTCTGTTTTTGCTCTTCCTGATTTAGGCATCAGCACCATATGTTTCACAAAAGGAGTTTGGTAGGACTCCTTCTCTGTCTATTTATTCCAAATAATTTATTTAATATTAGAATTAGTTGATCTTTAAATGTCTGGTAGAATTTAATTATAAATTCAACTGGTCCTGATGCTTCTTTTCTTAAGAAGCTCATTTATGGCCTGTTCAATTTTTTTTTTTCTAAAATAGTTTTATTTAGATATTCTATTTCCTCTTCTGCTAATTTAGGCAGTGTATATTTTTGTAAATATTCTTCCATTTCACTTAAATTGTTAAATTTATTGGCATAATCCAACAAAATAACTCCTAATGATTGCTTTGATTTCATCTCCCCAGTAGTATATTTGCCCTTTTTTGATACTAGTAACTTGATTTACTTCTTTTTTCAAATATTAACCAATGATATCTATTTTATTGTTTTTTTTAATAAAACCAACTTCTCATTTTAATTATTAATTCAATGGTTTTCATACATTCAATTCTATTAATCTCACCTTTAATTTTTAGGATTTCCAATTTGGTGTCTAATTGGGGATCTAATTTGTTCTTTTTTCGAGTTTTTTTTTTTAATTGTATACCCAATTCATTAATCTGCTCTTTCTCTATTTTATTGATGTAAGCATTTAGAGATATAAATTTTTCTCTGATTACTGCTTCTGCTGTATCCCATAGGTTTTGGTATGTTGTTTCCTGATTATCATTCTCTTTAATAAAATGATTTATTGTTTCTATGACTTAATCTTTAACCCACACATTCTTTAATATTAGGCTATTTAGTCTCCAATTAATTTTTTCTATGGTCCCTTATGAAATATAATTTTATTGCATTATGATCTGAAAAGGATGCATTTAATATTTCTGCTTTCCTGAATTTAGCTATAAAGTTTTCATGCCATAATATATGGTCAATTTTTGTAAAAGTACCATGTACCACTGAGAAAACGGCATATTCCTTTCTATTCCCGTTCAATTCTCTCCAGATAGCTATCATTTTTTCCTAGCTTATCTGTCTATTCATCTCCTTGACTTCTTTCTTATTTTTTGGTTATATTTATCTACTTCTGAGAGGGAAGAGTTGAAGTCCCCTCCATTATAGTTCTGCTATCTATTTCCACCTATGATTCATTTAAATTTTCCTTTAAAAATTTAGATGCTATATCATTTGGTGCATATAGGTTTAGTATGCGTATTACTTCATTATCTATGGTACCTTTTATCTTACTGTAGTTTCCCTGTTCATCTTTTTAAATTAAATCTATTTTAGCTTTAACTTTGAGATCATGATTGCTACCCCTCCTTTTTTTTGCATCTTCTGAAACATAATAAATTCTGCGCCAGCCCTTTATTTTTACTTTATGTTTATCTCTCATTTTAAATATGTTTCTTATAAACAACATACTGTCAGGTTCTGGTTTTTAATCTATTCTGCTATCCATTTCCATTTTATGGGTAAGTTCATTCCATTCACATTCAAAGTTACATGTAAAATAATGTAATAGTTGTACATTTCCCTCTATCCTATTTTTCCTATGTATCCTTCCCTCCCTTTCTTTTTGCCCTTTCCCTCCTAAAATGTCTGACTTCTAACCACTGCCTTCCTAATCTATACCCCTTCTAAGAATCTCTTATTCTCTCCCCTTCCCCTCCTATTCTTACTCTACTCACCCTTCTAAGAGTCTCTCCCTTATCCTCACCTCCCTTTTAAGAATTTCTCTCTTATTCTCTCCCCTTACCCTTCTATTCCTTAATTTACTCATCTTTCTAAGAGCACTTCTCTTGTCCTCTCCCTTTACCATCCTATTTCTTGATTTGCACATCCTTCTAAAAGTTCTTCCCTTATCCTATCCCCTTGCTCTATTTCTCTTTAAGAAGACTTTTATACCTTTCTAGATGAATATGTTATTCCTACTTTAGCCTAGTTCTGATGAGAATAAGGTTCCAGCACTACCAGCCCTCTAGCCCTCCACTGTAACAGTTCTTCCATTCACACCTCATTTGTACAAGATAATTGCTCCACTTTATCTCTTCCCAACTTAGTTTTATTTTTTGGAACCATCCTCAATGGGATCATACTCAATATCCAACCTTCTATCTATGTATATTTCAAACTACCCAAGTAATGATAATATTCTTAAGAGATACTGATGTTTTCCCATAAGAAGTAAACATTTTGACTTTCTTAAATCCTTTAAAATTAGTCTTTAATATTTATCTTCTTATATTTCTCCTGAATCTAGTAGGTCAAACTTTCCATTCAAGTTCTGGTCTTTTTGTCACAAAATACCTGAAAGTCCTTTCGTGCATTAAATATCCTTTGTTTTTTGTTTTTTTTTTCTATTCAGGATTATACTTAGCTTTGTAGGGTAAATTATTCTTGGTTGCAAACCCAGTTTCTTTGTTCTTTGTAATATAATATTCCATGGCCTTCAGTCTTTCAATGTAGAAGCTGCTAAATCTTCTGTTACCCTGACAGTAGCTTCACATTATTTAAATTGAATTTTTTTCTAGCTGCTTGGGGTATTTTCTCCTTGACCTGAGAGCTTCAAAACTTAGCTATGATTCCCATGAGTTTTCATCTTGGGATCTCTTTCAAATGGTGATCAGTGGATTTTTATTTCAATTTCTATTTTACCGTCTTGTTCTAAAACTGAAGGACAATTTTTCTGAATAATTTATTGAAATATAGTGTCTGGATGTTTTTTTAACCATAATTTTCAGGTAGTCCAACTCTTAACATTGTCTTTTCTCAATCTGTTCTCCAAGTCAGTTGTTCTTCTAATGAGATATTTCATATTCTCTTCTATTTTTTCATTCTTTTGCGTTTTTTGGGGGGGGGGAATGGGCAATTGGGATTAAGTGCCTTGCCCTGGGTCACACACCTGTCAAGTATTTGGTCTGAGGCTGGATTTGAACTCAGGTCCTCCTGACTTCAGGGTTGGTGCTCTATCTACTGTACCACCGAGCTGCCTCTTTTTTTCTTTTTTGTTTTGGTTTTTATTTTTTCATTCTTTTGGATTAGTTTTACAGTGCCTTGATTTCTCAAATTGTCCCTAGCTTCCAATTGCTCCACTCTAATTTTTAAGGAAGTATTTTCTTCAGTAAGCTTTTGGACTTTCTTTTCCATTTGGCCAATTTTACTTTTTAGGGCATTCTTCTCATTGGCTTTTTGGACCTCTTTTGCCATTTGGGTTAGGCTATTTTTTAACATGTTATTTTCTTCAGTATTTTTTGGGGGGTCTCCTTTAGCATCACTCTCAGTTTTTACTCTACTTCTCTAACTTGCTTCTCAAAATCCTTTTTGAGCCCTTCCATGGCCTGGGACCATATTTTTCTTGGAGGCTGTGGATGTAGGAGCTTTGGCTTCATTGTCTTCTTCTGGTTGTGTGTTTTGATCTTCTTTGTCACCAAAGTAAGATAATATAGTCTGACTCTTTTTGTGCTGCTTGCTCATGATCCCAGCCAATTACTTGAGTTATAAACTCTTAGTTAAGGTAAGGGTCTGTTTCCAGTGTGGAGAATGTACTGTCCCACGCTTCAGGGGTTTTGTGCAGCTGTTTTCAGAGATACTTTTAGGCACCTGTAAATTTTCAGTTATTCCAAGGTGCTATGATCAAGGGCAAGGTGTTTACTCTTTTCCTGGCCTGTGCTCTGGTTTATGAGTGACCACAAGTACTCTTTTCTGTCTTAGAACTGTGAGGAGGATTTCCTCTCCATAGCCACTACAAGCTCCACCACACCAGCACTCCTCCTCACCCTAGGAAAACCACCTAGAACTGTGACCCAGATCCAAGAACAGGCAAAGCAAGAGAATCCTGTACCAGTAGAGAGATCCCTGCAATCCCCCTCTGATCAATCACTCAAATTCCCCCTCAGTCTGTGGCTGGAAGCTCAGGAGGTAGCCGCCGCCTCGCAGCCATGTTGGGGAACTGGGGCTGGGACCTAGCTTCTCTCTCAGCGCAGAAAAAGACTTTTCCCAGTTGTCTTTGGCATTCGTGGCTTGAGAGGTCTGGAAACTGCCGCAGCTGCCTGTGATTCAGTCCTCTGAGGCCTGCTCCAGGTTCGCTGCGGCCTGCGCACCCATGCCAAACTGCATTCCTCTCCCAGCCCAGAGCGATATACCTTTCCAATCAACCATTCAGGTTATCTCAGGCTGGAAATTTGTTTCACTCTGTCTTTTTGTGAGTTCTGCTGCTTTAGAATTTGTTTCGAGCCATTTTTTATAGATATTTGGAGGGGTTTGGGGGAGAGCTCAAGCAAGTGACTGCTTTTACTCTGCCATCTTGGCTCTGCCCCCTGAATTCCTTCAATTAACACTTTGTTTTCTACATTCAAAAGTTCTGGGCAGTTTTCTTATAGTCTGTCTTGCATTATGGTGTTCAGACTTTTTTAGCTGCCCTGTTCTTCTGAGAGACCTATGATCCTTCAATCTTTTCTACACATCAATGTTTTACAAGTATAAAGATCATATTTTCTTTTATTTTATAGCATTTTGCTTCTCTTCTGCCAGAATTGTCTTTTATTTTTGCATGTTTGTATTCCCAATTGATTGTTTTCTCTTGTTTCTTAGGAGAGGCTTATCACTGTGGATTCAAGTTTTTTTCTACTCTGCCAACTATTTCTGCTATGCAGACCACAAATTCTGCTTTCATGATTCTTATTTTTCTCTTGAATCATTTAGGTTCCATGCTCTCACGGAGATCCACAGGATCTTCTGCCTTATCAGGTACTGATTCAGTTTCCTTTCATCTTGCAAAATGCATTCAAGGATGTTTGGACTCACTTAGATGTGTGTCTGAGATAAACATCTTTCCTTCTACATTAATATTTTATTTGTTGATTTATCTACATGTGCCTAAGGTTTTTAACAAAGTTTTCTTCTTCCTGAGATCTTTGGTAATTTCATTCTTTTTTTCCTTATGTTTTCCTCTGACTCTCTTTCTTGTTTGATGGCAGAAACCCCAGGGCTGTACCTCAAAAGCTTTCTTAGCCTCCCCTCATATTGAGTAAGGCTCTTTTTATCAGCCTCAGCCCTTGCCCCAAGTATTTCTAGGAGGCCAGATCTGGTCTCAGTTAGATGTCAGTCCCCTTTCCTCTGGGCCTGGTGCTCCCCCAGCCAATCAAACTTGTAAAGAACATCTTTACAAGTCCTTCTATTTTTTAGTGTGTGGCTGTGTTCTGCTTCAGTGCAGCGTGCTGCTGTCCTAGATTATGTTTTTCCTATTCATCCGCATCCTTCAAAAAGTAGGGAGGAAAGAGTTATGCTGCTTATTGTCACAGAATGAAGAGATGAGGGCAGGAGCAGGTTATGTTGGCAGGAACTGTAGCAACAGCAAGGAAACTGCTCAGTGGATACCAAAGCACAAGCCCACAAGTTAGGTTGTACTGCCCTAGAGCATGGAGGTTGGTGGGAGAAGGGCTTAAAGGTTAGAGATTAGCCTTCTTCACTGAAGGTTACTGAAGTTATATTTTAAGGTCACAATTTTGTTATGCTCATAGAATTTTATAACTTGCAAATACTCTTGGAATAGATGTATTGTATGAGAAGTGAGAAGAAGTTATACTTCATTCAGCATTGCTAATCAGGATTCTACATGTTATAAGATGTGTGAGCATGAAGAAATATGGGATATTCTTTAAAATAAATACATACACATACAACCTAGAACTTGGCATCTAAATAAGTGTTGTCTCTTTCAAAGTAATCATCTTGTAAGAGATACTGTATTTCTTAATTATTGAAGCAATGTTACTCCCCCCCCTACACACACACACACAATCATTTAATTCCTCTTTTGAAATTGCCTTTAGACCTTAAAGGGCACTCTTTTGAACATCATAACATCAAACAGACTCTGTGTGGATCTGATATTTGAAAACAGACAAAAATAATTTAGAAATAAGTCTAGTAAGGTGCGTGACCAAACTGGCCAATGCTATTTAGTCAAAGATATGATATTGTACTAACAGAAACCATATGATTATCTCAATAGATGCCAAAAAAAAAAAGCTTTTGACAAAATACAACACCCATTCCTACTAAAAACACTAGAGAGCATAGGAATAAATGAAGTATTTCTTAAAATGATAAGTAGCATCTACCATAAAACCATCAGCAAGCATTATACATGATGAGGATAAGCTAGAAATACTTCCAGTAAGATCTGGAGTGAAACAAGGATGTAATCACCTTGTTTTGTTATTCAATATGGTACTATAAAAGTTAGCTTTAGCAATAAAAGAAGAAAAAGAAATTGAAGGAATTAGAATAGGCAAAGAAGAAACAAAGCTATCACTCTTTGCAGATAACTGGATGATATACTTAGAGAATCCTAGGGAATCAACTAAAAAAACTACTTGAAATAATAAACAACTTTAGCAAAGTTGCAGGACATAAAATAAACTCACATAAATCATCAGCATTTCTATGTATTACTAACAAAGCCCAACAGCAAAAGATAGAGAAATTCCATTTAAAGTTACTGTACACATTATAAAATATTTGGGAATCTACCTGCCAAAACAAATCCAGGAACTATATGAACACAATTACAAAACACTTTTCACACAAATAAAGTCAGATCTAGATAACTGGAAAAACATCAATTGCTCATGAGTAGGCTGAACTAATATAATAAAAATAACAATTCTACCTAAATTAATTTACCACACTATTCATCTGCATCCTTCAAAAAAGTAGGGAGGAAAGAGTTATGCTGCTTATTGTCACAGAATGAAGAGATGAGGGCAGGAGCAGGTTATGTTGGCAGGAACTGTAGCAACAACAAGGAAACTGCTCAGTGGATACCAAAGCACAAGCCCACAAGTTAGGTGGGCTTGTGTCAATCAAACTACCAAAAAATTATTTGATAGAGCTAGAAAAAATAATAACAAAATTCATCTGGAAGAGCAAAAGGTCCAGAATATCAAGGGAATTAATAAAAAGAAAAGCTAGGGTAGGTGGCCTAGCCATACCAGATCTAAAACTGTATTATAAGGCAGCAATCATCAAAATTACTTGGTCCTACTGGCTAAGAAATAGAGTGGTGGATCAGTGGAATAGGTTAGGTACACAAGACACAGTACTCAATGACTATAGCAATCTACTGTTTGATAAACCCAAAGATTCTAGCTTCTGGGATAAGAACCCACTATTTAACAAAAACTGCTGGGAAAACTTGAAAACAGTACAGCAGCAACTGGCACAGACCAACATCTCACACTGTATACCAAAATACAGTCAAAATGGGTACATAATTTAGATATAAAGGCTGATACTATAAGCAAACTGGGAGAGCAAGGAATAGTTTACCTGTCAGATTTATGGAGAATGGAAGAATTTATGACCAAACAAGAGATAGAGAACATTAGGAAACACAAAATGGATAATTTTGATTACATTAAATTGAAAAAGCTTTTGCACAAACAAAGCCAGTGCAACCAAGATTAGGAGGGAAGCAGAAAACTGGGAAAGAATTTTTACAACCAGTGTCTCTGATAAAGGACTCATTTCTAAAATATACAGAGAACTGAGTCAAATTTATAAGAACACAAGTCATTCCCCAATTGACAAATGGTCAAAGGATATTAACAGGCAGTTTTCAGATGAAGAAATTAAAGCTACCTATAGTCACATGAAAAAATGTTCTAAATCACTATTGATTAGAGAAATACAAATCAAAACAACTCTGAGGTACCATATCACACCTAACTGGTTATCATGACAAAACAGGAAAATGATAAATGCCAGAGAAGATATGGGAAAATCAGGACACTAGTGCATTGTTGGTGGAGTTGTGAACTGATCCAACCATTCTAGAGAGCAATTTGGAACTATTCCCAAAGGGCTATAAAACTATACATACCCTTTGACCCAACAATACCACTTCTAGGGCTATATTCCAAAGAAATCATACAAATGGGAAAAGGACCCACATGCATAAAAATATTTATAGCAGTTCTTTTTGTGGTGGCAAAGTATTGGAAACTGAGGGGATGCCCATAAGTTGGGGAATGCCTGAACAAGTTGTGGTAGGAATACTATTGTGTAATGGATGTAATGGAATGGATTACTATTGTGCTATAAGAAATGATGAGCCAGCAGACTTCAGAAAACCTGGAAAGACTTATATGAACTGATGCTGAGTGAAGTGAGCAGGACCAGGAAAACATTGTAGACAGTAACAGTCACATTGTGCGATGACCTACTTTGATAGACTAATCTCTTCTTAGCAATGCAAGGATCTAAGACAACTCCAAAAGACTCATGATGGCAAATGCTATCCACATCCAGAAAAAGAACTATGGAGTATGAATGCAGACTGAAGCATATTATTTGCTCTCTTTTTTTTTTACCTTTTTCTGTTTGTTTCTTCTTTCTCGTGGTTTCTCTCATTGGTTCTAATTCTTCTTTACAACATGACTAACATGAAAATAGGTTTATATGAATGTCTATGTAGAGCCAATATCAAATTGCACACCGTCTTGGAGTGGAGGTAGGGGAGAAATGGGGAGAAAATTTAGAATTCAAAATCTTATGGAAGTAAATGTTGAACACTAAAAACAAATAATTTTTTTTAATCTGAAAAGTCATTAATGGTGCTGAAGAATAATGATGAAATAGTAGATAGTTGAGAGATTTCTAGGGGAAAAATGCCATATGCATAGTGGGGTATGATCACTGTATCTGATTGTTTTTTCTTTTTCCTGGTAATTTTCTTTCTTATAAACGAGGGATCAATTTTGAGGTGTGTGTGGGTAATATTTCCTGAACAGCTGTGATCTAAAATAAGACATCAATAAGAATTATTTTTAAAAACAAAAACAAAAAAAGTTTGTTGTTTTTTGTCCTTCATTCTCAAAGAGGACCAATGACATCAGAAAGGTAATGTCATTATAAAGCAGTGAAGTCAGTTTTCTTGGAAATTAGCTCTGAAGGTGATTCCAAACATATGGATTAGCATAAGTGTACCATCTATATTCAACCATTTTAACATTTTACACCAAAGACATTAGAGGTCCAAGTATGCCTAATCTGAGCTACAAAGTTTGGACACAGTTTTGGAACCTCTGGAAACATTTTATAAATCAATGTATCCCCTAGAAATGTAGGAAAAAAACTTTGGCTAAAGTAGCAAAATTTTAAATAGGGAAAACCTACAGAAATTCTAGGGTTAAATTATTTGCTGGAAACAGATACACTTACAGTTTCTATCATATATTAATGAAAAGATTTTATTTAAAATATTTGAATCAATATTCATTAACAAAAATGATCTAAAGTTCTCTTTGCTTTATCTTTCCCTGGTTTAGGTATTAGCACTATAAAAGAAATCTGGTAGAGTGTTTTGTTTTGTTTTGTTTTGTTTTAATTTTTGAGGAAAAATTTGTGTACTAATAGTACTCATTTTCTTTGTAAGTTTGATAAAATTCTGTGAATCCATTAGGATGATTATTTTTTTCTTCAGTACTTCATTTACAGTCAGTTCTATTCCCTTTTCTAACACTGGATTAGATTATTTAAGATCTCTATTTAGTATTCTAGCTTGCATATTTTATTTTGAAGGACCTTCTCTTTTTATGTTGTTTTTTGGAGGGCATATAAAAGTACATAGCAGGTTCTGATCATTCTTTTTATTCTGGCTTTGTTGTAATTACTCCTTATTCATTTGCTATTTTGTCAATTTGATTTTCTGTACTCTTCTTTTTAATCAAGTTGGCTAAAGGTTTAAAAATTTTGTTAGTCATTTCAAAGAATCTGCTTTTAGTTTTGTTTAATCAGTACTAGTTTTTTTGGTTTCCTATTTATCTAGTACTCCTCTAATTTTCAAACTTTATTCTTATTTTGTACCTTTTTTTGTACTTATTTTGCTTCTGCTGTTGTTGTTGTTGTTGTTGGCTTTCTTTTTAGAATACATATTTAGCGAGGTGTGCTGGTATACACCGTAGTTCTTCCTATTAGGGGAAAGTGGAGGTAGGGAGGAGCTGAGGCTTCCGGATCCCTTAAGTTTGAAACTTCTATGCTACATTAGGACTAAAAGTCAATTAGCGTTTACACAAAGTCTAGTACCAATATGATGAACCCCTGAAAACAAGAGGCCACCAGGCTTCCTCAGTAGAAGCAAACTGGCACAGGTCAGAAATACAGGTCAAAAATGAGTAGTATTTACTGTCCAGTCAAGTGACCACTGCCTTTCAACGTGCTTGAGACACACTCAACCTTCAAAATAAGTATACATACTCAGTTCATTAATCTCCTTTTCTAATTTGCTAATGAATAGTTTAATGAATATCCTTATTCCCTAGAGGACTGCTTCAGCTGAATCTCAGGAATTTTGGCAGATATGTTGTTTCATCACTAACCCTGTCTTTCACATAATTATTATTTCTATGACTTAATCTTTGATCCACAGGTTATACAGGATTTCATTGTGGAGTCTCCATTTATATTTATCTTTTGTATGTGCTCCCTCAACTGATTACGATTTTTATTCTAACACAGTCTGTAAAGAACGTGTTCGGTATTTGTCTTTTTAGGTTTACTTTTCAATTTCTCTTTGCCCTAACACATGAACAGTTGTCTATGTAGTGCTGAAAATGTGCATATTCTTCAGTGGTTCCATTCCAATCATGCCATAAGCCTTTTAGCTCTAAACTTCTCCACTATCTGTCCAATTCTTTATTTTCCTTTTTGTTGATCTTTGTTACATTCATCCACATGTTCAAATCTCCTATTACTGTTACTGCCTTCTTGGAATTCAGTTAATTTTTCTTTACGAATATGGATGCTCTGCCACTTGGAAAAGATATTTAATTTTGATATTTGTATGCTGTCCGTGGTTCTTTTCAACATAATGCAATTTCCTTGTTTATCTTTTTATATTGTTAATTTTTGCTTTTGTTTTTTCCTGATAGCATTGTTGCAACTCTGGTTTTTTTTGTGTTCCTCTGATGCACAGTAAATTTGCTCCAGTCTCATTTTTATTCTGGAGATGGCTTTGCTTTAAGATGTTTTTATAAGTAAACTGTGAGGTTTGATTTGTCATTTTTGAACTTTTAATCTATTCATCTTTAAAGTTATGAGAGTCATATTTATATTTTGTCTCTAGTATTTTTTTTTCCTCAATTAGGATTTCTTTTTTGTTCCTCTCCCTTTGGAAATCATGTACCTTGTACCTATGATTAATTTTGCTGAGTCTACTTTAAGGCCACCGAACTCCCAATAGTTCTCTGCTCTTCATCTTTAATACCACCCCATCTTGTTTTTTAAGTCTTTTCCTAGTTTTGCAGTTTTATTTAACTCAATGATTTCCCTTTTATTTAACTAATTCTTCCTCTCTTTTCCTCCTTGCTTTTTCCCTCTCATTAAGTGGTTAGTTCAAAATCCCCATCTGTTCTTCAACTGCTTGGGGGGAGGGAGGGGAAGGGAGTGACACATTTTCTATTTCTGCACCTTTTAAAAAGATTTATCTTCCCTTCATTAATTCATTCCCTTTTTAATTCTAAATGTTCTTTGATTTAAAGTGTATATAGTTATTTACTACAGGAGGAGGGAAAAATTTTATTATAGCACCTACTACTTTTTGCCAGGCCCTATGCTAAATGCTTTAAACAAGCATTATCTCATCCGAACCTCACAACAACCCTGTGAGGTAGGTATTTTTATTATCCCCATTTTATAGTTGAGGAAACTAAGGTAAACAGAGGTTAAGAGACTTATCCAGGGTTACACAGCTAGTAAGTGTTTGAGACTGCATAAGAACTCAGGTGTTCCTGACTCCAGGCCCACAGCTCTTATGCACTGTGCCAGTTTAAATCCGTCCCTTTGTTACCTCATAATTCTATAGCCCCTTTTCTTGCTATGAGATCACAGAAGTTATCATTACCTTGTTGTTTACCGATGGAATTGATTAGGGTACAAGGTATTTTCCCCTCTATCCTACACCTACTGTTTACCCTTTTATTAATACATACAGTCTTACATAATACTTTGATTCATGGGGAGTAGGGAGGTAATGTTAGTCCATGGTGTTTCAAGCTTGCTCATCCACCATCATTTCTCCAATGGCTTTAAATCTACTTTCGTCTTTATCCTAATGGTTCCTCTTTTTTTTGTTCCATTTTAACCCAAAAGGTGTCTTTGTCTTTCTAGTTTTTTTTTCTATTAACAGTCTCTAGAGATTAGGTAATTTATTTCATCACTTGCAGTTTCCTTAGTATTTGTATTTATTTTTCTTGTGTTTAAACAATTGATCTTAAATGCAAGAAAGAAAAATGCAGGCTTGAAATACAAAAGGAACCAATACTTAATGAAGCAAATTTTCCTCATAAGAAGTGATGTACATTTGCTCTAATCTAGTGGGTCCCAGCTAATTTTTTTTTTTAAAGTCAGACCTATGATTTCATTGGCATGGGACTCCTGGTCAGTAAACTCCCTCTACTAATACGAGTTGGCACTTGCATTGCAATTTATCAGTTATAGACTGCCCGGGGCAATGAGCGTTAAGTGACTTGCCTAAGTCACATAGTCACTGTATACAAGGTAGAACTGAACCTACGTTTTTCTTGTCCCAGCCATATAAGTAACAAATCAAGTTTAGCACTTAAGTCAAAGAAGGGCAATTGTATGCCTTTGTACTCTAACTTATGACTCAGAACTAGATGACATACCTGGAACTCCACCCAAAGTAAAAACATATCTACTTACATGTTTCAGTTTGCTGAAGATAATAACCACTGCCCAGGTTAGTTCTTAGACAGGCAGTCTGGTATATTGGAAAGATAGTTAAAAGTCCTGGCTGTCCTACTAATTTTAATTTGTGTGTGTGTGTACATATATATCTCTCTTGATGAACCTGATGTCCTATTAGCATATCAAATTCAATATCATTTCTCCCTAGACTTGCTTCCATTTCCAAATTTCCCTACATATAGTAGGCCACCACTATCCTTCCTATTACCTGGGTTTGCAACTTCAGTCATTTTTGACTCATTCCAATCCCTCACTACCCACATCCACTCAACTACCATGTCTTGTCAATTCTACATCAACCTCTCTTGTATCTAGTCCATTCTCTGCTCACATGGCCACCAGCACCTCATTCAGATACATATTAAGCATATTAAAAGTATTGTGGAAATGAGGAGCAACCCTATATAGGAATGGAAAAGAAATTACAGTAAGGCATCTAAAAAAGAAGGCACTGTCCATGAGTTAGGGAATGTCTGAGCAGTCTCATTTCAAATAAATGGGAAATCATTTTCTTAAGTCAGTGTATAAACTCAAAAATGAAAACATGGTCAAAATAAGTTAATATACCAGACTACCAAATGGAGACACATTACCAGCCTAAGTGTTTTCCTGGATTCTGTCCAACATAGTATCTCTGGTTCTTTATATTCATATGCTTGCTATCTGACTCAATATCACTTTTACTATTTTCTGTCACAGTTCTCACACTTTTAATTCCATACCACAAGTCTCTAATTTTTCACATCAAATAGCATTAATGGTACCATAATTATT
This sequence comes from Vombatus ursinus, assembly GCF_900497805.2. Taxonomy (NCBI): domain Eukaryota; kingdom Metazoa; phylum Chordata; class Mammalia; order Diprotodontia; family Vombatidae; genus Vombatus; species Vombatus ursinus. The sequence continues at coordinate 10,685,598 of NW_020948983.1, forward strand.
TGCATTGTTCTCCACCTAAATTTATATACAATTTAAAAAATATAATTACATTGCTGTAATAAAAAGAAGGAACTTAGTACTTCCCTGAGGAATAGCTGCCACCTTATAAAGTGAATACTGGACTTATAGTTACTAATTTATCAGCCTCTTCAAATATACTTCTATGTGGGGCACAAAAGCTGAATAAAAGGTAATATAATGTAATGAATAGAAGGCTACCCTTAAAATTATAAACAGCTGGGCTAAAGTCCTACATCTCATACAAATTAGCTATGTGCTCACAGGAAGGTCACATAACCTCTCAGTGGACAATTCAACTCCCTAACAGGATTTATCAAGGTTTGGGTTTTTTTGTTTTGTTTTGTTTTGCTTTTTTGCTTTCAGTACAGTATTCTTTACATGAAGATGCTGAATGTTTAAACTGGCAACAAAGCATGGCTCCCAAGCAGTCAGACTTCCAGACTTATCACATGGGACTTGGGATTCTTTTGCTTTTCCTTTCCTTTACCTTCTTTGTACCACAACCAGCAGACCTGCTGACCTTACCAACACCTAGTTGGAAAAGTAGGATGCAATCTGCAGCAGAAGACAGGGAATGGAGAATGTGGAAGTCTAGTCAGGAAAAGGCATGCTGAGACACACCCTTTGAGAACTACAGCTTTACCTCTAAGATGCTAATGAACTGCTGATCTGCATCTGAAGAGGGAGTTTTGACACTTTGATTTTCTTGTTTATAAATGAAATCACAGGTCTAGGGGGAAAAACAGCTAGATGTTATTATATCCAGCTATATATTCATACAAATGGAAAAAAAAAATGATTCAGAGCTCTGGCATCCACATCAGAACTGGCACTTAATAAAATGATAATAAAAGGCAAACCGTTGAGTCCATGTGCCTCTGTCATGTATTTCAGCTATAAAATCATTGGTGAACAATGCTTTAAGGAAACCTATATTTCAGTTTTTCCATATTTACCTATTTAAGCATTGAGAAGATTAACATAATTATTGTTATTCATCTCTACCTTAAATGAAAATGAAGTACATAAAAATTACTTAATTCTGTTTTTGTGTTGTATTTTCTAAGGAACTCAAAGATTTTTTAAGGATTATTTTTATGAGGTTATTAGGAAAGCAAAGCCTCTGAGGATCTACACCTCTGGAGACAATAGCCTATTCGATGAGAACACAGATTAATGAAAATAGCAAATCACTGTGCTAGACTCTAGGGTTTAATATGAAGATACAACAAAGACCCTGCTCTCAAAGAGCCTGCTATCCAACAGAAGGAAGTATACATACAACGACATATGGGAGATAAAGTAAAGTGTGATATTTAGGTAAGCATTATTGAGCAGTCAGAAATACAGAACTAGAATTCTGAGGAGAGGTTGGGGAAAAGCATAAAGAATTAGAAGTCATTTGCATAGAGGAGGTAATTTAAGCCATTTTGGTGGGTTCAACAAGGAAAGAAAATGTAGAATGATCAGCAAAGAGAATCTATGGCAGAACCATAGGGTTTATTCACACTTAAAGGAGAAGACGAAGGTTACAGAGTCAGTAAACAATCCGAGGAATAATCAAAAACAGAAAAAAGTAAAGTGCTATAAAAGTCAAGGGAAAAGAGGTATCAAAGGTGAAGTGGTCACAAAAAGGATGAACATGGACAAAATCATTAGCTATCACAATAGAGAAACCATTAGTGGTCTTGAAGAAGGTAGTTTCTGTAGAGTAGTGAGGACAGAAGCCAAATTACAATAGACTAACAAGTGCAGAGGAATAAAGAGAAGTGACTAAGTAATGATAAGGGAAAAAAAGAAGGCAGTAGCCTGGGGCAGAAGGTGCAAAGATCAAAGGAAAGCTATCTTGTTTTGGGTTTGTAGAGTTTTGTCTTGACTGGGCTGGACATAGGACTGGAAGGCCTATGCATGTTTCTAAACTAAGAGAAAGAAGTAATTTCCCATTAGACTCTTTTTTTCAAAGATAAAATGAGAAGACTGGACCAGATTATCTAGTCTCTTTCAACTCTAAGTCCTATGATTTACTATTTATTATTTGTTCACTATATGGAATACATAAATAACAATGTTTTCAACAGATTTATTCAGTAGCCATTTATTACGTATCCACTGTGTGCAGACATATTTCTTCTCATGTCTATATCTCCAAATCTATTTAGAGGCACCATATTCAGAAATACAGAAGTGTCACTTAAAATGTGAAAATTAATTTCATCCTTCCTTAAGAGATTTAAGTCATAATTCTAAGAATAATCTTAGAAAATATTCCATGTTTTAAAATCATAGTTATTTGATGCTCCAAGAAAGAGGAAATAAAAATAAAAGCGTAAAATTTATTCTCACTGCATGATTTAACTGATATTACATGAAAACATAATTTACATTATCATAATCTGTACTGCCAACTCATTCCCTGAGGTTTTCTACTATTAGTATTATTCTAAAAGACAATGATTAAAAAATAATAATGAAAAACAAAATTAGTACTCAAGACCAAGAAACAAGTCACGCTATAGTAATAAGCCAGTAAGGTAACTTTAAAATATGCTATTCCAAATAAAGACGACCATAATAAATTATGCCTTTTGATAAAGATGTTAAACCCACACTCACACAGCAGAAACTGGAAGTAGATCTGAAGCATAGCATTAGTTTTGTCAAAAAATAAGCCTTTCTTAAATCTCGGCAAATTTGGTAAGCTACATCGTATAAGACCTTACTAACAAAGACTTGTATAATAATTGTTCTCATCTTAAGTCAAGCTTTTAGATCAGTGTCTAAAAATTGAAACAGGAGATATTTTTTTCTGCAGAAAGAAAACAGAAAAATTGAGATATTCGGTGTTGTGAATTTCATACTGATATAATTCAGTTCCACAGTAAGAGATATTAGCATACATTTTAATTAAATTTTGTACTGAAATTAAAAGCTACAGAAGAAACTATATAAATATAAGGGAGAGAATTCTTTGAAATATTTCAATGCATGAATAATACCGAACCATTTTAATGATATCTATGCAATGACTAAGAAAATTGTGATTAAAGTAATTTCATTAGTCCAAAACGAAAGATAAAAGTGGCTTAAGCTCAGAGTGCATGCAAAGTATAAGGTAATATGGCATCTAAGATTTTCAAAATTCAATTCAATAATCATTTATCAAACACCTATTTGATAGAAAGGTATTTAACATTTACTCTTCCTTCTCCCCCATAATCTATGATCCAGTGATACTTGCTATTCCTAGCACAAAACAATCCATCTCTTGACTCCATGGATGTTCACTGACTGTTCCCCACACCCAGAATTCTCTCCTTCCTCATCTCCCCTTCCTCATTTCCTTCCAGTCCAAGCTAAAATCTCACCTACTACAAAAGAAGCCTTTCCTGATCCCCCTTATTGCTAGCCTCTTCTCTCTGTTCATGACCTCTAATTTATCCTGTATGTATCTTGTTTGAACATTGTTGTTTTCATGTTACCTTTCTCCAAAAGGGGACTTGGGGGTGGGGCAGTTTCAGGGGGGTATTTCAGCATTTGGCACAGTGCCTGGCACATAGTAGGTGCATAATAAATGTTTATTAACTGAGTATTGTATAGAAAGCAGTATTCTAGCCTTTCCCACAACTAGACCAACCACCTGAACTCATATCTGAAAATGTAAAAATGCTTCTATCCCAACAATATAGATAAGTCTATCTATCCATAGAATGTAAGCTTTTTTATATAAGACAATTTAGAAGGAAAAGAGGGAGAGAATAAGTAGTGATAAAGCACCATGCACTTTATTACCGTATTATCTCATTTGATCTTCCCAACAACCCTTAGAGGTAGTTGCTATTATCATCTTCATTTTACAGATGAGGAATCTGAGTCAAACAGAAGTTAAGTAAATTGCCGGATTACACTGAGAGGCTGGATTTGAACTCAGGTTTTCTAACTACACACCCAGCACTCTATCCACTGTGCCACTAGCTGCCTCTATTTAGAGAGAAAAAAAAGTTCTCCAAAAAATGCATAACAAAGTCTGAGTGGATTTAAAATTTCAACATGATTAGACACAATAGTTTTTCAGAAATAAAAGTAAATTGAAACAAACATCAACAGCACGTCTTTTTTTTTTTAACTTTTCTATTACTATTACTTTCAAATATTTACTTGGTTTTCATACAACTCAAAAGCATACTTAAAATGACTGTCTTATTTGACAACCTGTTGGATCAGAAGGCCCTGTTGTATCAAAATGTATATGTTTGGAGATAGATTTGGGTAAGGCAGGGAGAAGAGATTAAATCTGTCAAATCTGTTGCACTTGTACAGAGGTAATGGAAGTAAAGATTAGAAAAATACCCTTATTTGTTGCTGGCCAGCATGCTCATCTAAATAAAGGTTTTACAAATTGAAGGCAATGATTTAGAAACGAAGTACAAACCAAGACAAAAATATTTCAAAAGGCCAGAACAACAGGCCATATCTAGTAAGATGATGTTTAATAAATTATAATTCAAATTCACATATTTAAGTTCATAAAATTAACAGCATTTAAGTGAAGGATAGGGAAGACATGGTTAAGCAGATCATGTGAGAAATATTTTTTTTTTGTTGACTGTAAGCTTATCAAGAATCAATAGTATGTCATAGCAATCAAATGATATTTAAAACAAATTAAATGATAATCCCATTATCTTCTGCACTGTTCAGACCACACTTGAATTAATGTTTGGTTCTATGCACCATATTTTAGAAGGGACATTGATTGGGTAGCCTGCCTGGATTCAGGATAAAGTAACCAAGATGGTTAGGGGACTCAAGAGTAATCAAAGGAAATGGGTGTAAAGCCTGGATAAAACTTTGAGGCATCAAGATATTTGAACAGTTGTAGAAGAAGGGTTAGAGTTAAATCCTTTTGCTTAACTCCAAAGAACAGAACCAGGACAATTAGGTGGTAATTATGAGGCTATCACTGTTAGACTATTATAAGGAAGAATTTACTATTGGAGTAGTCCTCCAACAGAATAGACTGCCTCAAGAGATGGAGATTTTTTCACTACTGGAATTATTCAGATGGAAATCTGATGATCACCTGTTAGAGATGCTGTGATTTCAACCTTGAGGCAGAGGTATAACTGAATGACCTCTGAAGCTCATTCCAATTCTAAAATCCTATGATCCTTTTCTCCACTTAAAGAATAATCTTCATCTGAAACAATAACCATTGTCTTCATATGAAAGATGCACCTTTACATCTATATAAAGTTGTCTGAATCCATTATGCATACATTCTGAGGATGATAACATTTATACTAGTGTTCTTAGGATTATGTCATCATGCTGTTGATACTGCTAAAAGCTCAAGAATCAAAGTTTGCTGAAAGTCTTATAATGAAGGTAAAATAAAAAAAGAAGTTCATGTATTCACTGACACAAACCTACAATTCTTCACAAAAACATTTAGCATCCTAAACACACGAAAAAAAAAAAATCACAATCAAAAATCTCTTACCAATTTCAGCAGGTAGTTGTTTGATTTTGTTTTCCCGAATGCTAAGCATGATAAGTTTTGACAAATTTTTGATATCCTTTTCCACAGTAGTGATTCGATTAAAACGAAGGTAAAGAGTGGTGAGAGAATCTAGCCTATACACCACTGAGGGAATTTCTCTCAGTTTGTTATGCCGTAGGTCAAGCATTCGAAGCTTCTTCAAGTTATCAAGAGAGTCAGGCAAACTGGTCAGTGAGTTCTCACTCAGTGCCAGTGTTACTAGATTCACTAAACAGCCTACCTCTGCTGGGAGAGACTGTAATTTGTTACTGTATAAATAAAGTTCTGTTAGCTGTGTCAATTCTTTGATTGATGAAGGAAGCATGTGTATAGATCTCTTGGATAAGTCCAATCGCATTGAATTCTCTTCCCGGCATTTGTTTAGCTCTTTAATCACTTCAGCATTGCTAGATTTTTTTCGAGTCCCAGGAGCTGGATTGGGGCGTTTGATAGTATTGTCCACAGAAAAAGCCACACCTGGCTGTGCAGCACTGGAGTCTTTCTTTCCATCTTTGGCATCTTTCCCTTTGGTCTTAGGTTCCTTTTCTTTGCTCTCTTTTCCAAAACCTCCAGAAGCCTTTGCCTCCTTTTCTCTCTCCTTGGCTGATGGCACTTTAGGGTCTTTCTCTTTACAGTCTTTTTCTTTTCCTAGACTGCTACTCATGATGACTCAAGCTAGAGCAAGCACTACATGAACTTCTTTTATTTTGTTTATAACAACAAACTGAAATTCAAGGCTGAAGGTACGGGGATCCTACAGTCAAAAATGTTGGTTTGAAGTAGCAACTTGTATAAAGTGACATCCATCTGCTGTTACATGATGGTTTTGAAGGCACTGTACCCAAACTTGATAACACATTCCAACTAGTAAAAAGGTGAAGGTCAAAGGCTCATTAGAATTCCTGCAATGTAATACAAAAAGAGTCAATGTTAGGTTACTTTAAAATATATGATTTTTATCAATCACTTGTGCCTAAAAACATGATGACCTCAGAAAGACCTTCCCACTTAACTTCACAGGAGGGCTCCATCTCTCCTAAAACACTACTTCATTTTACCCAATATAGGTTCAATAATTAAATTAAAAACCCTATAGAATATGCAGATTTGTGTCTACATAGCAGTCAACCCAGGAAGCTTTTATGTTTGCAAATAAACATTTGCTCTCCACAAGGTTCAAGGGAAGAGAACCTATATCTTGGCTACATACTGGGGAAGATACAAAGTTTAAGACATGATTCCAGTTCTCATGGAAATTAATAATAAAAACTTAAATTTATACAGAGCTTTAAGGCTTACAAAGTATATTAGCTAGCCACTTACTGACAATAATCTGCTTAGATCAACAGATCCCAAGAAAATCAAAAAAGGAGGCAGCATGGTGTGAAAAGAGGACTGGATTTGAAGAGACCTGGGTCTCAATCTCAGTTCTGACCTTTAATAGCTGAATGACTTAGGCAAGTCACTTAACCTCTCTGAACATCAGTTTTCTCATCTGTAAAAGAGACAATTGTTTACAAAAGTCAAGTGAAATTCAAAGCTGAAAGTATAAAGGTACTACACAATCAAAAACACTGTCTGTAACAAACCTTATATTCCCTGCCTCACAGGCCTGTTATGGGAAAAGAACTTGATAAAACTGAAAATGCTCCATAAGCATTACATATTATGCAAGAGTGAAGAGCCTGTGACCTGGCTCCCCTTAATCCTGGGATGCTTAACCCAGGGTTACTACATTTGTTTTTCAAAATAATTTTATTCTGATAACTAGTTCACTATAATTGGCTTCCATGACAATCCTATGTATTTTATTATGCCTTCAAAAACATTATTCTGAAAAGGGATCCATAGGTTCCACCAAACTGACAAAACAACAAAGGTTAAGAATCTCTTCCCCCTTAAAAACAGCAAGAAGCTTGTCAACACAGTGTCCTAGAGATAAAAGTAAATAAAACAGCACACACTAGGGCATCAATAACCCTAGATTCTAATCTTGACTCTAACACAATCTTACTAAGCCAGTTCCTCATTCAGAGCCTTAGTTTCCCCCATTTGTAGGATATGGGAGTTGGACTAGATGGCCCTAAGACCCTTACCATCTTTGATATTCTGTGGAATTCATGGTTGATGGACTATAAGTGATGATAGATTTGAACCTGAGTAACAAAGAAAGGGATGATATTAATGATGCAAATAGGGAGCTCTAAGGGCTAGGAGGATAAATAAGCATGGATGTAATCAAAAGAACTAAAAGGAAAGTAGTAATAATACAGTCTAGACTTTCTAGAACTGTCCCACATTTAAAGATTATTGTGATAGGGAAGAAATAACAATAGAAAAAAGCTTTATCATACTATCTGTCCCAATACGGAGTTCAGAAAATATGGACACCTATTTCAGTGAAAGGATCCAGAACTCAAAGCAGCAATACAGGATTATATGTTTGGCTGACAACAGAGTATAGAACTCTATGAAATTGCAAGAAGGCAGAGTTAGGTTCAATGAGGGTTGTTTTTCATAACCTTTTGATATTTTTTACCTTTTATCCCTAAAAATGAATTTCATTATTTTGTCAAATTCTTTAAAATATCCCATGGATAATTTGATTGATATAGTAATAAATTTGTATAGCAATTTGAACAGTATGGTAATTTTTACTATATTGCTAAGGTCTAATCATGAACATGGAATATATCTCCAATTACTTTTCTTCCTTTATTTCTATTTTTTAAAAACTGTTTTATAATTATATTTATATAAATCAAAATTGTTTTGCCTCCTTATTTTTCTTTTTTTTTTCTTTTTAGGCAATTGGGGTTAAGTGATTTGCCCAGGGTCACACAGCTAGTAAGTGTCAAGTGTTTGATCTGAGGCTGGATTTGACCTCAGGTCCTCCTGACTTTAGGGCCAGTGCTGTACCCACTGCGCCACCTAGTTGCCCCCTAATTTATTTTTCCTATTTTTGTTGCTATAGCTCGTATTTTAATAGTGGAGGCAGTGACTACTTCACTCCTGAACTTTATGAGAAAGCCAGTGATCCCAAGAAGCAAAGGTGAGGAAGGAGAACATTCCACTCATGGGGGAGAGCAAGTAACTAGACACAAAGATGAAAGATGGAACAGTCTGCATGACAAAGAGCAAACAGGTCAATATAGCTATTCCCCAGAATGTGTGGAAGGGACGATTATATAAGAAGACTGGAGAAGGTAGAAGGGGTCAGATTGTGAAGACCTTTAAATATCAAAGACAAGAGTTTCTATTTCATCCTAGAGTTATCAGGGAGTCACTAGAGTGAACTGAGTTGTAACAGGGTCAGATCTATACTTTAAGAAAATCACTTTGGTAGAGCTTTATGAAAAATACATGGGAGAGACTTAAGACAAAGAGACCAATTAGGATATCATAGTGGTCCAGGCATAAGGTGATAAGAAGCACAGTGGTGGCTAGATAAGTTAAGAAAAAGGAACATATGTTAAAACTGTGGTGATGAAATGACACAATATGTCAACTAATTAGATTTTGGATAAGTGAAAAAAAGAAGTAGAGGATAACCAGGGATAAGAACCTTAGTGACTTAAAGGAAGGTAGTGCTCTTGACAACACTAGGTAAGTTTGAGAACAGGGTTAGGTTTGGGGAGAGAAAAGGGGATCTGTTTTGGACAAGTAGAGTTTGAGATGCACCTCCAGGGAACCCGGTTTTAGATGTCCAATAGATTGTTGATGATGCAGGATGGGGGCTAAGAAGAGGCTAAGGGAGGATATAAAAATCTGAGAGTCATTTGAGATGACACTGAGAGATGATAAACGAAGATGAGAGTTGATCAGGCTTCAGAGAGAGAATGTAAAGAAAAAAAAGAGAAGATGTCCCAGGACATAGTTTTGGTGTATATACCTAGAGTTAGTGGGCATGAAATGGATGATGAACCAAAAGAAACAGATTGAGAGGTATGAAGATAACCAAGAGAGCAATGTGTTATGAAAATCCAGAAAAGAATCCAGTGTCAGCTGCAACACAGGTCAAGAAAGATAAGGACAGAGAAAAGGCCACCAGATCTGGCAATTGAGAGATCACTGGTAACTCTAAGTTTTCCTAAGAAAGAAGAGTAATAGGATAACTGCTGGAAATGATAGACTATCTAGTAAAGGTTTTCTAGGATAAGGAGGACTTAGGTATATTTTTAATCAGGAATGAAAGACCCAGAATAAAGGGAAAATTGAAGACTGGTGAGAGAGCAGGTGTAATGACTGTGGGAACAATAAGCTGGAGAGGATGGGAAGGAACAGGATTCAAGGGGACATGCAAAAGTCTGGCCCTGGGAAGAAGAACAACCTCCTCAGCAAAGTTAAAAGGAAAATAGTGGATGATGAAGTTGTGAGTTGAAGATCCAGGAAAAAGAAGAAGCTTAAGGTAAATGAACTCAATTCTAGGTAAGGAATGAGGCTAGGTTTTCTGTTGAGAACATGGGCGGGGAGGGGGGAGAAAAGAGGTTCTAGGGTAAACTTGAGAAGAGAAGGATTGGAAAAGCTACAGTGGTAAAAAGCATAGCAAATCAGTTAAGGTGGAATAAGAGGATTGCTTTGCTGCAGGGAAAGCCCAGCTGAGATAAGATAAATCTGCAGTAGAACTAGTCAGCACAGTCCTATAACTTCCTCTAATTTCAAAGAGGCAAGAGATCTGTATTCTGCTACATGCTTAAAGGTAGGCAATTTCCTATTCATAACAATGTATTGTAGATGATTGAGAAAGGCCTTCATAACTGAAACATTACTGTACCAATTGTGCCCTTCTGGCTACTTTGTCTTACAAACAAATCTCTGTGACCCAGAACTATTTGCAACCAAATGGAATCTATTAAATTCCTTCAATCTAAGAAGCTGTTTCCTACATTTAATTTAAACTACTTTGGTTTAATTATTGAAAAAAATAATATAATCTGGTTTAAATATGAAGTCTTATTTATATATAGGTTAAATGACTGTAATAGCCATAACCCTGAAAAGTTGCTTTGAGATGAGTTTTTGTACAGTAAACCCAATTTTCCCCATTGACTATCATTATAAAACTTTAGATACATTCTTTGGAAAATTTTTACCCTGAGATACTATTTTCTTACAAAATTATATTTTAAAGATGATTATTAATATTCAAGTCATAAAACGAATATAATAGATGGAATCATTTTTATATTTAATACAATGGCTTCAAAATCTAAAGAAAAACAATAGTTTGGGTGAATTGTATATAATTAACTAAAAGAGCACTCAGTTTCTACCAAACTTCCTTATCCAGTAATTATTCAAATATTTGTTGAAAGCCAAATTAACACTGAAAGGGAAAAAAAAAATTTAAGAGGGGATCTCTGAAGTCTTAATAGTTTACAATCTAAGTAGGTATACAAAAACTACAAGGAAATAGTTAATCATGTATTACCTACACTGTTAGTTAATATAGCAAATGAATATTCTGAATTCAGAGAAAGAAGAGATGGATGTGGTCATCCATGTTGGGGGAAATGATACTATGGATGGTATGAAACCAAATCTGGATCTTCAACAATAAGTAGAGGTTAGAGAGACAGAGGAGAGATGGAAGGGTGCTCCAACCTGAAAGATATAGCCTGATTTGGAGTCAGGTGTCAGGAGTCAGGCTTAAGCCAGGCTTAAGCCAGGCATGTAAGCAAATATCAGGCACTTAAGAAATGCTAGTGGATTGATTAACTGATTTCCTGTTGTGGGAGACAGACCTGGATAGGTAAAGTGGTAGAAATCATTAAAATTAAAAAATCATTAAATCACTGAATTAAGAATTTAAATTTTTACCATGAACATAAAATCATACAATCGAAAAACATTCTAGTAAGCAGAAATGAGTTAGTTGATCTGAAGATATTAGCATAATGTATTGGAGGGAGCATAGTGAAGTCCAAAGACCTGATTCCATTCATAGGTCTGCCATTGACTTACTATGTGATCGTGAGCAAGAAATTTTTCGTCCTCCATTTTCTTCATCTGCATAATGATAGGATTAGAATAGAGAGCATTAACATTCTCAAAGATTTTTTAAAAGGTAGAAATTAAAGAATATAACAAAGGAACTGATTTAAATACTCCAATCCATGATTTAGTTTGGTTTGGGGTACTTCATTCACCCATGTAGAACTCAAGGTAACACTTTAGTAGACAGTCCCCTAACTACCAACATTCTTTTAACAAGATTGTTCAAAATATAGCAGCAAACAAACAAAAATACACAAGATTAAATTATTAGAAGACTACATAAGCTAAAACATACCTGGAGAAGATTCTGGGAAGATGGCGGAGTAGGTCAGAAAATTCTAAGCTCTCAAGATTTTCCTCCACAAAAGAGATGAAATAGTGCCTCTGGGCAAACATTAAGTAGTAAAAATAAGTAAGAGTAGGAGAAGAACAGGGGTCCTCCTGGGACAATCAGAGAAGATCTGAAAAAAAGTCTCAGGATGAGGTTTGGTCCCTGTGAAGAGAAACACCTGTGGGCTAGGTCCTAGGTCCCCTTAAACAACAAGCAGTAAGTCCTGGGGTTAGCAACGTTGGGAGGCTGCCTCCACCCCAGCCACAGGAACTTTTACCCCTAGGACAGTGAGGAGTGTTGGGCATCTGAGCCAGAGAAGATAAAGGGAACCTCTGCTGACAAGGAACACCAGACCCAGCTGTGCTGCAGAAATGCTAGACATGCTGTAGGAGGTGAGAAGGAAACAGCACATCCTGGGTGAATGCAGATGCACTGAGTAGAGAGGAATAACATGATTAGACTTTAAAAAAAAATCACTTTGGCAGCTATGTGGAGGTAAAGTGGGGAGAAGAAAGACTTGAGCTAGGGAGATCAAATAGGAGAATGCTAGAATAGTCTAGGGGAGAAGTGATAGAGCCTGCAACTAGGGTGGTAGCTATATATGGAGTGATTACCACATAATAAGTGCTTAATAAATGCAGAACTGACTCCGTAGAGAGAAGGAAAAAGATTGGGAAAGATGTTGTGGAGGTAGAAACTAGATTTGGCAACTGATTAGATATAGAGAGTGAAGGGTCAATAATGACACAAACGTTGTTTATCTATGTCAGGGCTTCTGAAACTTTTTCCACTAGCAACTCCTTCAGCACTTCTTAAACTATAAGTTACAACTCCAGATTCAAGGTGACTGGTGTCCTCAAAAGAAAGAGGAGTTTAGAAGATGAGTAGATTTGGAGAGGATGACTGTTTTTATCATGTTGAGTCTGAAGTGTCTATGGAAGGAACATCCAGTTTTTGAAGTCCAATAGGCAGCTGATTTGGAATGGGGCTCAAAAGAGAAACTAAGACTAGACATATAGATCTGTTAATCATCTGACTCTGTGGTCCAATATTTTGAACTCAAGTAAAAGATTAGCAATTTAATAGAAATATTAGAAGAAATTAATAGAAATAAGAGAAGGTAATATGCTGGATGACAGGATGACAGGACCAGTCAAGCAACCCTGTCAAACAAGACAAGGCTGGTCTATCATGACCTTTATAAATGAAGATATATCAACACTTAATGATCACTGCTCCATTTCTAAACTTCATAAGTCATCCCTTAAAGAGTATATCCTAGAATTTTTTTTTCCTTAGGTTTCTAAGTCAAATTTATTGATATATAATTTTCAGATTGGATCCCCTTTCCTTTTCTGAAAATCAAGATTTTCTCCTTTCACAATTCTAAATCACCTTTCCCAATTTCCCTCCTAATTTTAACTGCATTAGATTTGTGTATAAATTTTTTTAAATTTTATATAATCTAAATTGGCCCATTTTATCTTATGAAATCCTTTCTATATCTTGTTTAGTCATGAACTCTTCCCCTAGCCACAAATCTAAAACAGGGTTCTGCAAATGACTGCCTGATCTGGTCCCCTACTTGTTTTTGTACAACCTGCAAGCTAAAAATGGTTATACCACTTTTGAATAAAGTTTTATTGTATTTTAAAACCTTAAAAACTATTCTAAGCTCCCTGCCATACAAAACCAGTCTGGTTCTGGGGAGGGATTTGGGGAGACCTGGCCCACAAGCAATAGCTTGCTGACTCCCTGATCTAAAAGGTAATTTCTTCCTTGCTCCTCGAAGTTGCTTAAAATGTCTTTTTGTTGTTTCAGTTTTTTTTTTTTTATGTCTAAGTCATTTATCTGGATATAAGATGGGAAATATTGGTCTATGCCTAACTTCTGCCAAATCGTCTTCCAATCTTCCCAGCAGTTTGCATCAGATAATGAGATGTTACCCCAGCAGGGTCTTTAGGGTCTATGACACTGAGCTTGTTTGCTTCTGTATATTGTATACCAAACTGAATCAACTGATCAACTTGTTTTTCAAACCAATACCAAACGATCTTAATGATAATTGCTTTGTAATATAATTTAAGATATGGTACTAGTTAGATCTTTTATCTTCCCACTTTTTTTTCATTATTACCCTTGAAATTCTTAAACTTTTATTCCTTCACATGAATGTCATTATTATTCTTTCTAGCTCTATGCTACTAGCTATACATATAATATATACATATACATTTATATATACATATACATAGCTAGCTATGCTTTCTAGCTCTTTGCTACTTTTGATTGGTATGGCACTGAATAAGAAAATGAATTTTGGGAGTGTTGTCATTTTTATTACATTGGCTCAACCTTCCCATGAAAAATTAATATTTCTCCTTAGATGCTGTCTTTATTTCTGCAGACAAGACTTTACAATTGGATTCACAGAGTTTCTGGTTGTGTCTTAGTTTAAAAAAAAAAAAGATTCCATAATATTTTATAGCTTCAATACTTATTTTTAATGGATATTCTTTCTAGCTCTTCCTGTAGGTTTTTGTTGGCAATATACAGGAATGGTAATAATTTGTGGATATATAAAATATCTTGCAATTGTGCTGAATTTATTGTTTCAATAAATTTTTAGATAATTCTTTAGGGTTTAAGTAAATCATCATACACATAATTGTTTCCTACTTATTTATTCCTTCAATTTCTCTTTCTTTTCTTATTACCATAGCTAGTATTTCTAATACTATATCAAACAGTAGTGTTGGTAATGGGTATCCTTGCTTTACTCCTGATCTTTAGGAAATGTCACTAACTTTTCTCCATTACATATAATGTTTCCTCTGGATTTAGATAGTTTCTTCTAGGTTTCGGATACTTGCTATATTAGGAAAAGGTACATTTATTCCTACACTTTATAGTGTTTTGTTTTTTAACAGAGACAAGTACTGGATTTTGTCAAAAGACTTTTCAGCATCTGTTGATATAATCATGTGGTTTTTCTTATTTATATTAACATCACAAATTATATTTATAATCTTATTTTCAACCAAGATTTCCTTCCCAGTATAAATCCAATCCGGTAGCTTAGACCAGCACATTATATCATGTTCCATAATACATTCCCAATGGATACATTGGGATCTCTTATTTTTTTTAATTTTTTTTTTTTTTTACATTTTAAGTTCTGGGCTATTTCCCACTCCCCACCCCCAACTCAAACTAGAGAGGACCACCATTTGACAAAGATATATATAATACCTACGTATATAGTAATATGTATATAGATATATGTGTAAAATATACTATGCATACTTCTATTTATCAGTTTTTTCTCTAGAGATGGATAGCATCTTCCTTCATTGGTCCTGTGTAGTTGATATGAATATTTATAATACTCAGAACATCTTATTCTTCAAACAATATTGGTGTTACTGTATACTTGGTTCTGCTCATTTCACTTTTCATTATTTCATGCAAGTCTTTCCCTTACTTTGCTAAAATCTCAACTGTTCATCATTTCTTACAGCACAGTAGTATTCCATTGCAATCATATACCATATAACTGAGGCCTGCTCTGTCTTTGCCTGCGAGAGCTAAGCTGAGCTACACTTCTCTCCTGCCTGGTGCAGCAGACCTTTCCTGTCAACCTTCCATGTTGTCTTGGACTAGAAACTTGTTTCACTCTGTCTTTTTGTGGGTTCTTTAGTTATTCCCCAACTGATGGGCAACCACTCTATTTCCAGTTCTTTGCCACCACAAAGAGAGCTGCTATAAACATTTTAGAATACATAATTTATTTTCTTTTGTCCCTGATCACTATGGGAAACAGACCTAATGAAGTAGTACTGCTGGATCAAAGGGTAAACACAGTTTTATAGCTTTTTAGGCATAATTCCAGATTGTTCTCCAAAATGGTTGATTCAGTTCACAGTTCCACCAACACTGTATTAGCGTCCTAATTTTTCCATATCCCTTCTAACATTTGTCATTTCCCCCTTCTATCATTTTAGCCAATCTGATATCTCAAAGATGTTTTAATTTGCATTTCTTTAATCAATAATTATTTAGAGCATTTTTATATGACTAGATATAGCTTTGATTTCTTCATCTGAAAACTGCCTGTTCATATCCTTTGACTATTTATAATTAGGTAATTATTCTTATTCTTATAAATTTGACAAAGTTCTCTATATATTTGAGATATGAGACTTTTATCTAAGAAACTATCTATGAAGTTCCCCCCCCAATTTTCTGGTTTCCTTCTAATCTTGGCTACACTGGTTTTATTTATACAAAAAACTTTTTTATTATGGGGATCTTAACATTAAAGATCATACAATAAAAAATTTAGAAGAGGACATCACATACATCTTACAACTATAGGTAGATGTACTCTTAGGCAAACAAGAGATAGAAGAAATTACAAACAATAAAAGAGATCATTTTGATTACATAATATTGAGCTTCTGCACAGAAAAAATTAATGCACCTAGAATGAGAAGGGAAGTGGTTGAATGGGGAAAAAAAAATCTTTGTATCAAATGTCTCTACTGTTTGGTATTCAACATATATAAACTACTATTGTGCTATAAGAAATGATGAGCAGGCAGACCTCAAAAACACCTGGAAAGACTTGCACGGACTGATGCTGAGTGAAGTGTACACAGTAACAGACACGTTGTGAGATGACTAACATCAATAGACTTAGCCCTTCTCAGCAAGGCAAGGATCTAAGACATCTCCAAAAGTCTCTTGATAGAAAATGTTATCCACATCCAAAGAAAGAACTATGGAGTTTGAATGCAGATCGAAGCATAATATTTGTTATTTTTTTTCTTCTGTTTTGTTTTTTCTTTCTTGTGGTTCCTCCTATTGGCTCTAATTCTTCCTTACAACATCACTAATGTGAAAACGTTTAATAGGAATGTATATGTATAGCCTGTATCAGATTGTGCACCATCTTGGGGAGGGAGGGGGAGAAAAATGTAAAACTCAAAAGCATATGGAAGTGACTCTTGATAAATCAAAATAAATTAATAAAAAAAGATATATAAACAATTAACAAATATGTATGTACATACACACACACACACACACACACACACACCATTCTCCAACAGATCACTGGTCAAAGGATAAGAATAAATAGTCCTCAAAAGGAAATTTGCAATGTATTCATAATCACATTAAAGAATTCTATAGAGGCGTAGCGAAGATGGCAGTGACTTGCGTGAGCTCTCCTCCAAGCCTCTCCAAATATCTATTAAAAAAGGCTCTAAATAAATTCTAGAGCAGAAGAACCCACAAAAAGACAGAGTGAAACAAGTTTCTAGTCCAAGACAACATGGAAGGTTGACAGGAAAGGTCTGCTGCACCAGGCAGGAGAGGAGTGTAGCTCAGCTTAGCTCTCGCAGGCAAAGACAGAGCAGGCCTCAGGTGACTGAATCACAGATAACTATGGCAGTTTCCAGACTTCTTAATCCACAACCACCAAAGACAACAACAGGAACAATCTGTTTGACCTGGGTGAGAGAGGAACATGGTCCAGTCCTAGCCCTAGCACAGCCATAGGGCGGTGGCCAGAGCAGCAGCAGCTCCCTCTGGAGCTCTAAGCCTACAGACGGTGGGGGGATCAAATGGCTGACCAGAGGGGGATTGCATAGATATCGTTGCTGGTGCTGAGGCAGGATTCTCTTGCTTTGCCCATGCATGGATCTGGGTCGCAGCTCTGGATGGCAGTCCTGGGGCGAGGGAAGAGTGCTTGTGGTCACTCATAGACCAGAGCCCAGGCCAGGAACAGAGTAAACACTTCTCTTTTGATCATACCACCTTGGAAGTATCTGTGAAAACAGATGCACAAAACCCCTGAAGCGTGAGACAGAAGTACATTCTCCACACTGGAAGCAGACCCCTACCTTAACAAAGAGTTTAAAACTCAAGTAACTGGCTGGGAACATGAGCAAACAGCACAAAAAAGTCAGACCACAGAATCTGTCTTTGGTGACAAAGAAGATAAAAACATATAACCAGAAGAAGACAACAAAGTCAAAGCTCCTACATCCAAAGCCTCCAAGAAAAATATGAATCAGTCCCAGGCCATGGAAGAGCTCAAATAGGATTTTGAGAAGCAAGTAAGAGAAACAGAGGAAAAACTGGAAAGAGAAATGAGAGTGATACAAGAAAATCATGAAAAACAACTCATCATCTTCCTAAAGGAGACCCAAAAAATACTGAAGAACACCTTAAAAAACAGCCTAGGGGCAGCTAGGTAGTGCAATGGATAGAGCACCGGCCCTGAAGTCAGGAGGACATGAGTTCAAATCCAGCCTCAGACCAAACACTTGACACTACTTGTGTGAACCTGGGCAAGTCACTTAAACCCCAATTGCCTAAAAATTTAAAAAAAAAATAGCCTAACTCAAATGACAAAAGCCAATGAGGAGAAGAATGCCTTAAAAAGCAGAATTGGCCAAATGGAAAAGGAGGTTCAAAAGCTGACTGAAGAAAATACTTCCTTAAAAATTAGAATGGATCAAATAGAAGCTAATGACTCTATGAGAAATCAAGAAATTATAAAACAAAACCAAAAGAATGAAAAATAAGAAGAGAATGTGAAATATCTCATTGGAAAAACAACTGAACTGGAAAACAGATCTAGGAGAGATAACTTAAAAATTACTGGACCATCTGAAAGCCATGAGCAAAAAAAGAGCCTAGACATCATCTTTCAAGAAATTATGAAGGAAAACTGCCCTGGTATTTTAGAACCAGAGGGCAAAATAGAAAATGAAAGAATCTACCAATCACCTCCTGAAAGTGATCCCCAAAGGAAAACCCCTAGGAATGTTATAGCCAAATTCCAGAGTTCCCAGGTCAAGGAGAAAATATTGCAAGCAACCAGAAAGAAACAATTCAAGTACTGTGAAAACACAACACAAGATTTAGCAGCTTCTATATTAAGGGACCAGAGGGCTTGGAATATGATATTCCAAAGGCCAAAGGAGATAGGATTACAACCAAGAATCACCTACCCAGCAAAACTGAGTATAATCCTTCATGGGGGAAAAAATTGACATTCAGGGAAATAGAGGACTTTCAAGCATTCTTGATGAAAAGACCAGAGCTGAATACAACATCTGACTTTCAAATACAAGACTCAACAGAAGCATGAAGAGGTAAACAGGAAACAGAAATCACAAGGGACTTATTAAAGTTGAACTGTTTACATTCCTACATGGAAAGATGATATTTGTAACTCATGAGACCTTTCTCAGTATTAGAGTAGTTGGAGGGGAAAAAAGATAGATAGATAGATAGATAGATAGATAGATAGATAGATAGACAGATGGCACAGGGTGAGTTGAAGATGAAGGGATGGTATCTAAAAAATAAAATTAAGGAGTGAAAAAGGATCATACTGGGAGGAGAAAAAGGAGAGGTAGAATGGGGTAAATTATCTCACATAAAACAGACAAGAAAAAGCTTGTACAGTGGAGGGGAAGTGGGGGAAGATGAGGGGGAACGAGTGAATCTTATTGGAATTGGCTTAAGGAGGGAATAACATACACATTCAATTGGGTATGGAAATCTATCTTAACCTATAGAAAAATAGGGTGCAAGGTGATGAGAGTAGGGGGATGATAGAAGACAGAACAGATTGGAGGAGGTGGTAATCAAAGCAAACTCTTCTGAGGAGGGACAGGGTTAAAAGAGAGAATAGAATAAATGGGCGGTGGGATAGGATGAAGGGAAATATAGTTAGTGTTTCATAACATGACTACTATGGAAGTGTTTTATATGACTATATATGTATAACATGCATCGAGGTGCTTGCCTCCTCAATGAGGGTAGGTGGGGAGGGAGGAAGGGAGAAAATTAGGAACGCAAAGTTTTAAAAACAAATGTTAGGAATCGTTTTCACATGCAACTGGGAAGTAAGATACATAGGCAATGGGGTATAGAAATCTATCCTGCTCTACAGGAAAATAGAAGGGGAAGGGAATAAGAAAAGGGGGGGGTGATAGAAGAAAGGGCAGATTAGGGGAAGGGGTATTCAGAATGCATGCCATCTTGGGGTGGGGGAGGGGTGAGATGGGGAGAAAATTTGGAACTCAAAATCTTGTGGAAGTAAATGTTAAAAACTAAAAATAAATAAATTAATAAATGTTTAATAAAAAATAAAATGAAAAGCAAAGCAAATATATTCTATTTGTACTTAGTGCCATTTAATATCGCAGAAGTAACCTTTGCTGTATATCTTCTTGATGAGTTATTGGGACCATTTCACAAAACAGAGAGTTCTGTCATATTCTTCAAAAGCTTGACCCCATCCACTCTCTATCACCTTTGCCTACTTATTTTTACATATTTTATTAAGTAATTTAATGATACTTTGTCCCAACACTGAAAGGAGAGGAAAAGTACTACTATATCAAGTATAAAGACAACATGATTAAAACCTAATGTTCTATAAATATAATTTGCTACTGAACATTACTCAGAAAAATGTACTTTAAAAAGCACACATTTTTCCAGGTTAGGTGTAATTGCAGTAACTTAAGAAGTTTGAATACATTTATTAATTTAAGTTCACATTTCCATGAACAGCAGCATTTTAGATAAATGTTTCCATAACAGGGCAATGAAGAGTGATGAAGCATCTCAATTCAGAAGGCAACCTGACTCACTTCCCCTTGTCCATTTGCCAATTCTTGAAGTACATTTTGCTTCTTTTCTAATAAGCAATACAGGCACACATTCTTATTTTAAAAGACTCTTATCCATTATACAATTAAGAGAGGAAGAAAGAACTGGTTCAGTAATTCAGTGAAGTTAGAGTTAGATATATGAAAAGAACCACACATATAGCTGAAACTTTTCTACTCCGCTGCTGCATGACATCAAACAAATAAATCAACTCTTTTCATTATTCTTGATTTTATAAATTATTTATATTTTTAATACTTTGGGGTTGTTCTTTTTTCCAGTGGCAAAAAGGAGGCAAGATAATATATCCAGCTAACATGGAAACTGACGAGAACAGAAGGCCACAGTTTTAAAGTTAGAAGAGACCTTAAAGGTCCTCTAAGTCCACATCTCTCATTTCATAAATGAGGAAACTAAGTCTAAAGAGATAAGTGACTTGCCCAAGAGAATGTAAGTGGAAGATTCAGAATCTGAACCCAGGTCCACTAAATACAAATCTTGTGCTTTTGTATTGCATTTGATTAAAAGGCAAAATCAAGTATATTCACGGAAGCAACATGATATATTAGAAAAAAAATTTTCACTTGCTAGTCGTAGGGTTTTGTTTCCAATCACCAGGCCCCAGAGCCATCATTTATAATGTGAAGTTAAACTTGATTCTAAGTTTCTTTCTGCTTTAAAATTTTATGGCTTTTTCAAACATATTATTCTTTACAGGTCTATTAATTAATGTCATTAATATGGTAGGAAAATCCATATTTCTTTTAGAAAAATGGGACAATAATAGCTGACATTTATACAGTATTCTGAAGAATTGCAAAACAAAATGTTTTACACAGATTTTTCTTATCTGATCCTCACAATAATCCAATAAAGTACATATTACACGTATAATTATCTTCATTCTGTTGATAACAAAACTTAGGCTCAAAAAGATTAAATGATTTGATCACGGTCACAACTTCTAAGTCTCAGAAGCAAGACTGCATTCCAGGTCTTTCATGACTCCAAGCCCAGTGCCCTTTCCACTACATCATACTCTCAGAATACAAGCATGTAAGTACACATATGCAATATATCAGAAAAGGCATTAAAGATGACAATATTTTAAGCTTCAAAGTTTAATTTTTCCTTTTCACATGCAAATGTGAAAGCACAGAGGCGGCTGGTGGGGAAATGAACAGAACACTGGGCCTAAAGACTGGAAGAGCAGAGTTCAGGCTGCAGCCCAAGACATGTAGCAGCTATGTGACCCCGGGCAAGTCACTTAACTCTATTTGTCTGTTTCCTCAACTGTAAAACAGGGATAATAATAGCATCTATCTTGCAAAATTGTTGTGAGGGTCATATGAGATAATATTAGTAATGAGAACTTTGCACAGTGACTAGGACATAGCAGGTGCTGTATAAATGCTTATTCCTTTCTCCATCCTCAAATATAGTTGTTTTTATCTACCACACACTAAATACTAATATCTGCTTTTAAATTAGTTATTTTTAACTATGAAGATCATATTTTTCCAGAATCCAAACCCTGGCATATTGTCTAACAAAGGATATTCCTTTGGCAAAACCTCTTTTAAAGCACGTATTTTTCTTTTTCTTGAAACCAAGAGTATGATTGCCAAATCCATAACTAACTGGAATGTTAAGGTTTGGTCTTAGCATTCCATTTTCCATACTCCAAACAAAAGCTTCAATAACTCAAAATAAGGTGGCATGTTACAATTAAAACCAAATATTTATCTCAAAGAAAATTTTCAAAAGCAAAGGAATTTATACTTAGAAGAACGTCTTGGCAGTTAGCTTCTAAGAAAAGAAATACAACAAATTTACATTTGTAAAAGAAAGCAATCTTACACAGACTATGATAGAAAGAACAGTGGACTTGGAAATAATACTTATACTACTCACCTCACAACATTATTGTGAGGATGGAAAAAAAATGCATGAAAAGCTCTTTATAAACCAATAGCATATTTGTAATAGTCAACAAACACGTACTTATTAAATAACAACTAGGTACTATACATTGTATGCTGGAAATACAAATGAAAAAATGAGGCAGTCTATGACTTCAAGGAGCTTAAATCCTACTAAATAAATACAATAAATATAGTCAAGTATTTATCATTATTACATCTGAAACAGAGGGAGTCCAAACATGTACTCCAGAAATACTGACCATCTCATAACTTTCCAATTAGTCCTTTGAAGAAAAAGTCATCCAAGTCAGGAAACTGCACCAAAGTACGCATACCTCGATCATTATTTTAAAAGGTCACGCAAATACGAAACCCTAAACCAGACATGTGTATTTCCCTAATTAACTAATTGTAGTTTGGATACTGAGCTACCATAATTTCTTCTTTCCAATTTGCTACCATATAAAATCATGTTAGAAAATTCAGGATTGAGAATTTAGAAGCAATAGATTTGAACTTTACAAACGTGAAAACAAATTTATTTCAATATTTATCAACAGTAAAACTTTATTAACATGGATGACAAAAATAGCATTTAAAGTTAAAGCACTGAACTACCAAGTTTTAGATAAATCATAATTATAACGCCAAATTTAATTATCCCCTAATAATCTACAAAGCACTAAATATATCCACTGCAGAAAAATCATATTACATTTATGCCTAGCTTGTCTAGACAAAATGAGGATAGAGGAAAAGCAAGCCATTTAAGAGTTCAGTGAATGAGCTGATTCACTTTGGAATTAACAAGAAGTTTCTGGGAACTAATGGATTTTAAGACCAGATACTCTTTTGAAACAAAAAATACACATAATAATTAAAGTTATAATTTAATATAATGCTTAATTCTTATCCTATTGATTAAGAAATGTTTTACAACTGAATTGAAGTAGGTTAGTAACCAGAATTTGCCACTACAGCACATTCTAAATCCTGAGTCAATGAAAAGCATTTTTAGTTGGAAAGTCATCAGCATCAATCACTTCATTTTACTAATAGGCAAAGAAGCAGTAAGGAAGCAAGCAGACCAAATTCGAACTCAGATACTCTAACTCCAAAACCATCACTTTTTCCATTACTATCTAGCCTCTTCTGTAGTACAGCAGTAAAGGACAAAGTTTCATCTGAATAGTCACAGAAGCACTTCAATGCTAGTTATCTGGTTCTGAATTTCATTTAGATATAATAACATTATAAGATTCTTCCTGGGCTAATCTTGTGTAAAAAAAAAAGTGGGATGGAATCATTTACAAGGAAAAGACTTCACTCCATGATAAAAACTGAAAAGAGATTCTACATACCAGATTTTCCTGAAGGAGACATTAAGATGAAAAATAATCTTAAACTACTTTAGAAATAACCTAATATGAATTTGCATTTGACACAACTGGGAGTTGCATAGCTTCAAGTTTCCAGTTTTCTACTCTCACGTATTATTATTCACAGGGACAGCAGAAAGATTTTCTGCATTTTTAATTAAGGTAAACGTAAAAACAAAAAGAATTTTGTCTTCTAATTACAGAAAGCTAAATTTTACTTAAGAGCCTGTTTTGCTTTACTTCTAATTACTTCCTTAGGCTAGAATTGCCCAGGTCATAATAATCAATCGACAAGTATTTATAAAGTGCCACAAAGTTTACAAAGTGCTTTACATGTATAATTTCATTTAATCCTCACAGCAACCCTACAAGGTAGGTGCTATTACTACAGCTGAGGTTGATCGAGGTTAAGTGACTTGCCCAGGATCACAAAGCTAGTATATGGCTGAGGTTTAATTGGAATTCAAGTCAAGCAAAAAGATTAGTCAAAGACAAAAAGTACACAAGCAAATTAAATCTGGATCACAGTATTCACTAATAGAAATGGAAAGCAACCCACCTGTCATCCTAAAGAAAATATCTGCAGTACTAAGCTAACATCAAACATTTTTAAAAGGAGGTTAGAGAGGACAGCATTCTGGGAAAACAAAGAAATGATCCTATACTAAACATTAGACTTAGCCTTAAATGTACAATATAATTAAAACAACATTTTTTTACAGATTTTTTTTTATCTGGGTGAAAAGACTCAAAGTGGTTCTTATTATAGTAAATACACAATCATGTCTTTTCAAGAAACCTGCATTCCACATTAGAAAGCAATGATAAACCTCAAAGATTTCAAATGTAATTTGGAGGCTGGGCAAGTGTTCTAAGAAAGTCTCGAGTGAAGGACTGAAAATTCTTCTTTTTTTAGCTTACAACATAAGCCATGATTGGGACGATACAAATTATTTCTTGTACAATCAGTTTGAATCCAAGTCAACAGAAAAAACTAAAGGCAAAACTATCTTGGATGATCTCTGAGTAAATACATGGAAATAATGATATGATAAATATAATTCTGTTACTGCATTTCAAAAAGACATATACAATTCAAAATTCCTTAATTCAAGTGCGATAAATACTGCGTGAAGAATATCTAATCACCTAACCATAAAATGTCAGCAGTTAGGACACAACGATATTTTCAAAAGTTATTTCCCTATGAAGTATAGGTCAAGTTAATAGTGTCTTTGTGCCAGGGTTCTAAGCCTTTCACATTACATAAATGTTTTCACACTACACAACAAAAAATTATTAATATCAGTTTCCTGTCTATAAAATAATGATGATCCAAAGACTAGGTTTACCAAAAATCAATGAATACTCAAGAAAAATATATAATCAATAGGTTAGGCATTATACAGCAGTTGTCTATAGTATTCTACATTAACTCACAGTCCTACCTGTTTTCATTTAAAATATTCAAGAGTTTTAGGGGAAGGCAGGGGGAGGGAGATTTGAACCAATGTTCTTTCAACTTTGGTAAAAAATGATCAATTACATTTAACTGCCTCATTTTTTTTTTCTGTAAAAAGCATATGCATTCCTTCACCAGTTATATCTCATTAAAAATCCTTTCCATTTTTCACTTTATAAACTATTTGTCAGAAAAAGTTCTGGCTTTTTAAACAAAAAATACATAGTTATACAAGCCATATAAACAAAATGAATGTATTATAAATAATGGATGTCAGGAGAATAAAAATATGACGTGTGGTCTCACAGTAAGGTACCTCAAATTCATCAATCAGTACTTAGAAAGACTTCACCACCACAAGCATTTTGTTTTATAAGGTCAGATTTAAAATTTTTTTCCATAAAGACTTCTGATAATAAACTACTTTTGTAAACTTCCATACCTAAGCTGCCACTTTCAGTTTTTTATAGGAATTGCTAAAAATTTGAGTCTTTAAAAAAAAAAAAAACTTATCTAACTCTGGATTATACTTACCTAGGAAATGATTCCAGGACAGAAATCTCAACTAAAGAGAAATCTGTTAGGCAACAACTTCATCTTTAAACATTGATGCAAACTTGGGATTTATAGAACAAGAAGAGCACAGTTTCAAAAAGCATGGATGGATTACACTCTCAGATGAGGAAATACTGCTATCAATGAGAGCACAAATCCATCACAATATCACAGTATAATTTTATGCAAAACACTAACCTAAAGCTCCCAAATAGGAAATACTGACATGAAAACATCATAATCCAAAAGCTGGGCCCCAAAACAAAGTACAGAAATTTTCACTTTTGACTTATCTGAAAATGCACCTGGCTTTAAAATATTCAACCAGTATTCTTTCAAGACCTGGTACCACAAATATTAGAAATTATAGTATAAATTTAATTCCAAATGAAACTACATGCATGTTAACAATAAGTTTGTCATAATCGTAACAAAGATTCAAAATGGAATCATCAGGAATATCCAAAATGGTTTGTAACAGGTTAAGTCAGTAGGATTACTAAACTATTCCTATTTTTATTTTTTCTTATATCAGTCATTTAAAATTTACCACAAAGGAATTAGTGACCAATTATTATTTTGTATCTACAGTTGCAACAATGAACTACTGCAGTCATAATAATGATGAAAATAATAATATCTAACACATATAGTACTGGTACTATACACATACATACACTAGCACATACACAGTACTAGGGGCATCTAGGTAGTACAGTAAGATAAAAGTGCCAGGCCTGAAGTCAGGAAGAGTCATCTTCCTGAGTTCCGATCTGGCTTCAGACACTATCTGATGACCCTGGGCAAGTGACTTAACACTGTATGCCTCAGTTTCCTCATTTTTAAAATCAGTTGGATAAAGAAATGGTAAACCACTCCAGTACCTTTGTCAAGAAAACCCCAAACAGGATCATGAAGAGTCGGACATGACTGAAACAAGCGAACAACAAACAGTACTAGTATATAAATGTTAACTGTTAGGTAGCACTGTGTAGTGGTGAGGTGGCCAGATGGTACTCAATTATTTCTGCTTTTCCCTGATAAGTGAATGAGGGGTATGATCTTCTCTTGGTCACTGACTTCTCTATCCCCTTCTCAGATCTGATCAGCAACAAAAGCCCTATTACAACAATCATTTTGGGTTTTTTTGGCCAATGATCAATATGAAGTCCTTCAGATCCATGAGGTACCCCTCTGCTGTTTTTTATGAAGAGGGCCCAGTAAGGAAAATTCCTAATAGTCAAAGTTTTGGCTCTCCACTCTAATTTAATTTTTTTAACACATCTCCAGCTAACCTCTGGCTTCCCCATATTTAAAAGCAAAACCTAGATGTAGGATATGTTTAAATTTTTTAAAAATACATATAGGCACTTTACACATATTATTTTATCTGATCCTCACAACAATCCTTCAAAGGTAGATGCTATTATTAATCCCATTTTACAAATGAGGAAATGGAAGCTGAGAGATTACATTACTTGTCCAGGGCCACATAGAAAAAAAAATATCTAAGACAAAAAGCGACCTCAGGTCTTTCTGACTCCATATCCACTGCTTTATCCACTATGCCACCTCGCTATATCCAGCATGATTATGAACATTCTGAGAGTTATACTGACATATGATAACATACATAACAACATAATACAAAGAAGGAAATGCTTAGCTGAGTAAAGGATTTTAACAGAGATATTTAAGACCAGAAAAACAGAGTGGTTGGCCACATAGAAAGAAGAGGAATATCTGACAGATATAAAGTCAGCAGTGGTATCTATGCAATGTCATTTTATGAATTATGACTTTCTCTTTTTAAAAAGTGTGTACTATCACAAAAATATTAAAACAAATATTTTCATTTTAATAGTTATTTGAATGTGATCAGCAACAATTTATGGTAGGCCTTAATAAAGGAATGATGGTTTTGGTATTTTCCTGTAGGTATCACCTGGAGCAAGAAAAACAGAAAAAAATCCTTAAAAATCACAAAATAAATAAAATATTTCTTAAATCTTATTTATGTGGAAAATGAAAAATAAAAGTGGGTTTCATTATAGTGTGTATCTGGTTCTGATGTAGGAGGTAAACACTACAACATTTAGTACCCTACAGTTAATGAATACATAATAACTGTACTCAGGAAATGGGGAATCAGGGTTTGATTCTAGAAAGGAAACAGCTATCACATCCAAGAGAGGCAGCAGGCATGAAAATTACCCACTCCTAACCTGGGGAGGTAACGACAAAAAAAAAAATAACAATATAGAATGCTTTCAAGGTGCTGTAATTGGAATAAGTACGTTTTAAAACTTTAACGAGGATTCACTGGAGGGCAACTCTGGTTCCAACAGCCACAGTAATTCCAGCTCCAATAGCTTATATTAAAATTGCTGCAATTAAAACCTTATAGTTGAATCAGGGCAGCTACGTGGCACAATGGATACAGTGCCAGGTCTGGAATCAAGAACATTCATCTTCCTGAGTTCAAATCTGGCCTCTGACTCTAACTAGCTGTGCTGTCTGACCCTGGGTAAGTCACTTAACCCTGTGTGCCTCAATTTTCTTAACTATAAAATAAGCTAGAGAAAGAAAAGGCAAACCACTCCAATATCTTTGCCAAGAAAACCTCAAATGGTGTCACAGTCAGACACATCTGAGACAACTGAACAACAAGAAGTATGTGGCTATCTATTTCTAAAAAGCAGTCATTTTCTGAAATGAGCTAAGAATTTCTACATTTTAGATCTTACATGTGAAGAGAGCAGGTCTCAGAATCAAGAAATGGGTTGATGTCTTGCCTTTAACACATACTGGCAATGTCACCATGGACAAGTCACATAACCTTCCAATGGTTCCAGGCAACTCTCTTAAACTATTAGTTACAAATCAGTTGCTGATCACAGGTCCCAACCAAGGTCTTGTATATAATATAAAATAACTTCAATTATCACCTGGTCTGCTCTTTGATCCTATACATGCTTATCTCAACTACTGTTATAAAAACCTGCGCTAAAAGAAATCTTCAGAAGTCATTTTAGTCCATCCTATTTGACTAAAGAGAAAGATCCAAGATTTATTTAACCTCTTATTAAAGATGAATAGTGGTTCACAGTACAAAACTACTCAGATGTCTCATTCCCTATCAAAAATGTTGGTTTTCTTTATGCACTACTATGGGATGTTACATAACAAGAGACAAGGGAGAAGGGGTAAAAACTGCATTACCTTCCATTTTTACTGCGGAGTTGCCACAGTTGCCTAGTGGGTGTTCTGAAACTAGGCCATATTTCCAGTATTCAAGAATATTAAAACATTTTTTCCCAAAATGGAGAAGTATATTCCTACATGATTAAATGTTTGCTATTTAAAATCATCCCCTACATAAGTGACACATTTTATAAAGTTAAAATCAGTTAGTTAATAAGCATTTATTTAGTGCCTACTACGTTCCACGCAATGGTCTACGAGTGAGGATATGAATAAAAGCCAAATAAACAAATAAATAAATGTCTGGCATACACACACACACACACACACACAAATATGTATACATATACATATATGTGTGTGTATATACATATAAATATACATCTCAGTCCCTGCTCTCTAGGAGTTCCCAATCTAATGGAGGAAAACAAGATGCACACAACTATGTACAAACAAGACAGGGACAGGATAAGTTGGAGACAATCAACAGAGGCAAGCACTAGCTATATAAATAGGATTAGGAAAGCCTTCCCATAGCAGGTAGAATTTTAGCTAGCTCTTGAAGAAAGTCAGGAGGTAGAGATAAGGAAAGTATATCAGTATGTGAACAACCAGTGAAAATGCATGGAGCAAGTACAGCAAGGAGGCCACTGTCAGTAAATCTCAGAGTACAATGAGAGAAAAAGTGGACAGGAATAAAGTGTAAGAACACTTGAAAGATAAGAGGGAACCAGGTATGAAGCAACTTTGAGTGCCAAGAGTATCAATTATAAAATGGCACTAAATAAATCAATATTTCACTTTGATAATGAATTACAATAATTAACTAGCTCTTCCCTCTTACTGTATGTAGTCATAAAATTATGAGACAATAAAATTCGGATAAAAGGAAACTTTTAAGGTACAAAGAAAAAATACCTCTAAAAACTTGGGCTATACAAAATAACACAGAAAAACCCATACAAATTAAATGAGGTCTCTTTTTCATGGATCACAATACCTTTTACACACTGTCAACTTTGAATACGAAGATTATATACAACTGGATTTGGGACCCAGTTTCCATCTTCCAGAGTTCTAATTGTAAAACTCTTTGCATAAATAACTGAAGAAGAAAAACCACTAAAAAGTCTTTAAACTGGAAAGGACAGGGGAAAAAATTACCTATATAATTAAGCTAGGTAAGATAATAGCTACAACTTATGTAGCACTTTAAAGTTTTCAAAACACTTCATGTTTTCAAAGAAAGAAAAAATAGCAGTAGAAAGAACCAGGGGCAGCTAGGTGGTGCAGTGGATAGAGCACCGGCCCTAAAGTCAGGAGGACCTGAGTTCAAATCCAGCCTCAGACCAAAACACTTGACACTTACTAGCTGTGTGACCCTGGGCAAGTCACTTAACCCCAATTGCCTAAAAATTTAAAAAAAGAAAGAAAGGAAGAACGAGAATTTCAGAGGACAAAATCCAAGGAAGTAGCCTTGCCTCTGTGCCTTTTCACAGGCTGTCCCTCAATCATGAAATGTTCTGCCCCCTCACCTTTGTCTTTTAGTTTCTCTGGTTTTCTTGAAGAATCTCATCTTCTGTAGGAAGTATTTCCCTGTTCACCCAGTGTCTTTGCCCTCCCATATTGCTTTTCATCTATTCTGTATATATCTTGTATGCACCTAATTATTTTCATGGTTATCTCCTTCATTAGAATACATGATCCTTGACAAAGAGGAGCTGTTTTTTGCCTTTCTTTGTATCCTTAGCATTTAGCAGTGCCAGGCACATAGTAAATACTTAATAATTGCTGTTTAACTGACTTTTTCAAAGTCGTTATCTATTTTATCTTTCTGTATATATAATCTGTACTACATGGGTCACATGAGCAACAAAGATAGAGGACTAGACATTTTCTCTGATCATCATGACCTTTCAAACTTTTACAAAATAGAAATTACATACCAAAAAACTAGGCCCCAGATAGCAACTTCTGCTATCTCTACGGTCTATGATACCCAGAATCCAAAAGGTGAAAAAACAAAAAATCCATGAGCTAGCTCACTGACTGACCATATGCTCATTCAGCACTCCTCCTCGGCTGCACTGGCAGACCAGGGAACAACAAAACCCATCCCTAAACCTCTATCCACCTTCTCTCCTTTCAGGGCTGAAGAGACCCTGACTCCATACATGGTATTGAAATTTGCCTGGGCCACAAAAGACAACATGGCCACGGTCCTTCAGGAGCAAAAGGCTGTGGGAGGCCACAATCCCATAGCTCTGGCAATGAAAATCTCTAAAATGACAGTCCCAGGATAGAAAACCCCATAGCATCAACAGGGCAAAGCTCTGAACTGTCAATACTGGAATGGACAGTGTCAGAATGGACAGACAGCCCCACGGACAGCCCCACAGGCCCAACAAGGCTCTATAAACTGTCAGTGATGAAACTGACAACACCATAGCACCAACACACCAAGGAACTGCTGATGCCAGGCCAGAGACCTAAAAAATAGAGGAAGCTGGACAGGACACCATATGTAAGGATTGGGGAAGGTTGGGGGAGAATTGGGAGGCTATGCAGCACTCCACTAAGCCTAAGAGAAAGACCACGGCATACAACTAGAGTCATCTAAAAGCCACCTGACCATCCAAAAGCCACCTGGGGCAGAAACCAAGGCTAATGAACTGAACTGCCCAGACTGGGAGTAAGCTAAGACACTTTGAGATCCATATCCCAAGGAAAGCATCCACAGAGAGGACAGTCAGAAAGTGAATACAGGAAAATCAAGGTGGAGGGTGGCAGGGTGAACTGAAATTACCAAAGATCTCAGGAAGAAGTAAACTCAAAGACCTTGAACATAAGTAGATAGTCAGGAAAGGCATTAACAACAGAAGGGAATGTGGCTTCAGATCTAATAAATGAATTCAGGCATCTATGAATAAATACTGCAGAAAAAAGGAAACTGATCCAGTATTTGATGAGCAAAGGACTCTGTGGAATGTGAGGAAAACATGGAACTCAACACACTGTTCTCAAGTGGTTCAAAAGAGAAGTGAAAATTCTGAAAACAGAATTTATGGCCTGCACAGCAAAAATAATGGAAAGAACAGAAAAACTAGAATTTGTGATAGAGTCTCACCAAAGTAACAAAGAGAGAACAATAGATTGGGATTGTAAATATATAGAAGTGAAGGACAATCTAGAAGAAAAGCAAAAAACAATAACATTAAAAGAAAATATGCTCACTATGCAAATGAAACATACTGATCTCAAAGCCAGCATGCCTAGAGCAACCTAAGGATTACAGGTCTCCCAGAAAAAAATTACAAGTCCAAAAAACCTTACCATAATGCAGGAAATAATAGAAGAGAACTGCCCACAACTTCTTGGATGAAAAACAACTGAAAGAATTCATGTATAACCTCTAGAAAAAAGATCCAAGGTTGGAATCACCAAGACACATAGTAGTTCAATTTTATTATTCACTTCAGAAACAAGTTCTGTAAGTGATCAGGGGAAAGATTTTCAAATATAAAAGAAAGGCAATTCAAATAATACAAGACTATTCTACACCCACCAGAAGATATAGGAAAGGACGGAATAATGTGTTGCAAAGAGCACTGAAGCTCAAGATGAAGCCCAGAAACCTGGCACTGGCTAAGAAATAGAGTGGTGGATTGGTGGAATAGATTAGGTACAAATTACATTATGGTAAATGACCATAATAATCTAGTATATGACAAACCCAAAGATCCAAGGTTTTGGAACAAAAACTCATTATTTGGCAAAAACTGCTGGGGAAAACTAGAAAACAATATGGCAAAAACTATGTATAGACCAACATCTCACACTGTATACCAAAATAAAGTCAAAATGGGTACATGATTTACACATAAAGGATGATACTATAAGTGGGTTAAGAGAACATAGAATAGTACATCTGTCAGATTTATGCATAAGGGAAGAATTTAAGACCAAAGAACATATAGATAGCCTTACAAAATATAAAACAGATCATTTTGATTATATAAAATTAAAAAGTTTTTGCACATACAAAGCCAATGGAACTAAAAGTATAAGGAAAGCAGAAAACTGGGAGTGAAATTCTCTAATAAGTATCTCTGATAAAGACCTCATCTCTCAAATATATAGAGAACTAAGACAAATTTATAAAAAATACAAGTCATTCCCCAATTGATAAATGGTCAAAGGATATTGGCAATTTTCAGACAAAGAAATCAAAGTTATCTACAGTCACATGAAAAAATTCTCTAAATCACTATTGATCAGAGGAATGCAAATTAAAACATCTCTGAGGCTCCACCTCACACCTATCAGAGTGACTAATACAACAAAAAAGAAAAATGTTGGATACTGGAGGGGATGTGGGAAAACTGGGACACTAATGCACTGCTGGTGGAGCTGTGAACTGATCCAAATATTCTGGAGAACAATTTGGAATTATGCCCAAAGGGCTATAAAACTGTGCATAATACTAGGTCTATATCCCAAAGACATCCCTAAAAAAGAGGAAAGGACTTATTTGTACAAAAATATTTATAGCAGCCCTTTTTGTGGTGGCTAAGAATTGGAAATCAAAAGGATGCCCATCAATTGGGGAATGGTTAAACCACTTGTGATATACAACTCTAATGGAATATTACTGTGCTATAAGAAATGACAAGCAGGATGATTTCAGAAAAACCTGCAAAGATTTACATGAACTGGTGCATAATGAAGTGAACAGAACCAGGAAAACACTGTAAATCATAACAGCAATATTGTACAATGAAGAACTGTGAATGACTTGGCTATTCTCAGCAATACAATGATCCAAGACAATTCCAAAGGAGTAATGATGAAGCATACTACCACCTCCAGAAAAAGAACTGATATTGATTGAATACAGATTGAAGCATGCTATTTTTCACTTTCTCTTATCTTTTTTCTTTTATTCAAATCTTCTTGTACAAAATTACTAACATGGAAATGTCTTACATATTTATACAAGTATAACCTATATCTGATTGCTTACCATCTCAGAGGAGAGAAAGGAGGAAGGGAGGAAAAGAATTTGAAACTCAAAACTTTAAATAAAAATGTTAAAGAAAAAAAAAAAGATGCCGCCCAAATTGACCTACTCTGCAAATTTGAGCTTAACCACAAATAAAAATCATGGAAGTTCAATTATAAAGAGGCATTTGAAGCATTTTTAGAAAGAAAACCAGACCTGAAGAAATTATTTGCTTCTTAAACTTCTCAAACAACAGAAATGTAGGCAGAATGAATAAATGCAACAACCAAAAACAGAAATAGCAACAGAGTGACAGCAGAGAGATGAATAAAAAACTACTTTCTAAATGTACACCAGGAGACAGGAGTGAAAGCAAAAGTCCCATGGTGGTAACAGTTAAGAGATGGGCCTGGGACACAATATACAAAACCTGGTGACACCTTGACTGGAGGTGAATATTTTTTTTTTTTTGGTGGGACAGCATGGGAGGTACATGAAAGACAGGAAAGGAGTAAAAGGAGGGGGAAGGTGACCCAGTGGTCTCAAAAAAAAGATGCTACAAGGTAGTGGGGGAGGAGAAGTATAGAAGGAATGAAAATGGGGTGGGGAAAGAAGGAGATCTTGCCTTGATGGTGGGAGACAGTTCTACTGATAAATGCCCCTATGGGTAAAGCAAGAAGGGTGCTGAGTGTGGCCTTGGAGATTAGATGCTGGAAAAGTCTATTCTTCCTATCTTGGAGGAAGGGAGTTGCAACTTTTGGGGCAACTGGCACATGAGAGTATGAACCAAGGGAGGAGATTCTGCAGCCAAAGCTAATTGGAGGAACGGTATAGATCAGTGCTGGGCTGTATAATCAGGGACCACAGTTGGGTCTCTGCCATTGGGCAGTGTCCTCACTGACACCTAGAATAAATGGCTTTGTTCTAGGATTGTGGTACAATGCAAAATCCATGAATCCATGAGGCAAGCTCTACAAGGCAGTAGCAGAAACCGTCAAAGGGAGAGCCTAGGATGGATACCCAGGAAGTTTTTACTGCATGAAGAATACAGAGAAAAATGAGAGACCAAATAATTAGAGGCCATGGAGCAGAGAATGGGGTAAGTTTAGAGGGGATAGGAAAAAAAAAAGATGGATAATGAAGATAGTGAAAGAAATTCTTTTTGGAAAGGGATACAAAAAATAATATAAAATTCTAATGAATGAGTCTAGTTAAAGGGAAGAAGGAGGAATCTACCTGACAAGCTGAGAGGAAAAAAGACGAAACAAAGAAGTATATAAACATATAAAATCAGGAGAGAAAAAGGAAAAATCAAAACCCCAAAGGAAAAGAAGTAACAAACAAGAGAAGGGGATCAGAGTGAAAGGAAGAAAGCCAATGGGAGGGGCAGCTAGGTGGCGCAGTGGATAGAGCACCGGCCCTGAAGTCAGGAAGACCTGAGTTCAAATCCGGCCTCAGACCAAACACTTGACACTTACTAGCTGTGTCACTTAACCCCAACTACCTAAGTAAAAAATGAGCAAGGTGAAATCAGAGCAAAGCTAGAAAAAGTAAAAAGAATAGTTAAAATACCCAAACTATCAGAAGACTAAATAGAGATCTTAAATAACTCACCTCAGAAAACAAGACAGATTTTCTAGGAACTGCCAAAGTTGGTGAGGAGGAGTTGAGGGGAGATGTACTGGTCCTGACAGATTCACAGGAAGATTCTATCGAACTTTTAAAAGAACAATTGATACTCATATTTCACAAATTGTTTTTAAAAAGTGAGAAAGTAGCCTAGCAGAATTGTTCTGAAACAAATGTAGTTCTAATACCTAAACCAAGGAAACACAAAACAGAAAACCAGAGGCCACTATCATTAATAAATATTTACTCAAAATTTTTTTTAACAAAATACTGTCAAATAGACTACAAGAAATTTTTCATTATGACCACGTGTGATTTATTCCAGAGATTCACAGATGGTTTGGCATCAGAAACAAAATCAACATAAACAATCATATCAAAACCCAAAACATCCAAAACCACATAATCATCTTAATAGATACAAAAAAAAAAACCTTTAACAAAGTACAATACTCTTTTATGCTTAAAAAAAACCCCAAACCCTCTACAAAGTATATAGGCACAGAGGGAGGTTTTTTTTTAACATCATAAAAAACATCTATTAAAAACCAAAAGCAGGCATCAAATACAATGGAGATACACTAGAACTTTTATCAATAAATACAGGAGCAAAGTAAGGATGTCACTGTACCTATTATTATTTAAAACTGTAAGAGAAAGAAATGAAAGGTGTAAACATAAAAAAGAGATAAAACTATTCCTATTTGCTGATATGATGGTTTACAAGGAAAATCCTAGGGGCAGCTAGGTGGTACAGTGGATGGTGCACCTGCCCTGGAGTTAAGAGGACCTGAGTTCAAACGCCTCAGATACTTACTAGCTGTGTGACCTTGGGCAAGTCACTTAACCCCACTGCCTCAAAAAAAAAAAAAAAACCTAGGGAATCAACAAAGATATAATTGAGACAATTAATAGCTTCAGCAAACTTGCAAGCTATAAAATAAATCATAACAAAATAAAAATAGAAAGGGAAATCCAATTTCAAATAACTATAAAATACATAAAATATCTGGGGACCAGCATACCAAACAAAGCACACAAAAGACTGGTATGGATTCAATTACAAGTTGCTCCTTAAAGAAATAAAGGACAACTTAAATAGCTAGAGGAAAATGCAGTATTAATGGACAGGCCATGCTAATAAAAATGACAATATTACCAAAATCAATTTATATTGTTAATGCTATATCAATCTAATTACTAAACTGATACTTTAAAGAACTTGATAAAATAATTTAAATTCATTTGGAAAAACAAAAGATCTAGGGAAATGATGAAAAGAAGTAGGGACAAAGGGAGAATTGCACTTCCAGACTTCAAACTAAATTATAAAGCAGCAGTCATCAAAACTATCTGGTATTAGTTAAAAAATAGAGAGGTAGATCAGTGAAACAGAAAAGAGAATAAAAAACAACAGAACTCAAAACTGCTGGGAAAACTGAAAAGCAGTCTAGCAGAAATCAGGTATATATTAATGTCTTACATAATATTCCATAATATACTCTAAATGGATATACAAACTTAATATTAAAGATATTATTTAAAAAATAGAAGGTAAACATATCATATACCTCTTACAGTTATGCAGCTTACAGCTAACCAAACAAGATAAAGAGGCAATTACAAAAGAAAAAATGACTTTTATTACCTAAAACTGAAATGCTTCTACACAGACAAAATTAATGCAAGATATGAAGGGAAGTGGATGAGTAGGGAACAAATTTTATATAAAAGTTTCTTTGATAAAGGTCTGCTACCAAAGATATATAAGCAATTAATAAATACACATAAGACTAAGTTATTCCCTCAATAGATAAGTGGTCAAAGGATATGAACAAACAATTCTCAAAAGAATCACTAAGTATTAACAACATGAAAAAAATGCTCCAAATCATTAATAATAAGAGAAATGCAAATAAAACAACCCTAAGGTTTCACCTCACATCCTGCAAATTGGCAAAAATGACCAAAAATGGCAACAGTAAATGTTGGAGGGGTTGTGGAATGATAAAGCAATTTGGAATTATGCAAATAAAGTGACAAAAATATCCATACCTTTTGAACCAGAGACTCTATTACTGGGATTATACACTCCAAAAAAATAATAGCAGCATTTTTTTATATAATAGCGAAGAAATGGAAACAAGGCAGATGCCCATCAATGGGGGAATGTCAAAAGAAATTCTGGCACATGAAAGTAATGGAATATTACTATGCTGTTTAAGAAATGACATGTAAAGATCTTTATGAACTGATTCAGAGTAAAGGAAGTAGAGCCAAGAAAACTATATACATAGTAACTACAACAATGTAAATTAAAAAAAAACCACTCCAAAAAATCAAAAGTAAAAATGTAACAAACTAAAGATCAAGCAGGAGTCAAATGAAAGGATATAAGAAAATATACTCAAAATACCCCTTTACAGAGGTGGAACACCTGAAGTGTTACACATTGGACATGTTTTCATACTATTTTTTCCCTTTTTGGTGAGGCAGAGTTAAGTGACTTGCTCAGGGTCACACATCTAGTAAGTGTCAAGTGTCTGACGCCACATTTGAACTCAGATCCTCCTGACTCCAAGGCTAGAGCTCTATCCACTGAGCCACCTAGCTGCCCTCAGACTTTTTTAATGTATCAATCAATTGTGCAGATATTTTTTCCTCTCTAAAAAAATACTACATATGGGATGGCTCTCTGGGAGGGCGAGGGGAAATGATACTTGTAATAACTATGATGACCTAAGAAATCAAATATATCGATAAAAAAAAGTATGAAAAAAAGGCTACTACAACAGTATAGGTGAAAGATGGTAAAAGCTTGCATCAGGGTTGTGACTGAGCAAGAAAAAGGAACATATATGAGAGCAGTTATGAAGGTAGAAACAACAGGATTTGGCAACAGGTTGGCTAAATGGGGTGAGTGAGCGAAAGGAGTAGAGAATGACACTGAAATAACTAACAGAAAATTTTGAAAAGGAGGAGGTTTGGGAAAAAAATGAGGTTTTAGCCATGTTGAGTTCGAGATGCCTACGGGATATCCAGTTCAGGGGATTTAAGAAGTCGAGTGTATGAAATGGATGAAGAACCAGCAAAAGATACAGAGAAGGAAGAATCAAACAGGTAGGAGTACTAGGAGACAGCAATATCATGAAAACCTCGAAAGGAGAGAGTATAAAGGAGAAAAAGGTGGCTAACAGAATGAAATGCTGAAATCAATTAAGAAGAAGACTGATAAAAGACCAATAGATTTGGCAATTAAATGAGCATTGGTAACTTTGGAAGGGCAGTTTCAGTTGAATGATTTTAGGCTGGAAAACAGATTGCAGATGATTTAGAAAAGAGTAAGAGTGAATATAGATGGCTTTTTCAAGGAAATTAGCCACAACGGGGAAGAAATAGGACAATAGCTAGCAGGACAGTAGGATCAAATGAGGATTTTTTTTTAAGGATGGAAGAAACATGGATATATTTTCAAAAACAGGACAGAAGCCAGTAGAGAGAGATTAAAGATAGCAGAGTAAGTGGAGAGGATAGTTGTGCATGTGAATACACAGGGAACTCACTTTTTTCTTTTAAATATAAAGAACGTACTAACAAAGGCAATACAATGAGCACAGTGTGGTACTATAAGCATATCAGGACTACTAAAGCTACCAAGAAAAGGACAATAAGAGGATTTTGTTGGCTTTTTTTTTTTTTAAGTTAGAGTGAGGAAAATAGCAGGATCAATCAAAAGGATAGAACAAAGAAAATCTAATGCTGCTCAGGATGAATGAAATTACGATTGACAAAAAAAAATACATAGTTGCCCAATTCTTATTTTGATTCTATTTTCTCTTCCAAAGAAAATTACTTTTGCACTGGAAGAGAGAATAAAAATGACTAGCAGAGAAGTGATCCCCAAAGTAAGTCGGGAGAGTATGTGAACATGTAGCTGCCTATGAATTTAAGTCACCAGGCCCTTCTATTCAATCAACAATCAAGACTTATTTATTCCCTACTATGTGCCAAACATTGTGCCAGGCTTGGGGGATAAAAAACTTACAAATGGGAAGAAAACAAATATATACATTATTATAAATACTGAGTGTCCCAAGAGTCTTAGTGCAGTTATAGCTTTAAAAACTTAAATAGTAGCTTTAATAGCTCTAGGGACACCCTGTGTGCTCCTGACAGAACTCTAGGAAAAATGATTAAAAAGATGGTTAGTGAACATCTAGAAAAGAAAGTATGCCCTCTCCCTGTGACAAGTCCATTTCCTATTCATTTGTAATTCTTTGGAGATTATTAGATTCAATGTATTTGATTCTGGTATTAAAAAGATAAGTCTTTGTTTTAACAGGAAGCTTGGGATCACTAAAAGAGTTCTGCAATTTCTCAAAAATAATTTAGCTCTCTCACCAAAGGTGTGTATGTGACATACGAGTCAGTTGCTGAGTTCAAGGCAAAGAAGAATTTCTTGTTGATGTTAAGGTCTTCCAGGTTCTCGTGTTCACATATGAAATTGTGCTGACTGCCTCAAGTCCTAAAACACTGCACAGCCTCCTGGAAGAGATCTGGAATTACTCACACAAGTCTGGTCTTTCATTCACACAGGAAAGATCAAATGGATGAACAATGTCTATTGCCCAGATTACATGCATTTAGATGGCAACCTGTTGAACTTGTCCATTATAATATATATATCTGAGACAGACAATACAAACAGAAAACATACTGGGCCCAGAGCCAACAAGAGGATGGAAAATAAATCGACAAAAGTCAGCATTTTATATAATGACATCAAAAACCAAGAGGTAACAATAGAAAAAGAAATCCCATTTAAAACTACAAAATGCATAAAATATCTAGAAGTTGGTGTGCCAATACATACTCAAAAAGTGTATGTGTAATTTTAAAATACTTTTTTTAATGAAACAGACAAATAACTGGAGGAATACTCATTTCTCATGATTGCACTATGCCAATAAATATGAGTGACAATACTATCAAAATAAATTTACAGATTTAGCTCTTTAACAACTACCAAGTGATTTTACATTACAAAGCTAGACACATAATAACAAGATACATTTGGAAGATCAAAAGTCTAAAATCTCAAGGGAGATAATGGAAAAAAATAGGAATGAAGGAAAAATAGCATTTCCAGGCCTTAAACTATATAATAAAGCAGCAGTTAAACAAGAGTGCTCAGAACTGGCTAAAAAAAAACAGAAAAGTAGGGTCAGTGGGACAGACAGAATCAGAAATAATACATGTTTGATAAACCCAAGAACATAACCTGCTTGGAGAAAGACTATTTGACAAGAACTTACAGGAAACTGTAAGCAAAAGAAGTTTTACAGACTGGTATCTTATACCAGACACCACAAGAAAGCTCTAAATGGATAAGCAACGGAAATATAAAAGTTCACAAAACAAAAAAAAAAGGGGGTAGGAGGGAGAAGTTGGAGTGGATAAAAACACCTTTCACAAATCTGGCCAGGAGGAGAATTCTCCAAACAAGAAATAGAGTAGGTCACAAAAGGTCACTGAAATTATTTTCAGTCACATGAAATTGTGACAAGTCTTTTATATGAACAAAATGAGTATACCTAGGATAAGAATGAAAACTGTCAAATGAAGGAAACATCTTTATATATCCAATTTATATAGGAAATTAACACAAATGTACAATGATTCCCCAAAAATTTTAGTGTAGTTTTAAAGCTGTCTTACCACCAAAGAGATATTTACTAAGTAGCCAAAGGGTTCTTCAAAGAATAATTGCAAGCTACTGACATGCAAAATTGCTACAAATCATTTAAAAAGTGCAAAACAAAACAAGTCCCAGCTAAAGTCTTATCTTCTACAGGAAATCTTTCTCAAACCCTTTTAATTCTAGTGCCTTCCCACTTACAATTACTTCTTATTTATCCTGTTTGTAGCTTGTTTGTATGTATTTAGTTATCTCCCCCAATAGGGGGTGAGGGCGGAAGGACTGTATTTTGCCCCTTTTTATCTGAAGTTTTAACTCCCCACAAATTGGCAACAAAGGGAAGGATATGGGCCAGAACTGTGATTCCAAAAGCATAGGGAATTATTAAGTGGGAAGTTCCCTCTACCAATGAAGGTCAGTATCTTCTGTGCAACTTAAAGACTTAAAGAAATTACCTGGAACACTAAAAGGTTCCATGACTTGCCCAGGATCACAAACCTGGGATACATGAGAAGTAAAACTTAAACTCAAGGATTCCAGCTTTTAAGTCAGCTCTTTATGCCCTATGCTACATGGACTTTCATATGAAGATGACAAAAGATAGAACTAGTTGATGTTAGAGGGGTTGTAGTAAAGACAGGCATCCTGATACACAGTTGGCAGAGCCAGAAAATGAATCATACGGAAAAAACTTTAGAATCATACTTTTAAAAGTTATTAAAATGTCATATACTACTAGACATCTTACTGATATGCATATGCCCCAAAGATGTCAAAGAAAGGAGAAAAGGGTTCCATATATACCAAATACTCTTATCAGAACTCTTTGTGGTGACAAAGAATTGGAACCAAAGTGATAACTATTGACTGGGGAATACCTAAACAACTTAGGATACATAAATGTAATGGAATTATTATTGTACTATAAGAAATTATGAATATGAGAAACTCAGAGCAACACAGGAATTAATGCTGAGTAAAACAGAACCAAACAATATACACAATAACTCTAATAATGTAAATGTAAAGAATAAAAGTGAATGTAGCATAATTACAATAATTAAACTTGACCCCTGAGAAGACATAAGAAAAGATACCATCTTCCATTTTTGGAAGAAGTGAGGGACTATGGGTATGAAATTCTGTATATGAATTGACATTGTTTGTGTATTGGATAGTACTACTGAATTTTTCAAAAACCTTGGATACCAAGGAAGGCTTGCTGAGTTAGGTAAGGAGAGGTATAGTTTAAAAAAAGAAAAGATTGTTATATGAAAGAAAAAGCTATCAATAAAACAAATCAAACAAGTCATGCTGTACTATCCTTATTTCTTTGAATGAAACACTTATTATGTATCAGGCGGATATAAATACAAAAGTAAGAGTCCCTGCTTTCAAGAAGCTTACATTCTAATAGGAGGAGACAACACATATAAGAGACAAGTCTACTGGTCTAGGGAATCACTGGAAAGGTACAATGACCCATTAAGCAAGTTAATCAACAAACCCTTTCCAGAAGCAATGGTGGTATTCATTTGATGACAAAATTACTAAAATGATAGGTGTTTCCCTAGATTTTAGCAAATTGTTAGAGGAAAAAAAAAAAGAAGGTAGGGAGAGGGAGCAGAGTATGTGATCTGGATGACAGGAAAATTAGGGGGTTTTGGAACTGATTCGATTTTAGCTCCAGATGTCCACCAGAAAGAGGTCTCCAGATGAACATTCCAGGGATCTACTTATGTGTGACCTTATCCTCTAACACTTTTATCAATGCTTTACTAAAAACATAAATAGCATGCTTTTCTAATTTGCAGATTCATTCCAAATAAGCCTAAGAGAAAACTAACAAACTGGATGACAAACTCAGGATTCAAAACAATCCAGAAAAACCAGAATATTGGGCCAAAATGAGTATGATGAAATGTTAATAGGGATAAATGTAGTTTTACACAGATTTTAAAACTTAAATTCATAAGCACAAGATGGATGTATCTGGCTAGAACATAGTTTCTCTGAAAAAGATCTGTGA
Source organism: Vombatus ursinus (assembly GCF_900497805.2). Classification (NCBI taxonomy): domain Eukaryota; kingdom Metazoa; phylum Chordata; class Mammalia; order Diprotodontia; family Vombatidae; genus Vombatus; species Vombatus ursinus. The sequence continues at coordinate 10,729,069 of NW_020948983.1, forward strand.
ATTTTAACGGACTTCAAAGCTCATTATGAATCACAAGTTATATGGCAGCTAAGAGACTAACAAAGGTATAGCTTCCAGGAATAAGATAATAGTCCTGCTGTCCTCTGCCCTGGTAGACTGGGTAGCAGAATTTAGGAAGAACATTGTTAAGCTCAAATGTCCAGAGAAAAGCAGCCAAGAATTAAGAGTCTTGACTCTATGCTATACGACAAATTAAATGACCTAAGAATTTTAGAGAAGATTCCGGGTTGTGTTCAAGTTGTGTTCAAGTATTCAAATGCTATTATATGGAAGAGAATTTAAATTTGTTCTGGGGTCAGAACTAGAAGCAGAATTAGGTAGATGTTACAAAGAGGAGAATTTAGGGTTGAATTTTAAAAAAAAAACTTCTCAACAATTAGTTATACAAAAGTGGAATGATCTGCCTTATGAAGGAGTGAATCCCATTCTCCCTCTATTGGAAGTCTTCAAGGAAAAGACAGGCGGCCATTTGTATACAAAGTAGAAGGGAATTTTTCAGGTAAAGGTTGTACTATACAGTCTCTAAGTTCTTTTTCAAATGTTCTACAAATAATACTTGATATTTCTTTGGCACTTTCAATACTCCTTGATGATAGGGGTTGCCTCATTCTTGCCTTTTCACAAGCTATTATTTAGTACTGTGCACTGAACGGAGAGGACACTTAATATTTGTTGAATTTTTTTTTGTAGAAATATCTGTACCATTTAGTCTCATCATTGCAGATGAATATTTTCAATTGCAAAATTCCTTCATAAACTTACCAATAAACCACAATATTCAATATGAAACTTACCTGAATTTGTTGTATTTATAGGGGCTGTTTCATTTTTATCTTTGTATCATCACCTCCTGGCACAGTACTGGCACACAGTAGGTGCTTAATACAGGCACCTAATAAAATTGATAAATTAAATAACATTTCATTTATCTACATGCAAATTTTCCAAATAAAATCTTATTCCATTAAGTGAAAATTTTCATTTTCATTTTGATAATTTCCTAAAATATCAGTCATTAAGCATTTGTTAAGTGTTTACTATGTAGCAAGCACTGTGCTAAGCACTGGAGATCCAAAAAAAGTAAAAGACCTTGCCCTCATAATCTGACAGGGGAGACAACAAGCATATATGCACAAACAAGCTATAAACAGGATAAACAGGAAGTAATTAAAAGTAGGAAGGCACTAAAATTAAAAGGGTTTTAGAAAGGTTTCCTGTAGAAGATAAGACTTTAGCTGTAACTTGAAGGAATCCAGAAGTTAAGAGGGCAGAGTTGGAGAGGGAGAGCATTCTAGATATGAAGGCCAGCCAGAGAAAATGCCTAGAGATGGAATGTCTTACCCATGGAACAGTACAGTGTCACTGGATCGAAGAACACATGGTAGATATAAGCTGTAGGAAGACTAGAAAGGGGTGGGAAGGTATGTGGGTTATGAGGTGCTTTGAATATCAAAAAGACAATTTTATAGTTGATCCTATAAGTGAAAGGGAGCCACTAAAGTTACTGAGCAGGGAGGTAAAATGGTCCCTCCTGAGAATCGGAAAAGTCACTGTCATTTGAATGGAAGACAAATTGTAGTGGGGAGAGACCTGAGGTAGGCAGACCCATCAGAAAGTTATTAAAGTAGTACAGATGTGAGGTAATGAGAGCCTGTACCTGAGTGGTGGCAGTATCAGAGAGGAGGGGATTGTATTCAAGAGATGTTGCACAGGTGAAAATGACAGGCCTTGGCAACAGATTGAATATGGAGGTTGAAAGAGAATGAAGAGTCCAGGATGATTCCAAGGTTGTGAGCCTGAGGAAGTAGGAAGATAGGTGTACCCTCAAAAGTAGGAAGGAAGTTTGGAGGGGGGTAGGGTTTAGAGGAAAAGATAACTAAATTCAGTTTTGGATATGTTGGGATTAAGAGGTCTACCAGACATTCAATTCAAGATGTCTAAAAGGCAACTGGAGATTTGAGAATGGAAGTCAGCAGAGAAGTTATGACAGCATAAGATCGAGATGGTAATTAAATCCATGGAAGTTAATGAGATCACCAAATGAAATAGAATAGTGGGAGAAGAGAAGGCAGCCCAGGACAGAACCCTGTCTAACCTATGGTTAGAGGGCAATGACCTGAATAAGGATTCACCAAAGGAGACTGAGAAGGAGCTGTAGGAAGACAACCAGGAGAGAACTGTGTCCCAAAACCTAGAGAGAAGGGAGAATAAAGGAGAAGAGGGTGATCAATGGTGTCAAAGTCTGCAGGGAGATTAGAAAGAATGAAGATTAAGAAAACGTTTTTAGATTTGGCAGCTAAGAGATCATCTGTAATTTTGGAAAGAGTAGTTTTGGTGAAATAATGAGGTCAGAAGTTGGATTGTAATGGGTTAAGAAATGAGAGGAGAAAAGGTGGAAGCACTTATAGACAGCCTTCTCAAGGAGTTTAGCTGGAAAAGGCAGAAAAGATACAAGATGATAGTGGAAATGGAAAGATCAAGTGAGGGTAATTTTAGGATTGGGGAGACAGAGGCATGTTTATAGGTACTGGACAAAGAACAAGTAGACAGGGAGAGATTGAAGTGAGGGAGGGGGGACATATGTTGGAAGAAATAGAATGTAATTGTATCACTTGAGCATGTAGAGGGGCTTATCTTGGTAAGGCCACCTCTCTGTGTGAGACAGGAGTGAAGGAGGAGATAGTAACAAAATATTTGAGTGATGAGATGAGGAAGAGGGGAGAAGCGGGAGCTCACAGTGAATGGTATCAATTTTTTTTCTGTAAAATATGAGGCAAGGTTTACAGCTGTGAGGGTTGGGAAGAAGGAGCTGCGGGAGATTTGAGGAGGGGATGAAAAACTTTGGAAAAGCTGCTGTGGAGAATGAGATGGTGAGTTGGTAACAGATTCTGTATAGAAGGACAGCCAAGAAGCAGTAAGAGCCTAGTTAAGATTGTATAACATAAATTTGTCATGGATTCATTCAGAATGGTTGTATAGATTTTCTCCACCTTTGGTCAGCAGCAGGTTGGAGGATATCACTGTATCCTATGCTGCATGGTTGTAGGTTGCAGGAGATGACAGGAGTGATCTAAAGCTGAGGCTTGGCAGGGTGCAATCAGCAATATGATAGGGGGGCTAAGAACTCAAAAGAAGAGGACAGTGTAGAGTCAAATTGGCTCACCAAGGGATTAAAATGGGGAAAAGAAGAGAGTGCAGGAATGATGGCCTGGGAGAAAACTGAGGTGTCAAGCAATTGGAGGTATGGATAAAGAACAGAGTTTGGTAAGGGAAGGCAGATAAGTGAATTTTGGAATTCTTAAACGTTGAAGTGGTGCATATGTGGGTAAGGGTAAGATCAAGAGTGTGACTATCTTTATGTATGGGGAGGAGTAGTTCATGGGAAGTATGTAGGTTGAGGAAGTGAGTGATTAGGGTATTTGAGGGAGAGTCTATATATATATATATATATATATAGAGAGAGAGAGAGAGAGAGAGAGAGAGAGAGAGAGAGAGAGAGAGAG